>NC_091433.1:112734123-113104083 GCF_964237555.1 Oryctolagus cuniculus | reverse complement strand
AACAGTGGTTAGTTAAGCCTAAGCATTTTATATTGTGTATTAAAGAACTTCTGTTAGGATTGAGCTCTTTAGGAAAAAAAATCCATAAACATTATACTTTGTCTTTTCAGGTAGCTATGAAGTAGAAAAATGCATATGTATATTGCAAAGCTCATGTATTAACATGCACAGCATAGAAGGAAAGGATTACATAGCTTCCTTACCATTTCAGGTAAACTTGAGTGTTTCAGATTGTTTGTGTGTTTTGTTGGGGAACATTTTTAATTAGCTGGTTTTAGAGGTAGGCCTTATGTCTCATGTCTTATAGAAATCAAGACTTTTTACTCAAATATGACAACTGAATTTTGACCGCTTTAGTAACTGGCATTTTTCTGTCCTTTGCATTAAAAACTTCAGTTATTTAAGGAAGTGAATTATGAAGTTTTCTGAGAGGTTTTGGTCAGTTTATATAAGAAATAATTTTGTTGATATTAAATAAGGCGTATGAATAATAGTGATTTTCCTGTTGCTCATTATCACTTAAACCTAGTACTAATGTTTAAATTTTATCATGTTGTCATTTTGACACTGATACTGGCTACTGACAGGGATTTCACATTGGACTCCTCTTTCTTAGATTTGGTTTTCTTTTAGAATTCCTTGTTAAAATTGTTTAAAAAAATACAGTAATCTTGCTATTTTATAAACTCTTACTAAATTGGGGGAAAATGTAATGTTTTGTAATGTTGCCTAAAAACATTTTATAGTGGATAGGTTCTCTATCTTTTCCTCTTTACATGATAGGTTGCAAATGTTTGGCCCACTAAATATGGATTGTTGTTTGAACGAAGCAGTTCTTCACATGAGGTGCCTCCAGGTCCACCCAGGTATTGGCCTTATTCTGTTAGCAGTTTTTTTTTTTTTTTAATTTTATTTATTTTAAATATAATTGGGGGTGGGGAGTGGAGAGAGAGAGAGAGAGAGAATCTCTTCCATCTGCTGGTTTACCTACTAAATGGATGCAACATCCAGGGCTGGGCCAGGCCAAAGCCAGGAGCTCCACCTGGGTCTCCCTCATGAGTGGTAGGGGCCCAAGCATCTTCCGCTGTTTTCCCAGGTGTATTAGCAGGGAGCTGGATTGGAAGCCGAGCAGCTGAAACTCAAACTTGTCCACATATGGGATGCCATTGTCACAGGCAGTGGCTTAACCCACTGTACCACAATGCTGACCCAGTTAAGAGTATTACTTGAGCTTTTGTGTGTTGGTTCTGAGATAAAGTATTTACTGATAATTCCCATGCTAACAGCAGAGATCTGTACTGATTTTTTTTTTTCCTCATTGTACATTGTGAACTCTACCCACTTGCCACTTAATTATCCACAGCTCCCTGTCCACCAGGATTAAAATTGAACAGGCAGGGGGCCAGCGATATGGTGTAGTAGGTTAATCCTCTGCCTGCGGCGCTGTCATCCCATAGGGACACTGGTTCTAGTCTCGGCTGCTCCTCTTCCAGTCCAGCTCTCTGCTGTGGCCCGGGAGGGCAGTGGAGGATGGCCTGAGTGCTTGGGCCCCTGTGCCCCCATAGGAGACCAGGAAGAGGCACCTGGCTCCTGGCTTTGGATGGCGCAGCACCGGCCATAGCGGCCATTTGGGGAGTGAACCAACAGAAGGAAGACCTTTCTCTCTGTCTCTCTCTCTCACTGTCTGTAACTCTACCTGTCAAATAAAAAAAAAAATTGAACAAGCAGATAGATTAATGATAAGAAGATTCATTTCTTAACTCTGCCATTTCGTTGTATTACTTTCTTTTCTTATTTTTTTTTAAAGATTTATTTATTTATTTGAAAGTCAGAGTTACACAGAGAGAGGAGAGGGAGGAAGGGGTGGGGGAGAGAGAGAGAGAGAGAGAGAGAGACAGGCAGACAGACAGACAGAGACCTTCCATCTGCTGGTTCACTCCCCAGATGGCCGCACTGGCCGGAGCTGCACTGATCCGAAGCCAGGAGCCAGGAGCTTCTTCCAGTTCTCCCACTTGGGTGCAGGGGCCCAAGGACTTGGGCCATCCTCCGCTGCCCTCCCAAGCCACAGCAGAGAGCTGGATTGGAAGAGGAGCAGCCAGGACTAGAACCAGCGCCCATATGGGATTCCGGTGCTACAGGCCAGGGCGTTAACCTGCTGTGCCACAACGCCTGCCCCTCATTAGAGCTTTCTTACCTTTAGCTTCTCTGTTAAAAGACACATACTGTCATTGATCTGTTACCTCGTAAGATTTATGCAGAAATTAAACAAGTTAAATGTATATATGCTTTGACATGCGGCCTGGTACATACTAGGTTCACAGTAAGTGGTGGATGCTTATTGATAATATGCTTACCTTATCTGCCTATAGATTGTGATCTCTTGAAAGGCAGAAACATGTAGTTCCTGTTACAGTGTGGTACAGGAGGTACATACTTGCTAAATTTTTAAAAAAATGACATAAGTTTTTAATCTTTCTGTTTTGAAAGACAGCTTTTTTTTCTTTTTAAAAAATCACTTAAAAATGCAGGCTTTTAATATGTTTGAAGTTTTTCTTTTTTTTTGGTTAAGTGCACTTTTTATGAATGTGTGTAAGAAGCTGAATTTCTTAGCTGACATAGATACTGAGGTCCAGAAACAAAGACTGTTACTCTGGTGGTTCCATACTGTGATGACAGCTGTTTGCAGATCTTCTGGGGCTTTATTGGTTCCCCCGTGGGTGGGTATGGAATTGTTTAAATGAGAGGAGAGATTTCTAGGAATGAAATACTCAAAACAGTATGTATAAAGTTTATAGACAGTTGCTTTTTGGAATGGTAGGCTTCTAGTTGGTTCTGTAATCTGGAGAAGATACTCCTTTGCAAGGAAGGTGCAGAATTCATGCAAACCCATAGTCTTGTGTTGGTGATTGTTTATTTGTTTGTTTGTTCCAGAGAACCTTTACCCACCATGTTCAGCATGCTGCACCCACTAGATGAAATAACCCCCCTTGTTTGTAAATCTGGAGGTAAGTACATTTTTATTTTCTTTTACATAAACTTTTTTGACTTGGGAGAAGGGAGGGAAACTAAAAAAGCTTTTATGAAAACTGACTTTTCTTAGAAAAATAATGTAATGTAAATATTTTATAACTTTTATTATGAAAGTAATTCATATTAAAGCAAGATCTTCTGTATACCATTTATTAACCAACAGTTACTTTAGTAAAAATAAGGCATGCAAATAAATAGGTTAATAAATGGCAGTATTCCCAATCTCTAGATGATTCTGTTTCTTAATAATTATTAAGTAAACAAGTGATACTTGATGAACTGAAGAATTTTTTTTTTTGTTGTTTGTTTTTAAAGAGAAGTAGGACCCATTTATACTGTGTAAATTTTAATGTTTTACTATCCTTGCTTGTAATAACATAATGTGCTGGGACTTTATTGGATATAAAGCCTAAACTATTTACTGTTTGGCCTTTTATGAAAAAGTTTGTTGACAATTTTATATTATACTACTAATGTTCCCTAACAATCTAAGTAAACATGTTAGAGCCTGTGATTAAATGGCATACAACCAACATTGGTCATGTTTTTGAAAGTGCTTGGTGACCCCAGGAATTACTCTTTCATAATGTCAGATAAGGCCCAAAACTGAAACATGGTACGATTCTGACTTTGTAAAAGGCTACAGAGTATGTATATTTGTATGCAAAAACAAAATGATAAAAGCAGAAAGAAAAACATTAATAGTAGGTATTTTGAGATGGTGGCATTATGAGTGATTTTAATTTATTTCTTTGTAAAAAAGCAATTTTTTATAAAGTGACCATTTGAAAAGAGTTTTCAATATTTTAACAGGGAGGGGAACATTTAGGAAACTGTCAAGTAAGGCAATGGAAACTAATCCATCAAACAGTAGAAGTAAAAGCTGAACTCAGTATGAAAACACTTTGCACATGTTGATGGTAAAGCAGAAACAGTAGTGTATTGTTCAGTACTGTTTGAACAGTTGTTACAGAGGACAGATTTCATACAGAAGAAAAGGACCCCTAAGGAAGTTAAACTTGGCAGATAGTTGGTTACAGTTTATACATAGGTTGGGTGTTGAAAGAGTCATGGACCTCTTACCTGTGGCTGCTGAATTTGATGAGGCATCAGAGGAAATCTTTAGAGTGTACTTGCATGTATTTGAAAGTGAAGCTTGTAATGCTCTCATCTTTAATATATTTTAAGGAAGATATACAAAGTAAATTTTTAAAAATTCAGTTAATCATGTGGGATAATGATGTCCTTTGTGCTTTGTTTGGCTTGGTTTCTTTTTATCTTGTGGAATTTTAAGAACTCGGTTCATAAAGATGGGTCTTGTGAAGCCCATTGTTGTGTATCTGATTGTTTCTGTTTTATTTTTAAGGTCTTTTTGGTTCGACACGGGTGCATTATGTTGTAGATCCAGCAATGAAAATTGTTTTCCTTAACATTGACCCCTCCATCGTAATGACCTATGACTCTGTTCAGAATGTGCATTCTGTGTGGACTCTCCGGAGAGTCAAGCCAGAGGTAAGGATAAAGGCACACAACAGGGCCGTGAATCCTGAACACCTTCCGGTGTTTTTGGAAGAATCGAAATAGATTGACCTTTTTAGGGAAAACAGATATCACATCTACCTTGCATTCTCACAAGGAAATTGCCCTTTTGTTCTAATTATTATCTTTGTGTTTACTTCTCTTCATTTGACTTAAGGAAGAGAATGCTGTTTTAAAGTTCTCTGAGCAGGGGGGAACCCCACAGAACGCGGCCACCAGCAGCTCCCTCACAGCACATCTCAGAAGCCTCTCCAAAGGAGATTCTCCCGTGGCTTCCCCTTTCCAGAATTACTCCTCCATTCACAGCCAGAGCCGTTCAGCCTCATCACCCAGCCTGCATTCCCGCTCACCTTCGATTTCCAACATGGCAGCTCTCAGGTGGAAGTGTTTCCTTGTTTTAAATAAGACAGCCCAAGGAAAAGATGACCTTTGCAAGCTTTGTCTTACATCTTGAAGGATTTAGAATTTAGAAGTTAGACTGCTCCTGGGTGTTTTTTTTTTAGGGAAAATAGCCATTATCCTATTTGTGTTACTTTAGCTAAGACTTCCAAGTTGGCTATGTCACTTTTCTTTGCTGAGTCCTATTTAGAAGTTGCCTATGCTTGTCCTAAGATTGGTTGCTTCATTTCTATTGATGAATATTAATTCTAAAAATATTTAGATATTCTTTTCTTTTCTTAATTTATATTAGTTTTTCTTTTGTTTTTGTTAACTATATGTATCTCTGGTAATATATTTGTATATTAATTGAGTTGTAAGTGCGATAGGGACATAATTTTTTGGTGGGTATATCATTATACAGGAATACAGATTAAACCTTTTTAAATAATAAAAGTAATTTTTGAGGAAGAAAGTGAACTAATTCTTAGTTTTAATTTAATTCTTCTTTTAAGAAGAATTCTAAATGTATAGAATACTGTGAAGTATGCCAATATGAACCATTTAAATAGTTCTTCCTTTAAAAACGTTTTAGGATTTTCTGACTGGGATTGTGCCATGAATATTCTGTGTGTAGAATTTTCAGAAGGTATGTTACCTAAGGCGGCATTGCTAAGTGTCACACACTGTTCTCCTCTGTTTATTTTGCAGTCGTGCCCATTCTCCTGCCTTAGGAGTGCATTCTTTTTCAGGAGTGCAAAGGTTCAATGTTTCAAGCCATAATCAGTCTCCAAAGAGACACAGTATTTCTCATTCTCCAACCAGCAATTCCAATGGCTCCTTTCTTGCACCAGAAACAGAGCCAATTGTTCCTGAGCTGTGTATTGACCATTTGTGGACAGAAACGATCACTAATATAAGGTTTGGAGCATATATTTTTATATTCAAAGAAAAATGTGCTAGAAGAAAATATTTGGTGTTTTGCTGAAAGCTTTATTATAATATAATATGTGTTAATACCCCTGAGAATATATAGAGCTATGTATTAAGGCCACTTTGGTTTCAGTGAGGATGTTAATGATATTAAAGTGATCATAGAAATACTGTTTTGCCACTTGATGTTTCTTCCTTATTTAGTAATATTAAGCTATCAGATTTGAGGTGTTTGATGTTTAGAGGATAAACTAATTTTTGCAAGATTAGGAAATTTAGGTTTTTATAGCATTTTTAAAATTTTGGAGGTAAAAAGAGTCAGAGCTTCTGCAGTGAGGCAAAGCAAGAGAGGTCAGATAATTGTAGAGCAAACAAGAGAGAACATTCCAAGAAGGAGGAGGTGCCAGGATTGCCTGGTGCTGGTCAAGTGTTCAGAGAGGAGTTTAAACAGAGTTTATCTCAGAGAAGAGGTACTGGGGTGCAGTGAGTTTGCTGTAGGATGGCTGAGTCCATGTCTCCAGTGCAGGAAGAAATTTAAGGACAAGGCACAGGCAAGGTGCAGCAGAATAAGATACAGTGAAAGTATAGGATTTATTTGCAAAGTGAAAATACACAATCAAGAGGGAATCCAGCAGGTGTTGGGATTACCCCTTTTCTGTGATCTTGAGAGGGTAAAAGAATTGAAAATTTATAGATGATGATGTTTGGAGTAGGGTTTGAGTACCACCTTTTATTTTTTTTCTCTCTCTCTTTCATTTATTTGAAGAGGGGGTAGAGAAAGAGAGATCTTCCAACTGCTGGTTCACTGGCCTCACTGGCTGGGCCTGCGGCTGCTCCAGGTCCAGGTCCAGGTCCAGGTCCAGGTCCAGGTCCAGGCCAAAGCCAGAAGTTCCAAGCTCTGATATGGGATTCTGGCATTGTAGGTGGCAGCTTACCTTGCTATGCCACAATGCCAGCTCCAACACCTTCCATTTTTTTTTCCTTTTTACAAAGTCCCAGAAGTGTCATAATGTTTCTTGGGAGTAGGAATGTCAGCAATGGTAATTTTATTATAATGTTGTTATAATTAGCTGTGTGGGTTGATGTGGGGACATAGTCAGCAGCCATGTTGGATATTTTCAGCCTGCAGTGTAAGGTGGAGGTTGGAGAGTGAGAGGTTTGGGTGGAGGAGGTGTGGTGATAGGGGTGGGCTGGTGACTTTGGGTCTCTTTGTTAGTTACTTCTTGGTGGTGGTGGTGAAGCAGGCTAGAACAAGGAGATAAAGACTAAGAAGTGAGTATAGGAGGCAAATGGACTGTTTACCATCCCCCCCAAAAAAACCTTTTATTTAGTGAGCACAAATATTATAAGTACAACTTTAGGAATATAGTGATTCTTCCTACCATACCCGCCCTCCCACCCCCACTCCCACTCTACCTCCTCCTCCCTCTCCCATCCCCAATCCCGTTCTCCATTAAGATTCGTTTTCAATTAACTTTATACACAGAAGACCAACCCTATACTAAGTAAAGATTTCAACAATTTCAACACATACACATACACACATAAACTATAAAAAACTGTTTGAGGACAAGTTTTACAGTTAATTCTCATAATACAACTCATTGAGGACAGAGGTCCTGCGTGGGGAGTAAGTGTGCAGTGACTGCTGTCGTTAATTTAACAATTAACACTCTTATGTGTGACATCAGTGATCACCCAAGGCTCTTGACTTGAGCTGCTAAGGCTATGGGAAGCCTTTTGAGTCCACAAACTCTGTATTTAGATAAGACCTTAAGCAAAGTAGAAGTTCTCTCCTTCCTTCAGAGAAAAGTACATCCTTTGATGGCCCCTTCTTTCCACTGGGGTCTCACAGAGATCCTTCATGTAGGACATGAAAAGATGCATGGTATGATTTCTATGTTTTTGAATTTGCTGAGATTTGCTTTATGGGCTAGCATGTGACCAATCCTAGAGAAAGTGCCATGCACTGGTGAGAAAAATGTGTACTTTGTGCCAGTAGGGTAGAAGGCTCTGTAGATATCTGCTAGGTCTGTAGTGTCAACTCTGCTATTTCCTTGTTGATTTTCTGTATGGTTGATCTTTCCATTGCTCAAAGTGGGGTATTGAAGTCCTCCATTACTATTGTATTTGAGTCTGTATCTCCCTTTAAATCCATTGACATTTCTTTTAGATAGCCAGGTGCCCTGTAATTAGGTGCCTATACATTTTTGATAGTCACATCTTTGTGTTGAATTGATCCTTAATCATTATATATTGTCCTTCTTTGTCTATTTTAGTAGTTTTTGTGTTAAAGTCTATTTTGTCTGTTATTAGGATGGCTACACCAGCTCTTTTTTTAGTTTCTGTTAGCGTGGATTATCTTTTCCATCCTTTCAATTTCAGTCTGTGTGTTTCCTTTGTTTTTCAGCATTTGTGTATTTTTTCTTTTCTTTTCTTTTTTTTTGCCTTGTTGCTTTTCTCTTTGTGTCTTTGTGATTTAGTGGAATGTCTGTACTTTTAGTGAGTTCCAAGAGGTGTGTGCTGAATGTGGCCTGGGTGCTCTGTTCAGTATTCCAGGGTGGAGGAGGTAGCCAATGTAAGGCCCCCACAGGGCTTTGTATCTTTCCTCTGGTTCTTTGGTTAGAGGAGGTTGTTCACTTCTGTTATGTAACCTGCCTGTGTCCTCACAGTTGTGGGACGCCCTGATGTTAGTCTCTGGTGTGTTAGGATTACATCGCCTTGCTTAACAAACTGCATCCCTAATCTGTAGAGATTTTCTTGTGAGGTGTCCCTCTGTTATGAGCTGCTATGTGTCTGTGCATTGCAAGTAGAAGCACGGAGCCTGCCCTGCTGGAGCCCAGCTTGCTTCTCAGTCATGGTGGAGGCAGGTATGAGCTCTGGTACATGGTGGAGCCCCACCTACTGGGGCCTGGCTTTCATGTGACCTGGATTGTCCTGTTGATGTACCGCCATCTTGGGACCCCCTCTCGCATGGACTGTTGAAAGGAGTCTGCCTTTAAATGGGGTTGAGGATATAAAACCAGCTGAGAGGGCATCTCTGGGTCAAAAAGAGTTTGTTTTGCTGTAATATATTACTAATAATTAATCTTTATGATATTTTACCCCTAAGTACCTTGTATGTGTATCTAAAAAGTAAGAACAGGTACAGGCATTTGGCATAAGTGATAAGGTGCTGTCTGGGACACCTGCATTCCATATTGGAGTGTCTGATTTGAGTCCTGTCTGCTCCGTAGTCCAGCTTTCTGCTAGTGCACACTTGGTTCAAGTAGTTCAGGTAGTTCCTATCTCCCATGTGGGAGGCCTGGATTGAGTTCTCAGCTCCCAGCTTTTGTCTGGCCTGGCCTGGCCTGGGTCACTGCAGTCATTTGAGGAGTGAACCAGTGGATGAGAGCTCCTTGCCTGTCTTTGTCTCTTTCTGTGTCTCAAATAGATAAAAATAAATAAATAGGCTGGCGCCGTGGCTCAATAGGCTAATCCTCTGCCTGCGGCGCCGGCACCTTGGGTTCTAGCCCTGGTCGGGGCGCTAGATTCTGTCCCGGTTGCCCCTCTTCCAGGCCAGCTCTCTGCTGTGGCCCGGGAGTGCAGTGGAGGATGGCCCAGGTCCTTGGGCCCTGCACCCTCATGGGAGACCAAGGGAAGCACCTGGCTCCTGTCTTTGGATCAGCGCGGTGCGCCGGCCACGGCAGCCATTGGAGGGTGAACCAACGGCAAAAGGAAGACCTTTTTCTCTGACTCTCTCTCACTGTCCACTCTGCCTGCCAATAAATAAATAAATAAAAGAATATTTACTTATAGAACAACAGTATCATTTTTTATATCCAGCCACATTAGTGAGTACTTTATATCACCTTAGTCTAACTTCATATGTCAGTACTTTCATTAATATGAGAGAGTGGGTAACAGGGACTTAGCAGGGAAAGCATTGAAATTACAGGGAAGAAGAAATGATTGGTGGAACAAAGAACCAGAAAGGAGCCCGAGGGGAGAGATTAGCCTTGGGGAGAGAGAAGTGATAGTTGATCAGATACATAGGGTAGGAGTTTGCATTCATACCTTGCAGCCTTGTTTTCTCTGTGAAATAAAAGGGAAATGCATCATCTTAGCAGGTGCTAGAGGGGCTTAGGAAGGCTCAGGGAAGTAAATATGTGAATAGTGTTGAGTAAGTTCTCTGTTTTTTTCCTCTTCATATATAAAATAGAATTTTCCCACCTTTTCTTTGTTTTGTTTTAAAGATTTATTTATTTGAAAGTCAGAGTTACAGAGGAGAGACAGAGTGAGAGAGAGAGAGATCTTCCATCCACAGTTTCATTCCCTAAATGGCTACAATGGCCTGGGCTAGACCAGGCCAACGCCAGGAGCCAGGAGTTTCATCTGTGGGTGGCGGGGACCTAAACACTTGGACCATCTTTCACTGCTTTTCCAGGCCACTAGCAGGCAGCTGGATCAGAAGTAGAAATGGGATATGAACTGGCACCCTTCCATGGTGCTGGGCATCGCAGGTGGTGACTTTTATCTGCTTTGCCACAACACTGACCCCAAATTTCCTACATTTAATAATCATCCTTCTTTGAACGCCTCATTAGTAAGTTGAATGTATTACAGGTCTGTATCTCAAAGAATTGTAATCTTCCGTACTACTTTAAAGAAAGAAAGGTATGGGGATTAGAGATCTGGCTTAGGAAAGAGATGTGAAGTGGGGACTGATCCTGAGCAGGAGAGAGGGCAGAAAGGATAGGGCAGGCTATAAAAAAATCTGACCCTGAATTTCAAGTCTGCGTTACTTTGTAGGTAGGTGACTTGCATAGTATGGAATTAAAAAGTCCACTAGTGATGATTATTACATTCATTGTGAGTTTTCCCAAAAACTGTGTGTAATGGGCTTAGAATTAAACTAAAAGGTATCTTAGAGATCATGAAGTTTAAGTCTTGTGTTTTTGTGTCTTCAAAGCCATTGTTTGATCCAAGTAGTTTTTAGATTTCTTGCAGAAGATGTCAGACTTAACGATCATGGTAGTTTTGGACCAATACTGACAATTACTTTATTACTGTGTCTTGCACAGGGAGAAAAGTTCACAAGCCTCAAAAGTGTTTATTACAACTGATCTGTGTGGACAAAAGTTCTTGTGCTTTTTAGTAGAGTCTCAGCTCCAGTTACGGTAAGTACATATATTTCCCATTGTTTCTGTTGTAAATAATTTAGGTTGTTCTTCTCTTTCTTTCTTTTTTTCTTTGATTAAGAGCTTTCTGAGTAGAGGGTACATTTCATCAAGTTGACATGTTTTAAGTGTACAGCCAAAAAATCTTTAGTAAATTTACATTTACTCAGCCATCACTACAATCCAGTTTAAAACCATTTCTGTCACCATAAAAAGATTCTCTTGTGCCCATTTGTGATTTCCAGCCTCAAACAACCATTCTGTAGACTTTCTGCCTTTATACATAAATATTTTCTGGACACTGAGTACATATCAACTGACATTATATAGTTTTTTTTGTGTTCAGCTCTTTTCTTTTAACCTGATGTTTGTTAGGATCCCCCGTGTTGTAACATGTATGAATACATCTGTTAAACTTTTTTTTTAAAAGAATACTTTTTTTTTTTTTTTTTTTTGACAGGCAGAGTGGACAGTGAGAGAGACAGAGAGAAAGGTCTTCCTTTGCTGTTGGTTCACCCTCCAATGGCTGCTATGGCTGGCGCACTGCGCTGATCCAAAGGCAGGAGCCAGGTGCTTCTCCTGGTCTCCCATGGGGTGCAGGGCACAAGCACTTGGGCCATCCTCCACTGCACTCCCGGGCCACAGCAGAGAGCTGGCCTGGAAGAGGGGCAACCGGGACAGAATCCGGCACCCCGTCCGGGACTAGAACCCGGTGTGCCGGCGCCGCAACGCAGAGGATTAGCCTGTTGAGCTGCGGTGCCGGCCAAAAGAATACTTCTTTAATAAGCTGTGCCATTTTACGTTCCCACAAGCAGCATATGTTCATTCCTCTTTATCCTAGAATACTAGGTATTGTCATTCTTGTGGGTTTGATTTGCATATCCATAATACCTTCTGATATTGGCTGTCTTCCCTTGTAATGATTCATTTGTCTTCTCAGGTGAAATGTCTTTAGATATTTTGTCCCTATATGTGGGGAGCAATCCGGACTAGACTAAGTTACTCGAATTAAGACTTATTCTATGCATCTGCTCTCCCACAATGTGGCGTTGGGAGAGAAGTAAACAGCTTCCGCACAGCTGCCTCCAGTTCAACTAATAAACTGTAGGACTTGCTCCTGATTGGAGGAGAGCAGCGTACTCGGCGTGTGGGCAGCCGAGTGAGGATTGGCGGAGGAGGACTATAAAGGAGGAGAGAGACGGCATGCACCGGGAACATCTATGGGGAACATCTAAGGGGAACACCTGTGCAGCCCCCGAGAAGGGCCGGCCGGCGGTGTGCCGCTCCCCTGCGGAAGTGGGGAATGTGGCCAGGGGGAACTGCCCTTCCACGGAGGTGGAAGGGATAGTAGCCAACCCGGGAAGAACCAGCAGCAAACCCGGGGAGGGCCGAGCAGACAAAAGAACAGCGCAGGGTCCTGTGTCGTTCCTCCACGAAGAGGGGGAGCGACACCTATATGTACCTTTTTACTTAAAATAATTATGTAGATAACAGGAAATTTCAAAATAATAGAGATGTCTTGTGTATCCTGGACCTTTTTCACCAAGAGGTACCATCTTATGTAACTACAATACATTATTAAAACCAGAGAATTGACATCACTGTGACCCATGTACCTTTTGTCAGTTTCCATCTATTTTATATGTACCCACTTGTGTATATGGTTTTACGTGACTCTTTTTCATGTGTAGATTTGTGTAAACACCACAAGAACCAAAATAACTCCTTAAAGATATCCTTTATTCTGCCCCTTTATAGTCACACACACCATAGCCCCCTGCATCTCTCACCCTAACAACACTAACCTATTCTCTTGAGTTTTCCATTTGAGAATGTATGTAAATGTAATAAAAAAGTACTTAGCCTTTTGAGATTATCTTTCTCCAGTAAGCATAATACTCCTAGGACTCATACAGATTGTTGCATATATCAGTAGTTTATTTATTTTTATTTTATTATTTAGCTGTGTGAAGTTCCAAGAGAGTAATGATAAAACCCAGCTCATCTTTGGCTCTGTCACCAATATACATGCAAAAGATGCAGCACCAGTGGAGGTAAATACAGGCACATGTCTGAAAACTATAAAATTGTTCATCATCAGATTTTTCTGCTGAAAAATCTGTTAAATTTTTCGGATTGAAAGATAAAAGTTTTTTCTTTTTTTAGAAGATAGATACCATGCTGGTCTTGGAAGGCAGTGGAAACTTGGTGCTGTATACAGGAGTGGTTCGGGTAAGGAATAAGTAGTTATGCCTTTAGTAGCACTGCCCCATTATGATTTTTTAATGTTACTTTAATGTGATGTTAAATTTTGTTACCTCCTGTCTATACAGTTTGCCAGAAGATTTTTGTTAAGAGTTGGAGATGAAGTTCTCAGTTTAGACTAGTCCTAATTTGGAATGTTAGCACTCATTGCCGTTAAATGCTTTGGCACTAGCTGGCACAGATGAGAATCCTTTCATGAGTAAAAGTAGATTGTTTTTATACAATTGAGTCTTCTGATCCAGCTCTCTGCTGTGACCTGGGAAAGCAGTAGAAGACGGCCCAAGTCCTTGAGACCCTACACCTGCATGGGAGACCTGGAAGAAGCTCCTGGCTCCTGGCTTCCAATCAGCACATTTCTGGCCATTGCGGCCAACTGAGGGGTGAACTAGCAGATGGGACCTTTCTCTATGTCTCTCCCTCTCTCTCTGTAACTCTACCTCTCAACTAAATAAATAAATCTTGAAAAAAAAAAAAAAAAAGTAGAATGTTGGAGCCAGCATTGTAGCCTTGAAGGTAAAGCCTATGATGTTGACATCCCCTATGGGATTGTGTCCTGGCTGCTTCATGTCCTATCAGCTCCCTGCTAATGGCCTGGGAAAAGCAGCAGAAGTCTGCCCAAGTGTTTGGGTCCCTGCTACCTACGTGGGAGACTCAGATGTAGCTCCTGGCCTCAGCCTGGCCAGCACTGGCTGTGTCTCACTCTTTCTAACTCTGACTTTCAAAATAAACCTTAAAAATAAATAAGTAAGTAAATAAAAGAAGTAAAATGTCACTAGTGTCTTTGGCTGGCTGCATCCCTATTCCTGCTGCATCCCTCATCCTGACTCTTGGAATAAATCACTAACTTATTTTCATTATTAGTTTTTGCAAATACATGTCACTGAAGAATGAGTTTTACTTTTCTTGCTCATGAATCTTTATATAAAGGAGATCATACCACGTGCTCTTTCCAACTTCTTATTTTTTTAATATTATACTTGCATATATTCCTTTAGATTTGCCTGTTGATGTATAGCTGCTGTTTACTCACTCACTGGTATGCAGTATTGTTTTGTTACACCAAAATTTTTATTTTATAATCACTAGGGTTTGTATTGTTTTTGATTCCTCTGTTAAATAGTCCCCTTAAACAAATCTTTATCTATGTCTCCTAGTGTTTAGAGAATATGCATGTATTTTTTTATTTTTTTGCCAGGCAGAGTTAGTGAGAGAGAGAGAGACAGAGAGAGAGAGAGAGTTATAGACAGAGAGACAGAGAGAAAGGTCTTCCTTCCGTTGGTTCACTCCCCTAATGGCCGCTATGGCCGGCGCTGTGCCAATCCGAAGCCAGGAGCCAGATGCTTCCTCTTGGTCTCCCATGCGGGTGCAGGGGCCCAAGCACTTGGGCCATCCTCCACTGCCCTCCCAGGCCATAGCAAAGAGCTGGACTGGAAGAGGAGCAACCGGGACTAATACCTGGCACCCCAACCGGGACTAGAACCCGGGGTGTGGGTGCTGCAGGCGGAGGATTAGCCAAGTGAGCCACAGCGCCGGCCAGAGAATATGCATATTTAAGTTGGCCTGGGGTACCAGGTTGTTTTTCAGAGGGTAAGTTGTATTAATTTACAGCTTCTCCCCCTACTGTTTGCCTCCAGCAGTGTGTGAGAGTTCTGAATACTTTACATTCTTGCAGATCTGTAGTACTGTTTGTCTTCTAAACCCTCAAATTGATGCCTTGCTGAGGGTGAATGCCTGGGCTCCCCCCTTGGCTTCTACTAAGGGGACTAGGAAATGCGGGGCAGTTTTTTACATGGTGTTTGGAGTCAGCTGATATTGTATAAAAGTTTTCTATCGATAGGTTATTCTTTTCCTAGTTTTTTGGGAAGCAGGATTTCTTGGGCCTTTGTTTTCTTTTTGTCTGCTGCTATGGTGTCTCTGGGTTGTCAGTTTCTCTTGTACCCAGGTCATAAAAGCCCAGGGAATTCATTTTCATGTCACTTTTTGGATCCTGAGGTATAGGTGGTCTGTGTTCTCTGTGTCCTGCAGAATCGTATGATTGTTTTATATAGAATAGCTAGGACCTTTGGCTGTGGTTTGGAAAAGTGTGATATCTTTCTATTCCATCTTGTCATGGCTGTTGGGATTTTGATAGGGATTGGATTAAATCTGTAGGTAAATTGGGAGGATGATTGTCATCTTTATAATATTTAGTTTTTTGATCCATAAACAGGATAAATCCATCAATATTTATGCTAGGTCTAATATATCTTTTCTCAATTTTATCTCTAAATATTTCACAGTTTTTCATGCTATTTAAGTGTTACTCTTTTTAAAATTTTAATTTCCAAATGCACTTTTTAAAAAAAAAATATTTGAAAGAGTTACAGAGAGAGAAAAAGAGAAAAACAGATCTTCCATTTGCTGGTTCACTCCCCAAATGGCCTCAGTGGCCAGGGCTGAAGCCGCAGCCAGGAGCTTCTTCTGGGTCTCTAACGTGGGTGGCAGGAGTCCAGTAATTGGGGCCATCTGCTGCTGCTTTTCCCAGGCCATTATCAGGGAGCTGGATTGGAAGTGGAACAACCTGGACTCAAGCTGACACACATATAGGATGCCAGTGCTGCGGGTGGCGGCTTAACCCGCTGTGCTACAGTGCCGTCCCCCCAAGTGTTCTTGCTGATATATAGAAATATAATTGATTTTTTTGTATTCAGTTTTATCCTGCAACTTTCATAAACTAACTTTTAATTCTAGTAGCATTTTTGTAGAAGCCTTCAGTTGCTTACTTTATAATTCTGTTGTTTGGTACATACACATTTAGTATTTATATGATTTCTTGGTAGTTTGGCCCTTTGTGTTTAACTAAAGTCTCTCTTTGTCCCTGGTTATTGTCTTTGGAAGTCCACTTAATAGCCATTCCGGCTTTATTTATTTTTTGACAGGCAGAGTGGACAGTGAGAGAGAGAGACAGAGAGAAAGGTCTTCCTTTTGCCGTTGGTTCACCCTCCAATGGCCGCCGCGGCCAGCGCGCTGCGGCCGGCACACCGCGCTGATCCGAAGGCAGGAGCCAGGTGCTTCTCCTGGTCTCCCATGGGGTGCAGGGCCCAAGCACTTGGCCATCCTCCACTGCACTCCCAGGCCACAGCAGAGAGCTGGCCTGGAAGAGGGGCAACCAGGACAGAATCCAGCGCCCCAACTGGGACTAGAACCCGGTGTGCCGGCGCTGCTAGGTGGAGGATTAGCCTAGTGAGCCGCGGCGCCGGCCTCCGGCTTTCTTTTTATTAGTGTTCACATGATGCATCTTTTTTTTCCATACTTTTAACCTATCTGCATCTTTATATTTTATTTGAATTTCTTGTAGTCAGCATATAATTGAATTGTATTTTTAAAATCCTTTTTGCCAATCTCTGTTTAATTGTTGTGTTAAGCCATTTACATTTAATACAATTAGTGTCTTGCTGCATTAAATCCACCACTTAGAACTTGTTTTCTCTTGTCCCTGTTCTTTCATCCTCTGGTTCCTTTTTCTGTGGATTCCCTAAACATTTTGTTATTTTCTAGAGTTTACAATGTATATGCATGTATATGTCTGTGACTTACCACTGCCTATTCTTATCAGCATGACACATTATAGATCACTTTACTCTATGATTTACATATTTATTTTGTAATGAAAGATTTATTTGAAAGGCAGAGTTAGAGAGAATTTTTCCATTTGCTGGTTGTTGGTTCACTCCTCAAATGGCTTCATCAGCCAGGGCTGGGCCATGCTACAACTGGATGTCCCATGTTGGTGGCAGGGCCCCAAGCACTCAGGCCATCTTCCACTACTTTCCCAGGAGCATTAGCAGAAAACTGGATTGGAAGTAGAGCAGCCAGGACTTGAACCTGTGCTCATATGAATGCCAGCGCAGAGCTTCCATCTTAACCCAGTGAGCTACGTTGCTGGCTGCTACCCTGTGATTAAGCTGTCTTAATTATTACTTTTCTACACATAGAAAACCACATTCGAAAAAGTTACAATTTTTCATTTCAAGTATAAAATATTAAATACTTTTAAAAATACGTGAACATTATTCTTATGTTCCCGGTATCCCTTCTGTCATTTCCTTTTCCTTTTGAATCATTCTCTTGTCATTCTTTTATTGCAGATCTGCTGACCCTAATTTCTTATGGTTCTTTTTCATCTGAGAATGTCTTTGTTTTGCTTTCATTTCCTGAAGATCATTTATTGGGACATAGAATTTGGGATTGACAGGATTTTTTCTTTGAGCATTTGAAAACTGCTATTTCTTTCTGGTTCTGTGGTTTCTGATGCAAGATCTATTGTTTTTGGTCTTGCTGTCCCTGGTAGTAACTCTCCTTTTTTTGTGTGCCTACTTCTATAAGCTTTTCTTTGTTTTCAGAAATTTTATTATGATATGTCTGGTGTGGGTATCTTTGGATTTAATCCTGTTAAGGATCATACAGCTTGTTGAAGCTACAGGTCACTCAGTTTGGATGATACTTAGACATTTTTTAACAAATATTTTCAACTCCATACTTTTTTCCTCTTCTGGTTGGTCTAATGAATAGTAATGAATATTCGATATTTTGCTGTTGTTCCGCACACAGGTCCCTGAAGCTGTGTTCATGTATTTGTCAATCTCTGTTCTTGTATGCTTCCTTGTTGTTGTAGGCTGAGGATGAAAGCTGAGGCTCCTCCCCCAGTCGCAGCAGCTGCACCGGTGGGTGGGAGGAGCAGTACTGCCCCCTGCAGTGATAGACAGGCTTCCACCTGTGTGGAGCTCTGCAGCTGCAGCTCCTGCTGAGGAGGCAGGAATGTGGGTTGGCTGGTCCACATCCCCTGGGAAGGGGCGAGGGTGCCACTCAATCTCCAGGTCACAGCTCCTGGGAAGGAGGAGCAGAGGGCTCTCTTAAGTTTTTTTCATAGTGTTTGCTTCAAGTGTGCAAGTGTGGTGTCCAGCTTGGTCACTCTTTTCCCAACACTTTGGCTAGAAAAAGCACGTTTTCTTATGGCGTCTCTTGCCTGTCTGTGGGCATGTCTGGATTGTAGGCCACTTGAGAATCTCAGACCAGATTTGTAAGAAGATGAAAAAGTAAAAACAAAACCTAGAGAATTCATCTTTGGGTCACTCCTGGGTATCAGTGTTCCTAACCAGTCTGTGTTTCTTACCTTTCATAATTCTCTGTTATTTGCATCATAAATTTTGTGCAGTATTTTTGTTTTCCTTTGGTAATTTGTGGGAGGAGTAGCATGGAATGTGCTTGCTTCACCTTTTTATGAACTAAGGATTTCTTATTCTTTAGTTGAAAGGCAGAGAGAGAGAGAGAGGAGAGACAGAATGACAGAGAGATTGATCTTCTGTCTGCTGGTTTACTCTTGAAATAACTGCAACAGCCAGGAACTCCATTTGGGTCTCCCACATGGATAGCAGAGGCCAAGTACTTCTGTCGTCTTCTACTGCCATCCCAGATGCATTAACAGGAAGCTGGATTGGAAGCCTTCGACTGGAACCACAATGCTGGCCCTCAACTGGCAGTTTTTATTAGCTTTTTAAAGACTTTATGTTTTCTCTCATTATCTTTTTTTTTTTAAAGCATAGAGAGAGACATTCATCCACTTGTTTGCTTCCCCAATGCCTGAAACAGCTGGGGATGGCCCAGACTGAATCCAAGAGCCCAGAACTCAATCTGGGTCTCCCACTTGGGTGGCAGGGACCCACTACTTGAGCTGTCACCTGCTGCCTCCCAGGGTGCACATCATCAGGAAGCCTGGATTGGACACAGAGCTAGGACTTGAACCCATGCACTCCAGTGTGAGATATACATGTTCCAAGTAGGATATTAATGGCTATGCCAAATGCCTACCCTTCATTTTTGTTTCCTAAGCTTAAGGATTTTATTTGGGCAACTTATTTTATTAGCCTTCTTTTTTTAAAGATTTATTTTTTATTTATTTGAAAGAGTTACAAAGAGAGGTAGAGACACACACAGAAAGAGAGAGAGGTCTTCCATCTGCTGGCAGCAATGGCTGGAGCTGGGGCCACAGCGTTGGTCCCTTTATTAGCTTTTGATTAATTTATTAATAGAAATGCTTATTGTTAAATTTTCACTTTAGTTTTGCACATCTTTTAGTCTTATCAAGTTTTCAGACTGGATGCGAATTTCTGTTTTGTTTTTCCTAAGAACCTTAAGGATAGCTGATAAATAAGGGCAGCCAGTTTGGATTATCAACTCAATCAATTTTTTAAAGATTCATTTATTTATTTATTTATTTGAAAGGCAAAATGAGAGAGTGAGAGAGAGATATGCTCCATCTGCTGGTTCACTCCCCAAATGGCAGAAATGGCCAGAGCTGGGTTGATCCAAAGCCAGGAGCTTCTTCCAGGTCTACCAAGTGGGTGCAGGGGTCCAAGTGGGTGCAGGGGTCCAAGCACTTGGACCATCTTCCACTGCTTTCCCAGGCGCATTAGCAGGGAGCTGGATCGGAAGTGGAGTAGTTGGGACACAAACCCGTGCCCATATTGGATGCCGGAGCTGCAAGCTGTGGCTTTACCTGCTATGCCACAGTGTTGGCCCCTCAACTCATTCTTTTAAGATCAGTGAAGAATTTATTCCACCTGATGTAAAGGTGTTTTGAGGAAGATATTTTCAAGATTTCAAGGTGGGAGACATATGGTGAAATGGAGAGTACAGTCTAAGTTAGGATAAGCCTGGGTGTTGTGGCACAACAGGTTAAGCCATAGCTTGGGATGGTTGGTAACCCATATCAGAGTGCCAGTTCAAGTACCCGCTCATCTGCTTCTGATCTAGCTTTCTGCTCATGCATCCTGGGAAGCAGCAGAGGATGTCCCTTGCAAGATATCTATCTTTACCTCCTTCTTGCTCTCTCTCCTTCCCTTCCTCTCCCTCCATCTGTCCCCCCCCCCTTTTTTTATAATCCTGCCTTTCAAATAAATAAATGGACCTTTTTAAAAATTGGGTTGGATTTAATTTCTTAAGCATCACTCAGGCTTGTTTTTAAAGAATTTATTTATTTATTTGAAAGGCACAGAGTTACAGAGAGAGAGGTCTTCCATCCATTGGTTCACTTTCCAAATGGTCACAATGTCTGGAGCTGTGCTGATCCGAAGCTAGGAGCCAGGAGCTTCTTCCACATCTCCCATGTGGGTGCAGAGTCCCAAGGAATTGGGCCATCTTCCACTGCTTTCCTAGGTGCATTAGCAGAGAGCTGGATTGGAAGAGGAGCAGCTGGGACTTGAACTGGCTCCCATGTGGGATGCTGGTGCCACAGGCAGCAAGCAGCTTTACCTGCTATACCACAGTGCCGGCCCCATCAGGCTCATTTTTTTTTTTTTTTAGCTTATTGGAATAATTGATATTGTTTTTCTTTGCATTGAGGATGAGTTAGTTAACAAGGTTGCTCCATATATCCTCTGAAAGCATAGTGTCCTGATGTCTTTACCACCAATAAGTATGTGGAATTTTACATAATGTCCGGATTATGTTAGCATTCCTCATTCTGCAAAGAAAGTCCTCAGTATTGAAGACAAAATTGGACCAAGAGAAATCATAGTAAGCTGTTTGAAGTTAAATGCTGGATTTGATCATTTGGTTAAATTTTAATTGTTTTTATTGTAGTTGTGGTTGGTGAATATAAACCTTGAAGTACCAAAAGAGTTACGTGTTTATTTGCCTTAGCATTTTATTCAAGGGTAAGATCTTTAAAGCCCGTATCTTTTCGCCACATGTTTTTATTGCTCCAAGGTGGGAAAGGTTTTCATTCCTGGACTGCCAGCTCCTTCCCTGACAATGTCCAACACGATGCCTCGGCCCAGTACTCCTCTTGATGGTGTTAGTACTCCTAAACCTCTCAGTAAACTGCTTGGATCGATGGATGAGGTAAGAAGTGGTAGAAATTGTCAGAAATTAATATTATTTTAATGAAGTTTGTCAAATCCTAGTTATTTTCATGGTTAATTTAATTTTAGCTAATACCTATAGAATGAATGTTTTTAGATGTCACTGGTCTAGTTTATATAGATTGACCTTTCCTGTGATAGTATGGTGGTTTTTGAAGATGCTAGCAAGATCAAAATGATGCATTCTTTTTTACTGAGGGATCTCACATTTTATTTGGGTGAAATGGATGCACTGTTTGTATAATAAATTATGCTTTCTTATTTCTTAAATTTCTATAAGTGAAGACTTATGAATGAGATCAGAAAGTGCCATAGTAGATTCTTTGATGGGCAGATACATTCTGATGAAATGATGAGACAGCACGGAGGCTTCAGTTCTGAGAAGCATGTCCAACTTGGCTTAGACTTTGAAGATACAAAGGGTGTCTGTAGGTAGAAAGGGGCCTGTGGGCCAGGGTGAAATCATACAGGATGGTATGAAGTTAGGAGAGTACAGATCATTTATTTTTAAAGTATGTTTATGTCTCCATCTGCAAACATACAACTACTCAGTACATCTGTAGATTGAATACTTAAAGAAGTATAAGTAGTCTCCTGGGTGTGCAGGGCCAAGGGCATGATAATATAATCTTTGAGCATTTTTTTGTGTGGTAGGTACTTTTGCAAGTGTTATATTGGTGTTAACTTGTTTAATCCCTAAAAACAGTATTATTCAGAAGATAAAGCTATCTGTGATCCTGCTTTACAAATGGGCCCACAGAAGTACTTGTCTGGTTACGTGTCTGAGCTCATAAAGCCATTAGGTGGTAGAACTGGGATTTATACTCTGTAAGGTGAAAAAGATGGTTTTGTTCTGAATGCGACTGTCAGGGCAGTTACTTGTTTCTGAGGGAGGACTTAGGAGTGTCAGAATCTGTTTTTGACAAGTTTATCTCAGGATTAAAGATCAGGAGCCAGTTAGCCTCTAAGTGAGGTTGACTGTTATCAGTGGAAGAGGTGTAAAGACGGCCTGTGCTAGGGCCATATGTGAGGAAGGGGGGAAGTGACGTGAGAGCCGGGAGAGGTGGGAATGACAGAGTTGCCAGCCAGTTGGCTTTGTGCTGCTGGGCTGGTGGGAGGTGCTGAGGGACAAGGCCCAGACTATCCCCAGCACCCTGGGTGGGTAACCCTGCTTCCCAGGTTTGGAAGCCCAGAGGAGAGTGGGCTGTATTTTAGAGACATCTGAGTGTACGTGTTTAGGAGCAGTTCAAAGGGAAGAGTATTGCTGACAAGTATTGAATAGTATCTAGACTTCATTTTATTTTTTAAACACATGCAATGTTGAGGGGAATTCGAGAACCATCAGAGCATGATTTGGAAGATTTTATAATGAAAAATGTTTTCCAGGTCATAGGGATACCATGGTCCACCATGTTGGCTGACAGCTTTCCTACTTTGGTAGACTGTATTATTAGACGAGGGCCAGGACCACTGGAGCTGAATTGATAACTGTTGGGGTAGAAGCAGGACCATATGAGATACATCTTAGGCTTGATTGGCTGTCAGTGTTGACCAGTACTCACCTGAAAATCTCCTGTAAGTGGAATTATGGGAATTCAGAGTCAGTGGACATGACGGGAGGTGTAAAATTGGAAGGAAATGCCTAAAGGTAGTAACTAAGATCATTTAAATGTTTTATTTACACATTTATAGTTATGCAAATAAATGGCATTCTCATATTTTCAAACATTTGCCTATAAGGGATATACCACTAAGTACTGGTGTCATTTCTTTGCTTTCCTTCCCTTGGGGTCTTATTTCCTCAATTTGTGTCTACCTTGGCTCCCTCTAGTTACACTGTAAGATGGCCAAGAGTGCTGCTGCCTTCTCTGACTCTTAGCTGTAGCCTTCCTTGCGCATTGTCAGCCCGTCACATGTGTTCCTTTCCACCAAAAATTGCATTATACCCAGAGCAGGAAAAGCAGGGTAAATATGCCCCACTCTGCAGTTCCCTTCCCTTGTAGGTCTTAGTTTTGTAGTCGAGGTTGCTTCCACAGTTTTCCAGCACCCTCAGTTGGCTGCTTCACTGTTTTGTCCTCCTTTTCTAGTTGTTTTCTGTGAGGATCCTGGTCTGCCACACAGGGTACAGCATTGTAGCTGAAGCGGAATAGTTCTGTTCTTTCATTTCTGCACAAATACTATATCTATTTTGTTGATGACTTTTGCAGGTTGTTTTGTTGTCTCCGGTTCCAGAACTGAGGGATTCTTCAAAACTCCACGATTCTCTCTATAACGAGGACTGTACTTTCCAACAGCTTGGCACTTACGTTCATTCTGTCAGAGATCCTGTCCATAACAGAGTGACTTTAGTAAGTATGATTTTAAAAGATAGCTTTCCAAGAAATATGACTGACATTTGTTAGAATGCAAAATGTTGTCTTAAAAATGCAAGGAAACATTTCACTTGATTTAAAAATCTGTGATGTATCCTTTTTTTCGTAATTTTACCTATAAACTAATTCTTTAATTTTCTGAAGTTTTACATTTTAAAAAATTATTGAAAACAAAAGCTTGCTTAATGAGTTAAATTGTATATTGACATGATTTTTGTCTTTCGTTAAAAGTCACCTTCTTTTGGTGATAACTCTTGATGTCTATACAAATCAAACTTTTTTATTAACATAAGAATTTTGATTAAGATATTCAGAGACTTGGAATGCTCAAATTCTACTTACTTCCTCTTTGTTTCTGCTCTTTCACTAGGAACTAAGTAATGGCTCCATGGTTAGGATCACTATTCCGGAAATTGCCACGTCTGAATTAGGTATGATTAAGTCAGATCTCACTTCTGTGCATTCTTAGTTTGTTTCATAAAATTTGGAGTAATTGCTGATAACCTGAATAATTGGAGTTTTAAATTTATTTAGTTGTTTTTGAAGCCATGGGGTCAAGTTTTTGCCTTGCAGAGAAGTCATGATGAGCTGGAGGGTTCTTTTCCACATCCATGTATATGTGCCATAAGGCTGGAGAATAGTTGAAGGAGGGTCCCGTTCTGTTGTTCTGTGACCAGATGTTGAGGAATACCAGGTAGTGAGATGAAAATATGTGGAGACATGCCCTTGCAAGAGGTCTGAGAAACAGGAAGCCTAAGTAACTGAAATCTTTCTTGGCAGATTTTATGACCTTTTTTAATCCTAAAATAAATTTCTCAACTTTGAGTAAAATGTGCACATCAGAATTGGAGTGTGTAGGTTCGGGAATGGGGCAGACACGAGTATTTTTTTTTTTTTTTTTTAACAGGCAGAGTGGACAGTGAGAGAGAGAGACAGAGAGAAGGGTCTTCCTTTTGCTGTTGGTTCACCCTCCAATGGCCGCTGCGACCGGCGCGCTGCAACCGGCGCACTGCGCTGATCCGAAGGCAGGAGCCAGGTGCTTCTCCTGGTCTCCCATGGGGTGCAGGGCCCAAGCACTTGGGCCATCCTCCACTGCCTTCCCGGGCCACAGCAGAGAGCTGGCCTGGAAGAGGGGCAACCGGGACAGAATCCGGCGCCCTGACCAGGACTAGAACCCGGTGTGCCGGCGCCGCAGGCGGAGGATTAGCCTGTTGAGCCACGGCGCCAACCGAGTCAGGAATATTCTAATACATACTAGAATCTGATTGATTTATTACTGAAATGTAACTTGGAGGACCCTAAGGAAGATTTCTGAGCAGAAAATGGTAAATAAAATGTTAGAATAGAATTTCCTTACAAATAAAAGAAACCAATGCTTGTATGATCCAGAAAAGCTCATGCTGTCTGTCAGTTTCAAAATCTACCTGTCAAAGTAAGGCATTGGCAGATCATAGACTAAAATAACTTAATCATTTTAGGAATTTTCTTCTATAAGTGTGGTAAATGATATTCTATGTTGGTATAGACTTTTTTTTTTTTTTTTTTTTTTAAGATTTATTTATTTGAACAATTTACACAGAGAGAGGAGAGGCAGAGAGAGAGAGAGGTCTTCCATCTGATGGTTTACTCCCCAATTGGCTGCAATGGCCAGAGCAGAAGTTAACATTGTTTATGCATGTGAGTTATGTAGTTCCCTTATGAAGAGTTCCTCAGAACCTCACGCAGCATCTGGTTTATACTTATTTTGGATCCACTGTGACGTACTTGTTTATTTGGTTTTCTAACATTTATTGCCCTTTGCTTCCAAGCTTTACTGTGTGTGTATATATAGTAATCAGTGATGGCCCCAGTGACAGTGAGAATGGGAAAAAAGAACCCTGTGGAGGGGATATGGGAATGCGAAAACATTGCCATCTGGGGTCATTTAGTACAAAAAACAGATCCAGGCCTCTTTGTGGCAGGGGCCACGTGTGATAGTGTAGCGCAATTGCTGATATTCATACTGATGCCTCTGAATCATTGAGAATGGTATAAATGTTATGGTATTTAATGTGTTTAAGACACAGAGCATGCGAAACATTTTAGGAACAGTGCTGTTGGAAATAATTAAAAGTTGCAATGCTTTGGTTAATAGGAATGTTCACTCATTTAGAACATCTTGTAGTGCTAGCTGTTCATCACTATTTATGGTAACATGTATTAACATTTTACTAAAAGATTAAGCAGTATTTCATACAAACATATTCTTGTAGAAACTTTTCCATAGAGTCACTTTTAAATAACTATTCAAACGAGTACATTTTTGTGAGTGAAAGGGGCAGCAATTATTCATTGCTGGGGCAGAGGATGTAAATCAGGTCTGTTTTTGATAAGCTGAGTTATTTGGTCACCTGATTGCTAATACAAAATTGATGGTCTAAAAGCTACTCTTAGACCTCTTCTTGCAGGTGCTGATGGATTCAGTAGTTGGTTTAAGTTTCAGATGATTAGGTGACATTTGCACCCGTTGGCTCTTTAATGGCAGTTCTTTATTTCATAGTAATTGTCCTTTACGTGGTGCTAGTTTAAAATCTTTCTTGCTGAAATAGGAAAAGAAATGCATGCAAAGGAAGCATACTAAAATTAATCCTTGCCTTTAATAGTACAAACTTGTCTGCAAGCAATTAAGTTTATCCTGCCAAAAGAAATAGCGGTTCAGATGCTTGTTAAGTGGTACAATGTCCACAGTGCTCCAGGAGGACCCAGTTATCACTCAGAGTGGAATTTGTTTGTAACTTGTCTCATGAACTTGATGGGTTATAACACAGACCGCTTAGCTTGGACCCGAAATGTAAGTAAATACAGCTGTTTTATTCAAGAGTTATTCTGTTACTAATGTAATATTTGTATAATTGGTGATATAACATTCAGAGTATTAACAGGCATACCTTATTCAAACTAATGGAGTAATACTATGATTTAATGTACCTAGATGAGGGGTCTTTAAAAAAGTTCATGGAAAATGTATACTTAAAAAATACATGGATTTCAAAATTGTTTTGCACCCAAACAAGCATCTTTTCATTTTTAAAAAGATCATTTAATTGACTTACTTGGCTTTTTAGCTTTTTAAAAATTTTTTTGAAATTTTTGTTTATTTTCATTTCATTTGAAAGGCTGAGAGACAGAGAGAGATCTTCTGTCTGCTGATTGATTCCTCATATACCCATATCATCTGAGACTGGTTCAGGCTAAAGCTGGAATCCTGGATCTTAATCTGGGTCTCCCACATGGGTGGTAGAAATTCAAGCACTTGCATTGGCAGAAAGCTGGAACTGGAAGCAGAGCTGGTACACTTAACTCAGGCACTCTCATATGGGGTGCAGATGTCCCAAGCAGCATCTTGCTTTTTTTTTTTTTTTTTTTTTTTAAGATTTAATTTACTTACTTGAGAGGCAGAAGTAGAGACTGTGAGAGAGGGTCTTCCATCTGCTGGTTCACTTCACAGATGGCTTCAACAGCTGTAGCTGGCCTGATCTGAAGCCAAGAGCTTCTTCTGTGTCTCCCATGTGGGTACAAGAACCCTACCACTTGGGCCATTTTCTATTGCTTTTCCAGGCCATTAGCAGGGAGCTGGATCAGAAGTGGAGCAGTCAGGACTTGAACCCCTGCCCATATGGATGCTGGAGCCACAGGTGGAGGCTTAAACTACTAGGCCACAGAGCTGGACCCTCAAGCAACATCTTAACTTCTTTGCCAAATACTCACCCCAAGCTTATTAAAAAAAAAAAAAAAAAGATTTAATTTATTTATTTGGAAAGCAGAGTGACAGAGAAGAAGAGACAACGAGAAAGAAAGAGCATGCTTCCATCTATTGAAAAAAAGAGAGTGTTTCCATCTACTGGTTCACTTCTCAGAGAGAGAGAGAGAGAATTTTCTATCTACTGGTTCACTCCCCAAATGGCTGCAGTGGAGCTGCGCCAATCCGAAGCCAGGAGCCTGGAGCTTCTTCTGGTTCTCCCACGCAGGTGCAGGGGCCCAAGGACTTGGGCCATCTTCTACTGCTTTCCTAAGCCATAGCAGGGAGCTGGATCAGAAGTGGAGGAACCAGGACTTGAACTGACACCCATATGGGATACCAGCACTGCAGGCAGCAGCTTTACCTGCTATACCACAGTACCAGCCCCTATCACTTAAGATTTAATAATATTTTAGTAGTTACTATATTTGAGTTTTATAATGCATACTTGACTCTTCTAATTTTTTGTAAAATGACTCCAAGTTTTGCTAAGATTACTAATAGTTTTGATTTTATTATAAAGAAGTTGAATCATGAGGTTCAGTCTGATTTGCTCAAAATTTGGACTAGAATGTGTCTTCTGACTCATGGCTTAACCATTTTTTTTTTTTAAGATTTATTTATTTAAAAGGGTGACAGAGAAGAGAGAGAGAGAGGAAGAGAGAGAGAGAGAGATATTTCATCTGCTGGTTTACTCTCCAAATGGCCACAACCACTGAGGCTGGGCCAGGCTGAAGCTAGGAGCCTGGCCACGTCTCCCATGTGGGTGGCAAGAACCTCATAAACGACCATGGCACTTGGGTCATCTACTACTTTGCCAGACACATCAGCAGGAAGCTGTTTTAGAAGAGGAGCACTCAACATGAGCCAGTGCTCATGTGGGATGCCAGTGTTGCAGGTGGCAGCTTAACCTTCTGTTCTAAAATGCTTGCCCCAACCTTGTTGTCTGATGACAAGACTGTCCTTTTACACGTCTGCTGTTTGGTGTGTGATGAGGAAGGCTTCATATGACAGGGATTTAAAGTGCTTTTCCCCAAGTGTCTTCTCTGTTAATGGTGTGGACTTGGGTTCTTCGCCTCATCCCAGAAGCGTCCTCACAGGTGCTAGTGGGTGATTTACAGCAATGTCAGGGTTGTGCCTTTAACATCGGTGACTTTTGAATTCATTCAGTTGATAAGTTTACAGTAATACATTAATGATTTTGTCTTCTCTTTTGGGGTTATTTTTCAGTTTGATTTTGAAGGGTCTCTTTCTCCAGTCATTGCGCCCAAAAAAGCAAGGCCTTCGGATACTGGATCTGATGATGTAAGCATTATTATCTTGTTCATCTAAATTAATTTTGGTTATTTATACTGGCCTCCCACTTCTGTAGTATTCCTGTAAATTTGTATTTCCAACATCTGTTGCTTTGTTTATTTTAATAACAAATAGCAATTAATTTGAAGGGTAGGTCTGTTGTGTTCTCTATGGTCATTTATTATTTTTGTTCTTAATAATCACTTAAAAATTACTTTAAACATGTATTTCCTCCTGATTTTAGTTGGGTCTACAAACATTTTATTGCCAAATGATCACTATGACAGCATTTACCTTTATATGTGGTGTTTTTCTAATTTAAGTTTTCTGATGTATCAGATTATCAAATTCATATTCTTAAGTGGTCCCAACACTTTTTTTTTTCAAAGATTTATTTGTTTTATTTGAAAGTCAGAGTTACAGAGAGAAGGAGAGTCAGAGAGAGAGAGAAAGAGAGCGATCTTCCATCCACTGATTCACTCCAGATGGCTGCAACAGCTAGCACTGAGCTGGGCTGAAGTTAGGAGCCAGGAGCTTCATTTGAGTCTCACAATGTGGGTGGCAGGGGTCCAGACACTTGAGCCATCTTCTGCCACGTTTGCCAGGCCATTAGCAGGGAGCTGGTTTGGAAGTGGAGCAGCTGGGTCTCGAACCAGTGCTCATATAGGATGCCGGCATCGCAGGTGGCAGCTTTACCCATTTATGCTACAGAGACGGTCCCCCCAGCATTCTTTTTTAATTGAGGTATAATTTATATAAGTGAAATCCATATATACATATGTGTGTGTGTGTGTGTATGTGTATGTGTGTGTGTATATATATATGTATGCATGTATGTATGGATTTAGTTTAAAAGGTTTTTTGAGAGACAAATAGAGACAGATAGAGTGAGCTTCTTTTTGGTGATTCACTCCCAAATGGCTGCAATCATCAGTAAGGGGCTGGACTGAAGCTGGGAATTGGGAACTCAGTCCAGGTCTCAAATGGGTAGCAGGGACCCAGCTATATTAGGATCTATGTTGGCAGGAAGCTGGATTTAGGAGCTGGTATCCAGAATCCAGCCCAGGCACTCTGATATGGGATGCAGGCATTTAAACTGGCGTCTTAATTGCTAGGTCATATACCAACCCTATGAATTCTTGACATGAGTTCTTTGCTGTATGTTTGTGTTGAGAATGTTTTATCTTGCTATGTGGCTTAACAGTGTCTTTTTATGGGCAGAATTTTAAATTTTGAGTGTCCAGTTTATCAAGTTTTTTCTTTGCTGTTCTTTTTGTGTCTGGACCAAAAGTTTTTTTAAGTTATCATAACACTGTATTAAGCCTTATAAAAACACCAGTAAATTCCAAGATCTGTAAATAGCATACCATATTCTGTGAGCACAATGTGATAAATCACAAATAGAAACCAAAGTAGACCAAATACTTGGAAAATGTACTATAATCAGTCTGAATATAAAACTCAGTTGATTATAATGTTACCAGCTCCAGTATCTTGCAAACACAGAAAAATAAATATACCATCTGAGTACAAGTAGACCTTCACTGCCTGCCTGTCTGCCTGTACTCCCACCTCTCATTCTGTGCTTTTGGCTTTATAAAACATAGCTCAGGATAATCTTAAAATTTATTTCTTAGTTCCTCCCTAACTAGTAGGATTTCTTCTCCTGAAGTTTTTTCCTTAAAAATGCATGACTAGATTTTTTTTTTCAAATAACTTTTAAAGGTGGTTTAATGTTTATTGCTGGCATCTGAAGATTGCTTGGTTATTTTGTAGTTGTTTTTCTGTTATGATCTTTTTCATATTCTTAGACTGACAGTGTGAACATGGAACTTGAATTATTTTAAGTGAATTTGTTTACCTTTTTAAATGATGACATAAGAAGGCATTGGTTAAAAGATTAATACCCTTTTTACTCTTCTCAGGACTGGGAATATTTACTAAATTCGGACTACCACCAGAATGTCGAGTCTCATCTTTTGAGCAGGTCTCTGTGTTTGGGTCCTTTGGAGGTTTCACAGATGAAGGATGAGGATTTTTCACAGAACCTCAGTCTGGATTCTTCTACACTTCTCTTTAGTCACATACCTGCAATTTTCTTTGTTCTTCACCTTGTCTATGAGGAGCTTAAGTTGAATACTCTGATGGGAGAAGGAATTTGCTCGCTTGTTGACCTCCTTGTTCAGTTGGCCAGGTAAATATAATCTGTGGATCAGTAACTGCCACAAGGTCCATGGGTAACCGTCTTTTCCATGATCTCATCTAGGAACCTTTTTGATGAGTTTCTGAACTCTACCTTATCAAGAAGCCAAGGCATTTTCTATCAGCCACAGAATTATTTAACAATACTGTTATATAAGGGTCTGCAGACCATCCTGGAGTATTTATTTATTTAAAGATTTATTTATTTGAAAGGCAGAGATACATAGAGAGAAAGAGGGAGGGAGGGCAGGAGGGAGAGAGAGAGAAGAGAGATTGCTTTTCCATCTGCTGGTTCACTCTCCAGATGGCTGCAGTAGCTGGGGCTGGGCTAATCTGAAGCCAGGAGCCAAGAGCTTCATCTGGGTCTCCCACATGGGTGTGGGGGCCCTAGGGCTTGGACCATCTTCTGCTGCCTTCTCAGGCGCATTAGCAGTTAGCTGGATTGAAAGTGGAGCAGCTGGGACTTGAACCAGTGCCCATATGGGATGCTGGCATTTTAGGCACAGGCTTAACCTTCTGTGCCACAGTGCCGTCCCCCATCCTGGAATTTTTAGTCTTTGACCTAAGATTAATGGAAAGTCATGAAAAAATGGGGATGATCTGCTCAGCTTTGCTTTTTGCAAAGACAACTCACTGGACTAGTGTAAGTTCTATAATCAGTCTGCTATTTCATGATAATGCTTATATTCAAATAATGCTTTATAGTTAACATAATCATAGTTTATATACAAAATAAGTATTATAATCCCTATTTTAATGATGAAGAAACTTGCTCAAATCTCTTTGAAGACCATGAGTGTTGTTTGCTGGTTGTGGGTTATTTTTATTCTGCTTTCCTTGTTGTATTCTGTGACTGTCCCTATCTTTCAAGCACTCCTAGTAGATCCACAGTAAGATAATTCTAGTATGTTTCAACAACCTTTTTAGCACCTTTTGTTTGGTCCTGAATTCCTTTTTAAAAAAATTTATTTATTTGAAAGGCAGTGTTAGAGAACGAGAAATAGAGATCTTTCATCTGCTGGTTCATTCTCTAAATGGTTACAACCGCCAGGCCAAAGCCAGGAGCCAATAAGTCAGTCCAGGTTTCCACATGGGTGGCAGGGCTCCAAGCACTTGGGCCATCTTTTACTGCCTTCTCTGGCACATTAGCAGGAGCTGGATCAGAAGTGGAGCAGCTGGGGCTCAAACTGGCATTCTGGTATGGGATTGTTGCAGGAGGTCACTTAACCTGCCACACCAGAATGCTGGCCTTTGGCCCTGAATTCTAAGGGTCATACATGGATGTTATTTGAGTCTTTGTGACCTTTTGTGATAATGAAGTTGAATTTGAAATGTTAACTTCTGAGTTACGGTTATAGCATGTTTGAATTTCTGTAATCTTCATTGAGATACTGAAATTCTTTTCTGAAACATGGCAATTTGTTTTTTGTTTTTTTTTTTTAAAGATTTATTTCCTTATTTGAAAAGCAGAGTTAGAGAGAGGGGGGAGACACACACACACACACACACACACACACACACACACGTCTTGCATTTGTTGGTTTTCTCCCAAATGGCCACAGAGGCCCTGGGCAGAGCCAGGCTGAAGCCAGGAACCTGATCTGAGACTATCCTTGTGGGTACAGGACCCCAGGCATTTGGGCCATCTTCTGCTGCTTTCTTAGGTGCGTTAACAAGGAGCTGGATTGAAAATGAAGCAGCTGGGACTCCAGCTGACGCTTGGACTAGATTCAGGCATCACAGGCAGTGGCTTAACCCATTGTACCACAACACCAGCCACTGAATCATGATGGATTTGACTGATTGTCCATTTCAATTATGACAAGTCATCACTGTCATGAAAATTCCATTGTACTTAAATTATTCCCAAATTCTAATCCATTTTATAAGATATTTTTCACATATATTATTTGATCTTTAAGACCAGAGTGAATTAGCTAGAAGAAAATACTGAAGGGGGCTGGTGCTATGGCAAAGCAGGTTAATCTGGTGCCTGCAGCACTGGCACCCTATATGGGCACTGGTTTAAGTCCTCCTGGTTCAAGTCTGGGCTGCTCCACTCTGATCAGCTCCTGCTAATGCACCTGGGAAAGCAGTGAAAGATGGTCATGCTGGGGCCCCAGCATCCATGTGGGAGACCTGGATGGAGCTGCAAGATCCTGGCTTTGGCTTGGCCCAGCCCTTGCTGATGCTGCCATTTGGGGAGTGGACCAGCAGATGGAGATCTCTCTCTTTCTTTGTCTCTCCTCTCTGTAACTCTGTCTTTCAAATAAATAAATCTAAAAAAAAATACTGAGGTTCAAGGGAGATGCCTTGCTGAGGATTGCACAGCTATCTAGTGAAAAAACAGAGGAGGAGCTAGACCAAAATTTTCTAATTTTTTCTGCACAAAATTTATCAAAAAGAGATTGCAGTTGTCACTTTGGACACTTTATAGTCCAGAAATAGAAGAAAGAGACTCTATATTTGGTTATTTTATTTCTTATAACTAAGATTTTTAAACGGAAAAGTTCAGATGACAAACCCTTGAACTCTGAGGGATGGGAGAATAAATACTGTAACTTTTTTTTGTGCTCCTATTGCTTTAGAGACTTAAAATTGGGACCTTACGTAGATCATTACTATAGAGACTATCCAACGCTCGTCAGAACTACTGGACAAGTGTTCGCAATTGATCCAGGTAAATATGCATGCCATTAGAGATTTCTGAACAGTGTAGTGACATTTGTATCTTTCTCAGTGAATAGTAGAGGATATATTTCTTACCCTTAGCCTCTAAGTTAAGACTTCAATCTAGACTTTTGCTATCCATTTAGCAATCCCTAGCCATGTCTTATTTAGGTTTAAATAAAATAAAAAATGTAGTTTATTTAAATAAAATTAAAAATGTAGTATGCTAGTCACCTTTCAGCTGCCCAGTAGGCACCAGCATTTGGTAGTTGCCATATTGAGCTGTGCAAATAGAAAACAATTCCATTGCTGCTGCACTGTCCTGGACCCTGAGCTAAAGGAGTTCAGAATCAGGACTCAGTTGTTAGAACTCAGTGTGTCTTCTGTTTTCTCACCTTAAGATTAGGCCAAAGATTTTGCTTAGATTCTCTGTTTGCCTTGGGCATAAGAATTTGCTAAATTTCTATCTAGGATGGGATAAAACAGAAGTCATTTAAATTCTACAAATTATAGTAGGTATAGCCAGTTATTTGCTATGGCAGAAAACATGAAGCATTTTGGGGAATATAGAACAATGTTGTTCTTGTTTCAAAATTATAGGTATTGTTGATCACCATCTCTTTAGAATAAAATAGTGTTATTTTAATGTATTCTTTTATCTTTATGAACACTAAATCTAATTTTAAAGGTCAAACAGGATTTATGCATCATCCGTCATTTTTTACAACTGAGCCACCAAGTATTTATCAGTGGGTGAGTTCTTGTCTGAAGGGTGAAGGAATGCCACCTTATCCTTACCTCCCTGGAATCTGTGAAAGAAGCAGACTGGTGGTTTTGGTATGTGTTTTGAGTGTTGCCTTCTTAAATTTTTTTCTTTTAAAATTTAATTTAAAAATTATATAGTAACGTTAAGCTTTTTTAATTCTTGATACAGTTCTGTGAATTTCAGCACATGTATAGACTTCATGTAATCACCATCATAATTAGGATATGATGCATTTGCATTGTTTCTCCCAAAATTTCCTCATGTGTTTGAAATTCTTCCAGTTGTTGCTTGATCAACAGTTCTTTGCATTCTGTTGCTGATTAGTAGTCGATCTGATGGATGTACCACAGTTAGTTCATCCGTTCAGGATAGGTGGGTTCTAGTTTTTAGCTATTGTAAGTACTCATACAGAATGTATAGGCTTTCTAGGGTAGTTACCTAGGGGTCAGATTGATGTGTCGTGCAGTCAGTGTATTTGTATACTTAGTTGTTAAAGGGTTAACCATTTTCCAGAGTGTCTATTCCATCTTAAATTCCCACTGGCAATATTGCAGAGATATTTCCCTGCATTCTTGTCTGTGTTTTTTTTAAAGATTTTTAAAGATTGATCTATTTATTTGAGAGGTAGAGTTAGAGAGAGAGAGAGGTCTTCCATCTGATGGTTCACTCCCTGAATGGCTGCAACAGCCAGAGCTGAGCTGATCCAATGCCAGGAACCAGGAGCTTCTTACATGTCATCTTCCATTTGGGCACTTGGGCCATCTGCACTGCTTTTCCAGGCCGTAAACAGAGACTTGGATTGGAATAGCAGCCGGAACACAAACTGGCGCCCTTATGGGATGCCAGCACCACAGACGGAAGCTTAGTCTACTATGCCATAGCACTGGCTCCTACTGCCACTTTTTTATTTTTGTCATTCTGATGGCTGTATTGTTATATCTCCTGGTGCTTTTAGTTTTCATTTCCCTACTTGCTGGGTGTTAGGAGCATTCTACATACGATGTTTGGTCAAATATATGGTTTGCTGATACTTTCTCATGGTTTGTAGTTTGTCCTGTTTTACCATTTTTTTAATGTTTCACAGAAAAAAAGAATTTAATTTTGATGAAACCCATTTATCAGTTTTATTCTTTTATGAGTATTACTTTTAGTGTTTTCTAAGAATTCTTTTTTCTTTTTAATTAATTAAAAAGAGTGACAGGGAGAGACTAAGATTTTACATCCAGTATCTCACTCTCCAAATGACTGTAATGGCCAGGTCTTGGCCAGGCCAAAGTCAGGAGCCAGGAGCTCCATGCTGGTCTGCCACATGGGTGACCTGTACTCAAGTACTTGGGCCATCATTTGTTGCCTTTCCAGGCACATTAGCAGGAAGCTGGATTGGAAACAGGCGAGGACTTGAACTGGTGCTTGTATGGGATGCTGTGGTGCAGTGATGCTACAGTGCCAGCCTCTGATAATTCTTTGTTTAGCTTCAGGTTATTAAGATTTTCTCCCATGTTTCCTTATGAATGATTTGTATTATTGTGATTAAATTTAGATCTTATCCACTTAGTTAATTTTTTTATATCTGGGTCTCCCATGTGGGTTGCAGGATCCAAATACTTGAGCCATCATCCACTGCCTTCCCAGGCACATTAGCAAGAAGCTAGATCAAAATTGGAGGAGCTGGGACTTGAACTGGCTCTGGAACTTGAACTCTGATATTGGATGTGGGCATCTAGAGTGACTGGCTATTTAACTGGCCTTGCCACAATGTCCATCTCTTTTCACTTAGTTTTTATTCTTTAAGTATTCCTTTATAACTTTCCAGCCACCCAGATAATTTATAAAAATATTTAAACAATCTACCTTTGTTGATAGGTTTTTGGTTTTGCATTATGCATTTTATTGGATTTTGTAAGGATTTATTTATTATCTGAAAGAGAGCTATCTCTTCCATCTTCTGGTTCACTCCTCAAATGTCTGCAACAGCAGGATCTGTGCCAAGCTGAAGCCAGGAGCCTAGAACTCCATCTGGGTCTCCCATGTGGGTGTCCAGGGCTCAAGCTTTCTATCCTCCATAGCTTACCCAAGCACATTAGCAAGGAGCTGGATCAGAAGCAGAGCAGCCAGGACTCCAGTTGTGACTCTGATATGGGATGCCAGCGTGGTATGTGGTGGTCCCACCTACTGAGCCACAAGGTCTGTTCTGTTGGTTTATTTTTTTAATGTGATATGTAGCTGATGGCGATATTTGCAGCAACTGGTACCAGATCCTCCATATGTGGCTTTTTACTGTTGAGTTGCTTATGTAAGTGGAGATTGTATTATTTGTTTACCATTTGCTAAAATGAAAGAAGGGAAGGTAGCATTTATTGGACAGCTACTATCTAAAAACTTTATGTGTATTTTCTTAGTAGAGAGAGAGAGAGAGAGAGAGACCTAATCTGTCTCTAGTTATTCCTTTGAATAATGTGATTTACAGCTAAAAAATTGAGATTAAAAATGTACTTTTGAGGGCTGGCGTTGTGCATAGTGGGTAAAGCCACTGCCTGCAGTGTCGGCATCACGTAGGGGTACTGATTCAAGGCCCGGCTGCTCCACTTCCCATCCAGCTCTCTGCTATAGCCTGGGAAAGCAGTAGAAGATGGCCCAAGTGCTTGGGAGACCTGGAAGAAACTCCTGGCTCCTGGCTTTGGATTGGGCCAGCTCTGACCGTTGTGTCTCTGTCTGCCTCTGCCCCTCTGAAACTCTGCCTTTCAAATAAATAAATGAATGAATCTTTTTAAAAAATGTACTTTTGTATTTACATTATGTACTAAATGTTTTGGACTCTTTTAAGAGAGCTTTAGCTATGTTTTTCCTTTTTTCATCAAAGCAAAGGCCAATACAGCTCTTTGGAGTTTATGGGGAAATGTTCTACCTAATAGTTAATCCCATCTACTTCCAAAATGGACTTGAGGCGATTAATATTTTAAAAATAGATGTTTGGTCGTGTGATGTCTTGGCATTATAGTAAAAGCCTTTGGAGTTTTCTTGGTGAGCAGTGGTCTTCTATTTTAAATAATTACCTTCCCTTAGTACATGACCTTAACTCATATAAATGTTTTGCAGATGTTTTGGGCATTACTTGTAAATGAACATATACATGAACTATAAAAATGAACTATAAAACAAATCAAAGCCACAATGAAATATTCCTAGATACCTGTTATATACTAGGATACTACACTTGATACTTGCTAGGATGATATAACAGTTTTTGAGGGGGTGGGCGCTGTGGTGTAGTAGGCTAAGTCTCCTCCTATGGTGCCAGCATCCCATATGGGTACTGGTTCTAGTCCTGGCTGCTCCTCTTCAATCTAGCTCTTTGCTAGAAGATGGCCCAAGTGTTTGGGCCACTGCACCCACTTGGGAGACCCAGAAGAAGCTCCTGGCTCTTGGCTTTGGATTGGCTCATCTCCGGCCTTTGCTGCCATTTGGGGAGTGAACCAGTGGATGGAAGACCTTTCTTTCTGTCTCTCCCTCTCCCTGTATGTAACTCTACCTCTCAAATAAATAAATAAAATCTTTAAAAAAAAAGTTTTGTGAGGAAATGGAGCAATTAAAACTGGTACATTGCTGATGTAACTGCAAAAATGGCATAACTTGTTGGAAAACTGGCCATTTCCTTTAAAGTGAAAGAAACTTGGTACATCTGTATGACGGAATACTACTCAGCAGTAAAAAGGAACAAGCTATTGATGCATGCGTGAATGTGGATGAATCCCAAAGGTGTTATGCTGTTAAAGAAGTAGGATGAGTTGTTTCCTGTGCTGGGTGTAGGACTAGGGGCTGAGTACAAAGGGAACAAGGGAACTTTTGAGAAGTGTGGAGTGTTCTGTGTTGTGAATGTGGTAGTAGTTATGTGATTGTGTAATAGTTTGTCAGACTGATAGAGTTGTATGCCCAACGTGGATGAATCTCTGTGTTAGCACTATTTCCTAGTTGTACCTCAATGATTTAAGAAATATTATGTTTTTCCATATTCAGAGTATTGCACTCTACATACTTGGTGATGAGAGCTCGGTTTCTAATGACGCCTCACAATATTTATCCAGAATAACTGTAGGTAAGTTGATATAATATTAGGTCTCTCAGAGCAAGTGTTTATAAATGCCGGTATCAGACTTCAAGTAAGAAAATTAAAATATTTGTGTTTGCTTTAGAGACCATTGCTTTTGTAGTACTCTTCTGATCTATAGTCTACAACTGCTTTTCAGATACCAGGATCATTTAAAATCTAACAACTCATGTTTTCTGTTGAAAGGACTATTTTATACAAGGAAATTATACTTTCCAACCTGACACAGTATTGCTTATTTTATGAATTTTTTTCGGAGTTATTGGCCAATGAATTCTCATTCCAAAATGTCTTATAAATATCATGTATTGATGACTGTGAAAATAACATTTTATTTTGTTGCCTTTTAGCCCCCCAGAAACCACAAGCAGAACAAGAGGAAAACAGGTAACTTCTGATCAGTTTGTGCTTTTCATGTTAAAAATTAAAAACAGTGTTACAGTTTACTTTTTTGTCTAACAACTTTATGTTTTTTTCTCTCATAGGTTTACTTTCAGGCATTCTACATCAGTTTCTAGCCTAGCAGAAAAATTAGTTGTCTGGATGACAAATGTAGGTAAGAGCTTCTCTGTTGCTTCTGGCTAGACCTGTTTCCTCCGTGCTTGCTAGGACTGCAAGGCATGAGGAGGGTAGGGGTTCTGCCTTTTCTTTTTTTTATTAAAGTCTCACAAGATCGAGGTATGATTCACTAAGTCATACTCTCCTTTTCCTGAGATACCAGCTTTTTATCTCTATGCGTGAGGTCTTTGTTTGCCATGGGACCAGTCTAGGTTGTGGATATGGAAACTGGTCTCAGAGTGAAGAGCTCTACTGCACACTCAAACTTGAAGCCATTGTGACGCTCAGATATCAGAAATGGTATTTCTGACAACATCTGAAAATCATTTTATAAATATTTTAGGACATTTTTGAAGGATAAAGGTCAGGGATTTTTGGTACCAACGTGAATATGCAGCTGGGCAGAGGGAAAGGGAAAAAAGATTTTTATTTTTATTTATTTTTATTTTGACAGGCAGAGTTAGATAGTGAGAGAGAGAGAGACAGAGAAAAAGGTCTTCCTTGTGTTGGTTCACCCACCAAATGGCTGCTACAGCCGGTGCGCTGCACCGATCCAAAGCCAGGAGCCAGGTGCTTCCTCCTGGTCTCCCATGCGGGTGCAGGGCCCAAGTACCTGGGCCATCCTCCACTGCCCTCCTGGGCCACAGCAGAGAGCTGGACTGGAAGAGGAGCAACCGAGACTAGAAGCTGGCGCCCATATGGGATGCCGGTGCTGCAAGGTGGAGGATTAACCTACTGTGCCATGCGCCGGCCCCTAGGGAAAAAGGTTTTTATATTCTCTGTTCCCCAAACCTGTGCTCTAGAGTTTAAAATTAAATAAAATACTAAGTAAATTTTTCCCAAAAATAAAGAACTAAAAAAACCAATAACAATTACAGATAGGAATGATAAAAAAGGGTGTCATATAGAATGATATGTTAAAAGGTAATACTTTTTTTCTTTTTTAAGGTTTATTTATTTATTTGAAAGGCATAGTTAGAGAGAGAGGGAAAGACAGAAGGAGAGAGAAGTCCTCCATCCAATAGTTTACTCTCCAGATGACTAATACAGCTGGGGCTGGACTAGGCTGAAGCCAGGAGCCAGTTTCTTGGTCCCCTTTGTGGGTGACAGGAGCCCAAGTACTTGGGCCATCTTCCGTTTCTTTTCCCAGGTCATTAGCAGGGAACTGGATGGGAAGTAGAGCAGCCGGGATGTGAACTAGTGTCGATGTGGGATACTGTTGTCACAAGCAGTGGCTTTATCTGCTATGCCATGACACCGACCAAATGAATCAATTTGTTATTTGTCACAATAGATGTTTACTAACTTGAGTCAGAGTATAATTGGGATAGTGGCAAGCCTAAATTAAAATTTTTCTCCCTTCCTTTCACCATAAGGATTCACTTTAAGAGATTTGGAAACACTTCCCTTTGGAATTGCCCTTCCTATCAGAGATGCAATTTATCACTGTCGTGAGCAGCCTGCTTCAGATTGGCCAGAACCTGTCTGCCTCTTAATTGGACGTCAAGATCTTTCTAAGCAAGCTTGTGAAGGAAACTTACCTAGAGGGAAATCTGTGAGTATCAACAGAAAGTTCAAAGTTCAGTGTTAGCCTGCAGTCATTTAAAGTAAAAATGTTCTTCATTTAAGTCTTTTTGCAAGTGTATGTATCAGTTTGTCTTTTATATTGTGTGCCAGATGGAATTTATAATTGATGACATCTTATTAACTTGAAATTGAACATGAGGATGGTAGATTTTGTGAGTGCTTTCTTTGCCCTGAGTCAGGACAGGCACTGTCAATCAACAGCAGTGACTGTCTCCCTACTTTTCACCCTTATTAGTTATAAGCTGCTATTTAATTATTACATTGCAAAAGGGAGAGCAGTATATCCTGAATTGGATAGTTAATGTGTAACTTTTCTTTTTTATATATTTTGATGTTGAATTTTTTGAATTTAACCTTTTAAATATGTATATTTGTTTAATTACATAAAACAAGCTCCAGGAATGAGACCCCCACCCCCCCGGAGTTTGGAAGATACCAAGTTATCCTTCCTGAAATACTGTCTTTATCAATCCTTAATTCTGTTTTCCTAAGAATGATATCTTCAAAGCTTGCAAATAGTGAAGAATTTCATTATTCTCCAGTTATTTCTGTTTTTAAATCAACCTCTCTTGAACTTAAAAATGAGGGCTGGTGTTGTCATGCAATGTGTTAAGCTGCTGTGTGCAGTGCCAGTATCCCATATGGGTGCTGGTTTGAGTCCCAGGTATTGCACTTCTGATCCACTTCCCTGCTGGGGAAGCAGAGAAAGTCCTTGGGCCCCTGGCTCCTGGCTTCAGTCTGGCCCTGCCCCATCTGTCATAGCCATTTGGGGAGTAAACTCATGGATGGAAGATCTCTCTGTGTGCCTTTCCTTCTCTCTGTCTCTTCCTCTCCCTCTCCCCTCCCTCCCACCTTCCCTCCCTCTCTGCCTGCCTCTCTCTCTCTCCTTCTCAAATTTATCTTTCAAATTAATACATAAATCTTTAACAACAACAAAAACTTAAAAGCAAAACTTTTAAAGCTTCTTCTAGAACTAGGCAACCTTTTCTTACTTTTTTTTTTTTTTTTGGCCAGGAAAAGTTAGACAGTGAGAGAGAGAGAGAGAGTTACAGACAGTGAGAGAGAGAGACAGAGAAAAAGGTCTTCCCTCTGTTGGTTCACCCCCCAAATGGCTGCCACGGCCGGCGTGCTGCGCCGATCTGAAGCCAGGAGCCAGGAGCCTCCTGATCTCCCATACGGGTACAGGGCCCAAGCACTTGGGCCACAGCAGAGGGCTGGACTGGAAGATGAGCAACTGGGACAGAATCCAGCGCCCCAACCGGGACTAGAACCCAGGGTGCAGGTGCCACAGGTGGAGGATTAGCCTAGTGAGCTGCGGTGCCGGCCCTAGGTAACTTTTAAAAGTAAATAGTAGCACCTCTTCAAGCAGGACTATGGAGTGATTATTCCACTCCTGATGACACTTTTGTTTACTTCATGTCTCTAAAAAAACAGTGGGATTTGACTTTGAATTGTTACATGTAACTGTTAATAAGCCACAGTATGTGTTAGGCTACTAATGCTTTTTCAGAGTCTGTGTTAAAATTTACTTATAACCCCAGAGTTACCTAACATGAACGTGTGTCAGAATCAGTGTTCATGGGGACCCTCTCTCCGGCAGGGTCCTGACATCTCTGAATTTGCAGCTAAATAGCAGATCTTACTTGAATTGGTGTTTGTCTTGTTTTAAACAGAAAACCAATTTTTTTCTAGTGTTGGCAGAAACTCAATGGGAATTAATCTTATGCTGAAGGAACATAAAACAGTTGTTAAAGGAGCGGGCCGGCGCTGTGGCTCAATAGGGTAATCCTCTGCCTGTGGCGCCGGCACACCGGGTTCTAGTCCTGATTGGGGCACCGGATTCTGTCCCAGTTGCTCCTCTTCTAGTCCAGCTCTCTGCTGTGGCCTGGGAGTGCAGTGGAGGATGGCCCAAGTGCTTGGGCCCTGCACCCCATGGGAGACCAGGAGAAGCACCTGGCTCCTGGCTTCGGATCAGCGCGGTGCACCGGCTGCGGCGGCCATTGGAGGGTGAACCAATGTCTCTCACTGTCCACTCTGCTTGTCAAAAAAAAAAAAAAAAAAAAAAAAAAGCATAAAATGATTTTTGAGAGAAAATGAAGAGATTCCTTGTGATTCACATCTGTGTTAGAGTCGGATTGAATTATCTGAATCTAGATTCCCCATATTAAAACTACTTGTTGGATTTAAAAGGATAGGATGACACTAAAGGAATTAACTTCTCAATTGTTCTGTTACTGTTCAGTCCTTTTCCTTCTAAGACATTTTTATTTGAAATAGATTTATATAAAAAAAATTGAAGCCAACTGTGATCAATCTATTGAAAGTACTAAAATATAAAGTATTGCCTGAGTTCCACCATTTGTTGGTGTATATCCTTCCAGAGTTCTTGCCTTTTGTTTCATTAATCCATAGACAATATTTAACTTAGTATATGTTCTTTAGTAAGAGTGAGGTTCATATTCCACTTGGACTAATTCAATTCCTTTTTTTATTTTTAAAGATTTATTTTATTTATTTGAAAGATAGTTACAGAGAGAGGTAGTGCCCGAGAGAGAGGTCTTCCATCCGCTGGTTCATTCCCCAGATGACTGCAACGGCCAGAGCTGGTCCAAAGCTGGGAGCCAGGAGCTTCTTCCAGGTCTCCCACATGGGTGCAGGGGCCCAAGGACTTGGGCCATCTTCTGCTGTTTCCCAGGTCATAGCAGAGAGCTGGATTGGAAGTGGAGCAGCTGGGGCTTGAACCAGTACCCATATGGGATGCTGGCGCTGCAGGCTAGGGCTTTAACCTGCTATGCCACAGTGCTGGCCTCTCAATTCTTTTTTAAAGCCATTAATTATTATTATTTTTTAAAGATTTATTTATTTGAAAGAGTTACAGAGAGGCAGAAGCTGAGAGAGAGGGAGGAAGGGAGGGAGGGAAGGGTCTTACATCTGTTGGTTCAGTCCCCAGATTGCTGCAATGGAGCTGGGCCTTTCTGAAGCCAGGAGCTTCCTCTGGTCTCACATGCAGGTGCAGGGGCCCAAAGACTTGGGCCATCTTCCATTGCCTTCCCAGGCCACACACAGAGCTGGATCAGAAGTGGAGCAACCAGGACTTTAACCGGTGCCCATCTGGGATGCTGGCACTGCAGGCAGCATCTTTACCTGCTACGTGACAGTGCCTGCCCCAAAGCAGTTAAGATATAGGCAGATATTTTACAATTTAGTTGGAAGTTTCCCTCCGTGATTTAGCCTCCTGAACTCTCAAATTTAAACTTTTCCTCTCAGTTAAATAGAGTGTTTCCAAGTAGGCAGCATACTACTTTTTGGAAAAGTTTGTATGCATTGTATACAAATACAGTATAGGTTGAGAACCCAACCCAGCTTTGCTTTGGAGTACTTGTTTTGTTTGTGTTGGTGTAGTCATGGTATATCAGCCTCATATTTAGTAGGTGACTGTTGACTGCTTTTTAAATTATTATAACAATAAAGTCTGTCACTTAGGTACTCTCATCAGATGTTCCTTCAGGAACAGAAGCTGAGGAAGAAGACGATGGCATGAATGACATGAATCATGAGGTTATGTCATTAATTTGGAGTGAAGATTTAAGGGTGCAGGATGTACGAAGGCTTCTTCAAAGCGCACATCCTGTTCGTGTCAATGTAGTGCAATACCCGGAACTCAGTGACCATGAGTTCATTGAAGAAAAAGAAAACAGGTAAAAGAAAACACTATTTGTTAGCCCTTGTTGAATTCTTTTTTATCATATTTGGAACCTATTGATACTTGTTTTTCCTTTGAGTTTTTAGCATTTAAAACTCTAGAATGGTTTAAAAGTTACTTTAAAGTTGAAATGTACCATGTGTCTTAAGTTTGCATACAACTTTAATAAACCATAAGTGTTTTCATAATTTGGCCTTTGAGGACATAATTATCTTGTTTAATTCAACAGTGTACTGTTTAGAAAAGGCAACTCTAAAACCATTTTGTTGGTGCTTATCTTAAGAATTTACAAACAAAGGAAAACACTGAACTCATTCTTCAATGTCTTGACTAGGAATAGTTTTTGAGTTTTGTTTTTAGTGTAGTTTAGATTTGTAAGAATGGGGTTTTTTATTGTTGTTGTTTGTTGTATCCTGCCACTAACACATGATATATCCATCCCTGGATAAATTGTGAGTCTCAGTAGGAACCAGCATCACATGCCTGTGACATTTTAGAGCTATTGTCCTGGGACACTACAATATAATTATTAAACTCTTTCCTGGGCCGGCGCCGCGGCTCACTAGGCTAATCCTCCGCCTTGCGGCGCCGGCACACCGGGTTCTAGTCCCGGTCGGGGCGCCGGATTCTGTCCCGGTTGCCCCTCTTCCAGGCCAGCCCTCTGCTGTGGCCAGGGAGTGCAGTGGAGGATGGCCCAGGTGCTTGGGCCCTGCACCCCATGGGAGACCAGGAAAAGCACCTGGCTCCTGGCTCCTGCCATCGGATCAGCGCGGTGCGCCGGCCGCAGCGCGCCGGCCGCGGCGGCCATTGGAGGGTGAACCAACGGCAAAGGAAGACCTTTCTCTCTCTCTCTCTCTCTCTCTCTCACTATCCACTCTGCCTGTCAAAAAAAAAAAAAAAAAAAAAAAAAAAAAAAAAACACTCTTTCCTGTCCTTTTATCTGCCTTGTCTCTGCCAGTTGTCATCTTCCTGCTATTGTTTTCTAGTTCTTCTAACTTCTTATAGTACTGCTTCAAGGGGAAGATCTATTCACACTTAACCACAGGCTAATGAAAATCTGAGTTAGTCCTAGTTTTCCTGTCACTGTTTCCTCTCCCTCGGTACCCAACACTGGACACTTGTAAATGAGGAGGTGGAGTGACACAGAGGTTGTGTGTAGAGCTTGCTACTTACTACTGTGTGTTGGAGTTGTGGAAATTACTTGACCTCTGCCATCTCAGTTGCTTCAAGTATAAGAATGAGCATGATTGTAGCATTTGTACTTCATAGAGTTGCTATGTGAGCTAGAAAAGCAGTTCTACAGTTAGGGAAAGAGCCAGCTTATGATAGCTTTGTCTGCAGAGAAACTGTTAGCCTATGAAGGGATACTTCTCTGTCTTCAGATCAAACTTTTCTAAGTATTTACTACTTACAAGTGCCCCCATTCCAACATTTCTGTTAGTTTCTGTCTTGCTTTAAGGGACTATCTAGAATAACATAGAAATGAGTTCGGGACTGCTGTATTAATTTTGTATTATAGCCCATAGATGCCACTTTAAACTTGAACATAACTGATACAATGATTTTAGTCCTGTAACTAAATCTAGCCATGATGTAGGTGAAACGAATTCTAAGTATCCTGTGGAGACACTATGAAATCCATTCACCTCCAGTAGAGACACCTCGATTGTTTCCTTGTGTATAGACCACGGAAGTGACGCTTGTGAGGCTGTATTGGCAAATGGTGAGAGGAGGACTTGCATGTACTGAAGGCAGTCAGGCTGAAAATAACACAGTGATGAAATGTAAAAAGTACCGTGTTTTCCTTTGATAAGGTTAGCAGCAATCAAAGTAGAGTTTTACATTTCTTTTTTTCTTGAACACTCTGGGAGAATTATATTGTTGTATAGACCAGTTGGTTTTCAGTGAAAACAAAGGAAATGTGTCTCCCCATTGGAATCTCTTATGGGAGCAAGAATATTAAAATGAGAATAATTGTGTTTGGGTGGTTCACTCAAATTTCTGTGACTTCATTCAGAATATTTATAAATCCCATTCTGTTATGCTTTCTTTTAACGTTTCACATACTTTTATTTTAATTTGTAGATTGCTCCAATTGTGTCAGCGAACCATGGCCCTTCCAGTAGGACGAGGGATGTTTACCTTGTTTTCATACCATCCTGTTCCAACAGAACCCCTTCCTATTCCTAAATTGAATCTCACCGGTATGTTAAGGTCTGGGCTTAATGAGAAAGGAAAATGATCGAGTACCTGCATAAATGGAGTGCTTTTGAATTTTTTGTTAACATCAAAGATATACTCCCTCCATCCCTGGTGATTTAAGATATTGTGAATAGTTGCCAGTAGTGGATATCAAAGCTCATTAAATAGTAAGTCAAGCTAAACATTGAAGGAAGCAGAATATAGCCCATTACAAATTTTCAATTTTTTAAAAAAATTTATTTATTTATTTGAAAGATGGAGTGGCAGAGGCAGAGAGAGGCCTTCCATCTGCTGGTTCACGCCCCAGTTGCCTGCAACGGTCAGAGCTGGGCCAATCTGAAGCCAGGAGCTTCTTCTGGGTCTCCCACTTGGGTGCAAGGATCAAAGCACTTGGGCCATCTTCCACTGCTTTTCCAGGCCATAGCAGAGAGCTGGATTGGAAATGGAGCAGCCAGGACTTGAATTGGCGCCCATATGGGTTGCTGGCACTGCAGATGGAGGTTTAACCTACTGTGCCACAGTGTTGGCCCCTAATGGGAATACTTTCAATATTTAAATTGTTCTCTGAGAGATAAAGTAACTGTGTCTGAATCTGAACAAATTATTGGTTCTTGATGTTCATTTTACTAGTCTTTAATTGTTTGTATGAACATTTTCATATGAAAGCTGTGTTAGGAGAATGGGCATTTAACCTAAGGTAGGATGCCTGCCTGCCATGTGAGAGTACCTGAGTTTGATTCCTGTCTCTGGATCCTAATTCAAGCTTCTTGTTCATGTAGACCCTGAGAGGCAGCATTTATGGTCCAAGTAGTTGGGTTCCTGCCACCCATGTGAAATACCTGGATTGTAATCCTGGTTCCTAGCTTCAGGCACACCCAGTCCTAGCCACTGCAGGCATTTGGGGAGTGAACCAGCAATCACATGCTCTCCTTCTCTCAAATAAGTTAAAAAAAAAAAATTGGGTTTAAGAAGAATAGAATCTGATGGACAATTGGCAAATGTTAAAATATATTAAATCCATGTGACTTCATACCCAAGTGATGCATGAGTTGGCATTAAAAAAATGCAGGAATCATTGTTTTTTTGAATATGTTTAATTGAATTTGCATTTGTTTAATTGAACTTAAAATGTGTTCATTACAGTGATATAATGTTTTATTCTTTTAATCATTCTAGTAGGTATGACAGTAAAGGGGAAAATAAGGTTATCTTGTCTTGATAGTACATTAATTTATGGAAAAACACTTCCTTAAAATAGTTCCTTGACCTACATTGATGTGACCTGTTACGTTTTTGTGTGTTGTTACTCTTATTGAAGAAAATCTGTTTTACCTTTCACCTTTCATTTTCTTCTATTTGTGAATGTTATGTCTCATGCATATGATGAGGGGATGTTTCAGAAAGATTACTTCCTTTTTCAATATTGATCTCTGCCTTTTTTGATAAAATATTAAGTATAGCTCATGAACTTGTTACCATTGTGGTATTATTTAATAGAGCAGTTGAGTTTGCTTTTAGGTACAAAAAGCTAAAGACAGATATGTTTTGCCTTGTGCTTGTGCTTTTTGTATATATGTGTATGCTACAAATAAGACACTATAGATCTGTTTGAAATCTATTTTATAAAACTTTTTAGAATTCTTTTAAAACTAGTTTCAAAGCTAGATAACTTTATGTAACAAAATATATTTTAAGTATTCATCTGTGACTTGAGCTGATATACCATATTCACAATTTAAAAAGAATTTAGTATTTGCCTACATAAAGTGTAGATCAAATCCAAAGGAATCAAGAAAAAAATTTAAGGTGCACATTGTATCATATTTTATTAACATTGCTCTTATATCCATTGACTATAAAGTTAAGTTTATTCTCTTTGTACTTTATAGGGTAACTCAAGTCTATAAAAGGATATTTTTAAAAAAGATTTATTTATTTGAAAGTCAGAGTTACACAGAGAGAGAGAGAGGTCTTCCATCCACTGGTTCACTCCCCAGTTGGCCTCAATGGCTGGAGCTGCACGAATCCGAAGCCAGGAGCCAGGAGCTTCTTCCAGGTCTCCCATGTGGGTGCAGGGGCCCAAGGACTTGGGCCATCTTCTAGAGCCGGATCAGAAGTGGAGCAGCTGGGTCTCGAACCAGCGCCCCTATGGGATGCCGGCACTTCAGGCCAGGGCGTTAACCCGCTGCATCACAGTGCCGGCCCCATAAAACGGTATTTTTTATGTAGCTATCTCTAAATGCAATTTGGCCTTTTTAACAATAACATATAATTAAATATCAATATATAGAGAAGTAGACATACATAGATGAGAGATATAGCAGATTTATGAAGGCCCTTGTCTCTTTTTAAAATACTATTTTCTCTCACTGTCCAGAGAAAAGTATGGGATAGAATATTTAAAGTTAACATCATTATCATCAATCACTTGTTAGAATCCAAGATTTATATAGTTAAACAGTAATTTTCACGTTGGTTTCTAATTAAGCTTTCGGCTGTTTGAAAAATTTCTAAGTAGTATCCTAATCAAAACTGCTTATAAAATTAAATCTGTTTCAGTTATCATACAGCCCCATGCATTTTAGCACAAAGGACAGTGAAATATTTTAAGCAGTTAAGATTTTTCCATCTTGGATTAAGTTTGACTTACATGTATGAAAGTTTAAGTGCTCACAAAGACTTAATATCATTCCAGATATTATGGGGTTGAGGGTTTTGAATGTATAGACGGTACTATTGTTCTCAAAGATCTAAATTTGACAGTTTTGGTTTTGTCAATTTTTTTCTCTCAATGTTAAACTTCACTTGGCTGGATAGGGCGTGCCCCTCCTCGGAATACAACAGTGGACCTTAATAGTGGAAACATCGATGTGCCTCCCAACATGACAAGCTGGGCCAGCTTTCATAATGGTGTGGCTGCTGGCCTGAAGATAGCCCCTGCCTCCCAGATCGACTCAGCTTGGATTGTTTACAATAAGCCCAAGCATGCAGAGTTAGCCAATGAGTATGCAGGCTTTCTCATGGCCCTGGGTCTGAATGGGCACCTTACCAAGCTGGCTACTCTGAATATCCATGACTACTTGACCAAGGTGAGAACTTGGGCTCCCAGCACCTGGCGTGGGGTCTCATCTGCCTATTGCAGTAGCGCCTAATTGCTCTGTTTACTCTTCCTTCTTTCTTGTTGTATGCCTAAGTTTGTTCCTCTCCTCGCAGGTTGAGTAATCTTTCTAAGTGTAAATCAGCGTGTGTCCTTCCCCTGCTCTCAAGGCAAGGCTCTTGCATTGCTCTTCCTGTACATTCTAGGAGTCCATGGGGGTCCACTCACTTCTGCAGCCTTACTTTGTACCACTCTTTTTTGCTTCTCACACAACAACCGTTGTTTTGACTGTTTTAGCTTCCTGACAGGTTTTTTCTGTATCACCTCAGGGCCAGTCCATGCTGTTCAACACCTCTGCAGACATTCTTCCTCAGCTTCATTCGTACCCTTCAGAGCCTTATTTTTTTTTAAAGCTGTGTGTATGTATGATGTAAAAACTCTTTTATAATTCACTTATTTAAAGTGTATAGTTCAGTGGATTTTAGTATATTAGCAGTTACGCATGCATCACTCCTGTTCATTTTAAAACACTATCTTTGCCCTACAAAGGACCTTGTACTTTTAGCAGCCACTCCCCACATTTCCACCCCATCCTGGGCAGCCACACATCTACTTTCTGTCTTCATAAGTTTGCTTATTCTGAACCTTTCATGTAGATGAAATTATATTGGTCTTTCTTGACTGGCTTCTTTCATTTAGCATGTTTTCGAGCTTCATGCGTGTTTTTACCGTGTGTCAGCATTTCTTTTTTTTTTTATTGTTGAGTAATATTCTGTATATAACATCATACTGGTACTTTATTTATGTATGTATCAATTGATGGGTATTTGTGTTGTTTCTGCTTTTTGGCTATTATGAACAATGCTGTAAACATTTGTGTATATGTTTTCATGTGATTGGTTTTCATTTTTGGAAGGTAAATACTTAGGAATAGAATTGCTATATCATGTGAGAACCCTGTGTCTCATTTTTTTTGAGAAACTACCAAACTGTTTTCCAGAGTGGTGGCATCAGTTTAACTCTTATCAGCAATACACAAGGGTTCTGATTTTTCTGAATTCTTGCCAACAGTTGTTATACTTTCTGTACTTACTGGTTGATGTGAAATAGTATCACATTGTGGTTTTGATTTACCTTTTCCTAATGACTGGTAATGTAAAGAATCTTTCTTTTTTTAAAAAAGATTTATTTATTTACTTGAAAGTCAGGGTTACAGAGAGGCAGAGGCAGAGAGAGAAAGAGAGAGAGGTGGCCGGCACCACGACTCAATAGTCTAATCCTCCGCCTGCGGTGCCAGCACACCGGGTTCTAGTCCTGGTTGGGGCGCTGGATTCTGTCCAGGTTGCCCCTCTTCCAGGCCAGCTCTCTGCTGTGGCCAGGGAGTGCAGTGGAGGATGGCCCAAGTCCTTGGGCACTGCACCCGCATGGGAGACCAAGGGAAGCACCTGGCTCCTGGCTTCGGGTCAGTGCGGTGCGCGGTTGGAGGGTGAACCAACGGAAAAAGGAAGACCTTTCTCTCTGTCTCTCTCTCTCTCACTGTCCACTCTGCCTGTCAAAAAAAAAAAAAAAAAAAAAAGGTCTTCCACCTGCTTACTCACTCCCCAAATGGCCGCAATGGCTGGAGCTATGCTGATCTGAAGCCAGGAGCCAGGAGCTTCTTCTGGGTCTCCCACACAGATACAGGGACCCATTTATTTGGGCCTTCTTCTACTGCTTTCCCAGGCCACAGCAGAGAGCTGGATCAGAAGTGGAGCAGCCAGGACTCAAACCGGCGCTCATATGGGATGCCCGTGCGCATGTGGATGCCGGCACTGCAGGCGGCAGCCCCACCCACTATGCCACACCGATATACCCTTCCCCCACTCCCTTTTTTAATGTTAGGTCATTTGTATAACTTTTTTAGAGGAATGTTTATTGAAAATCTGTTTATTTTTCTTCTTATTGTCGTTACAGTTGTTTAACTATACTGGGTATTAGTCCTTTAACAGATATGTGATTTGCAAAGATTTTCTCCCGTTTTCTGATTGTCCCTTAACTTTTGCATAGTGTCCTTTGAAGCCTGGAAGTTTTAATTTTGATAAAGTCCAGTCTGTTTTTTCCTTTAGTTGCTTGCTGTGCTTTTGTTGTTTTTTCTAATAAGTCATTTCCTAACTCTAGGCCACCAAGATTTACACTCATGTTTCATATAACTCTAGCTCTTGCATTTAGGACCACGATCCACTTAGAATTAATTTCTGTGTGTGATGTATGGAATGGATTCAACTTCATTCTTTTACATGTGGCTTCCTTGCTGTCTCAGCACCATTTTTTGAGAAAATTGTTCTTTCACTTGGGACCCTTCTGGGCACCTCACCTGTCACTGTGAGGGTTTTTGTTCATATCACTGAAGGGCCATGTCTTTGCTGTTCTGTCAGCTCTGCAAGCATTCTTTCACAGCTTGAGTGCCCCCCTCCTGCCATTTGTCCGCTCAAATTTGTACTCATTCTTTAGGTCCAATTATAAGTTAAAAAAAAATTACTTCATTTATTTGAAAGGCAGAGTTAGAAACGGAGAATTAGAGAGAGAGAGATCTTCTGTCCGCTGGTTCACTCCCCACATAGCCGCATGGCTGGGGCTGGGCCAGGCTGAAGTCAGGAGCCAGGACTTTCTTCTGGGTCTCTCTCCCATGTGGGTGCAGGGGTCTAGCAGTTAAAATGCTAATTGGGATGCCCATATCCCATGTCAGAACTTCTGGGTTCAGTTGCTGGCTTTGGCTCCTGACTCCAGGTTCCTGCTGATGCAGAACCTGGGAGACCATGGTGATGACGCAAGTAGTTGGGTTCCTGCCACCGTGTGAAAGACCTGAATTGAATTCCTGGCTCCTAGCTTTGACTTCCCAACTGTTTCAGGCATTGGGGAATGAACTAGTGAATGGAAGCTTTCTGTCTTTCCCTCTGTCTCCCAAATTTTTCAAATTTAATTTGAGATAAATATTTAAAAATTAATAAAAATAGTCCTTCATAATACTTGCTATGATTTAATTTTTATCATACTACTTTTTGATGGTGTATTTACTTAATTTGTATATATATATATTTTCCCCTTTAGGCCACTAACTCCGTGAGAGCAAGGAGCATGTCTGTTTAGTTTGTTACTGTATTACTTGTTACTGTGCCTGTCTCATAAAAGTACTTATTGAAAGTGGCAGATGGTATTTTATTTAAAACTACACACTTATTTTGGTAGGGAATCTTATGTTTCATTCTGTTTTCTGTCTTAGGGCCATGAAATGACAAGCATTGGACTTCTGCTTGGTGTTTCTGCTGCAAAACTAGGCACCATGGATATGTCAATTACTCGGCTTCTCAGCATTCACATTCCTGCTCTCTTACCCCCAACGTCCACAGAACTTGATGTTCCTCACAATGTTCAAGTGGCTGCAGTGGTTGGCATTGGCCTTGTATATCAAGGGACAGCTCATAGACATACAGCAGAAGTCTTACTGGCTGAAATAGGTATGAGATTAATAATGCTAAATTTTCATAGGCATACATTTCTCATTTTATATGAATCTAAGTAAAATGATAGGAGAATTATAAAAATTATTGAAAAACATTAGTAGCTTCTGTGAGCACAGAATGGTTTAGTACTAATAAAAAAAGCTGCATGTAACATTTTCCCAGGCTAAGGTTACTGTGCAGATTATTAGTCTGGGTATTTATTTGGTGAACCCATTACTGAGCTCGATGTTTAGTGAAGCACCTGTGGTCTGAATCATACACAAATAAGCATGCTGTTTATTCTGCTCGGTCTTTACCTGGCAAATGTCTAACAATGGCCTGCACTTGAAATTCGAAAAGTTGATTGGTTGCTTTAGTCCCTAATATCACAGTGTTCATTATGTTAGACAGTAATACTTCCAACAGAATGGAAGTGATTGGCTCTACTTCCCTCCTTTATGTGCCGGTCGGTTTATTGGTGGTGAAGCTAGAAATGGTAAGACATACACACTCAGTTAGCGTTTTCTCTGTTTCCATTGACTAAACTTTTTTGGAAATCTGTTGTGTTTTTTTGACGAATGGAAATGCTGTTGGTATTGTTGACATGTTCAGCCTTGTGGATACATACTTAACATATCCTGGTCTGACCTAGTCAGGATCTTTGCTACATCATTTCAGAATGTATTGTTAAAATATGTTATTCTTTACTATGATTTTATCTGTTGATCCTTGCCACAGTAAAGCTATGAAATAGATGACCACAAAACTGACCCAGGCAGCTCTGCTTCAGGCTGTAAATCTGCCTTATTCTGGGACCTAGGCTGGAGGTGAATTTCTCTTATGGTAATGACAGTTGTGAAAGAGAGAACTAGAGGATGGAAGTACATTTTAGGCCTTTTCTTACATTATGTCTGCTAAGATCTCAGGCTAAAGCAGATCACCTGGCCAGGTCCACGGTTGTTCAGTTTGTTAACCTACTAGGTAGTTAACATTCTTAGTCTTATCTTAATGCTGTCAGAATCCGGCTTGAACTGTGTTGCTCTCTTTTCTTTAGGACGCCCCCCTGGCCCTGAAATGGAGTACTGTACCGACAGAGAGTCATACTCTTTAGCTGCTGGCCTGGCCCTGGGCATGGTTTGCTTGGGGGTAAGGAGAGGCTGTGCCTTCCTGTATTGCAGTTACCACATCAGTGTGTTGAGACCAACACACGGATACTTAACTCAGAATTCCATTCTGCCTACACTGACGTAACCTAATTCTGAGCTCTTTCTTTATGGGCATTTCCAGAGCTCCAGATTTGCCCAGTGTAAGGAAACAGCACTGGAAAGTTCGAGTTTAAGATTTCTTTCCCCTTAGAATAGGTATATGTTCATGAGTGAACTAAGGGAGTGAAATTTCTTGAGAAGAATTCAAGATAAGAGAGTGACAGCCCATTTTGATAAAAATCAGAAAATACTGAAAAGTATATGATGGGAAGTAGTATGTGTCTGTGGTAGTTGCTAGAAATAAGCCTTAACACTTTTTTGTCATCCTAGTGTTACTAATTACTCCAGAATGTTGCTCAGTAGCATTTTCTTAGAACAAAATGCAATATTAAGTCAACCAGTCTTTAATTCTCTGCAAGAAATATGTACAGAATTACCAAAACATTTCATTAAATTCATTTGGAATCTGGTTCTCCTGAAGGATCGCCAATGCAGTATTATGATCAAGCTCAATGATACAAAGAAAGTTACAGTGTAGTGAGTTTTTCTTACATGCATTCTAAAAATCCACCCTTAGGATGCCCATACGTTGGGGTTTGGACTTTGCATTTGATGCATGAGCTAAAGAGCAATTGTATGGCTCCGTAGGAAATTATTATGCTAGGAAATGGGATATAGATTCTGGTTGTGATTAGTGACCCAATCCATTTGCCTAATTCTTGATGATTGATTAAGCAGTACTATGAACTGTTGAGTAAAACTACCTAGTTGTACATCTCATATTGTTACTTACTAGCTATGTAACCGGGGGCTTATCCCTCTGTGCCTCACTTTCCTCATTTATAAAATGGGATTCTTAATAGTAGCTGTTCAGCATGTGTGTAAGCTAGCTTTTTGTTATTTTAACTAAGATATCCAGAAAGTTCAGGTTCCTCGTACATAGCTGATAAATTTCCTTTACTATTAGTGTAATTAATTCGATTTTGAAGTTTTCATGTATTTTATAAAATGAAAGTACTTAAACTTGAACATATATGTATTATAATTTTTGTGAGAATTATTATTGATAGTTTCAGTTATTTTGGTAGGAAAACAGCAAACCCTGAGACCCAGACACCCTACTTTGAAGTTAGTTCATTCCTTTGTTTATCCTGAGTATGTGTCACATATCTTCTTCCCTAAAATTTTATTTCCTGTGTCGATCATTTTATTTTCCAGCACGGCAGTAACCTGATAGGGATGTCTGACCTCAATGTGCCTGAGCAGCTTTATCAGTACATGGTTGGAGGTCACAGGCGCTTTCAAGCAGGGATGCACAGGGAGAAACATAAATCTCCAAGTTACCAAATCAAGGTAAGTCCAAATCAATGTAACAGATGAAAATCTTGTGAGTTAGAATAGTATTTATACCAACATTGTCAATGCAAGGGATCTTCAAAAAGTTCGTGGAAAATACATATTATGAAAAAACTGTGCATGACTTTCAAAAGTTTTTTTGCACAAAAGCTTATCTTTTAATTCCATTTTCCATGAACTTCCTGAAGTACTTTTTAAAAAAATTTTTTTTAAAGATTTATTTGTTTGAAGGGCAGGGTGAGAGAGAGAGAGAGAGAGAGAGAGAGAGAGAGAGTGTTCCATCTGCTGGTTCACTCCCTAAATGGCCGCAGTGGCCGGAGCTGGGCTGAGCCAAAGCCAGGAGCCATGAGCCTCCTCCGGGTCTCCCACGTGGGTGCAGGGGCTTCGACCATCCTTCACTGCTTTCCCAGGCCATAGCAGAGAGCTGAGTTGGAAATGAAGCAGTCGGGTCTTGAACTGGCGCTCATATGAGGTGCTGACATTGCAGGCAGAAACTTCACCTGCTACACCACAGCGCCAGCCCCATGAAGTACTTTCATATGGTAGTTTTAGCCTAGGCTGATATTCAGAAGAATTTGTAATAATTCAGAATTCTTTCACATGAATACTCTTCTCTTTCAACAGGAAGGAGATACCATAAATGTGGATGTGACTTGTCCAGGTGCTACTCTAGCTTTGGCTATGATCTATTTAAAAACTAATAACAGGTATTTATTTATACCTTCTTCTCTGTTTCTCACCATGATAGTGTGACATCATTTCTGACCTCAATAATGAAATTATATTATCTGTTAATTTTTCCCGTGCTAGACCAACCTGATTTTCCTTCTCTCAAATATTGTAAGTTTTACATATTTTTTCTAAAAGCTGTTTGGCAGTATGTAGCCATTCCTCAGTAACTGTGGGGATTGGTTCCAGGACCCTCCAGGATACCAAAATCTGCAGATGCACAAGTCCCTTAGATAAAATGGTGCATTGTTTGCATAGAAACTGCAGCTCCCTGAATAGTTTAATCATCCCCAGGTGACTTACAGTACCCAGTACAATGTGGGTGCTGTGTAAAGTTATTATGCTGTGCTGCCTAGTGAATAATACCAGAGGGAGAGGTCTGTACGTGTTTCGTACACATGCAAGTTTTCTTTCTGAATATTTTCAGTTGGATCTAGAACACTCAGATGTGAAACACTGACTATGCTTGCTGGTATCTGTTCTTTCCTGTTTAGTAATTGTTGGCACTGACTTCCCAACAGCCCACATTTCTTTTCATTAATTTTGCATATCCTTGTGAAGACTGGTTAAGCCAGAAATGATTAATGTTGTTCTATTGTTGTTTACCATTAAAAAAATAGTTTCTGCTTCATTTTAAAACCTTCTGAAAACTGATTCTTTTACCTTCCTAACCCTTTCTAGTTGTGCTGTCACTAGAAGGTAGATCTTTGGCATTTATTTTGTACTTTGCATAGAAGATTGAGTTGGGTTGGAGAGATTATACCATATTTTGAGTCTTTTAATTTAAGAAATATTTTAAGATTCAAGAAACTTCTGTGTTCTAAATTCTTCCCTTAGTTAAAATAGATGTTTTTTCAACTGTTATTTAAATGAATGTGTGTGTCAGTGCTTTCTTGGCCTGGTGATATTTCTGTAAACATAATACATTCATAATAATTATCATGTTAGAGGATGTGAAATATCCTCCTAAAAATGTGGATCAGTGGATTGGCTTGGAAATGTGGATTGGGGTGGGGAAAATTTTTTTGAAATGTGTCTTGAGATTCTTGATTTGTCTTGCCCCTGTGTGGCACTGACCCTCAGTGACGTCTTCCACCCACAGATCCATTGCAGATTGGCTTCGGGCTCCTGATACCATGTATTTGCTGGACTTTGTGAAACCAGAGTTTCTGTTGCTTAGGGTATGGTGTTTTGACATTTTCATTTCTGTTAACATGAGGAGTTTGCCTGTGTTTCTGACAGTTACCTTGCAAATATACATATCTTTGTAGCAGAATCCTTTATTTTTCATCCTTCATGTATGTCTGATTGACAGTGTTCTTTTCAAATTTTCTGAAAATAACTTTAGGAATCTCAGGAAAGGTAACTTCATTGATATATAATACTTGGGATGACATTTCCACTGCTTACATTATTTTTTTAACTATGTTCTTACAGTTAAATCACTTATACTTGATGCTTTTTTTTTTTTTTTTAAGATTTATTTATTTGAGAGAGTTACACAGAGAGAGAGGCAGAGAGAGAGAGAGAGAGGGGTCTTCCATCACTCCCCCAAATGGTCCCAACTGCTGGAGCTTTGCCAATCCAAAGCCAAGAGCCAGGAGATTCCTCCAGATCGCCCATGCAGGTGCAGGGGCCCCAGCACTTGGGCCATCTTCCACTGCTTTCCCAGGCCATAGCAGAGAGCTGGAATGGAATTGAATCAGCTGGGTCTTGAACCAGCACGCATATGGGATGCTGGCACTGTAGGTGGTGGCTTAACCTGCTACGCCACAGCGCTGGCCCGTGCTTACGTTATTTAAAACTTGCTAAAAAGCAACAAATGACTAGAACTGTATTAACTGCTTTATTTTACCTTTTTTATTACTACAAAGAATATAATAAAACTAGTAGGATTGTGTTTAATGACAATAACAGTTTGAACTAATTGCCTAAAATTTTCCATCCTTTTTGTAATGTCTAAACTTAGCATATAGAGCCTTTAAATTATGATGTAGACAGTCCTGTGGTTCTCTCCTTTTTGATTTTTCTTTTATAGAGCAAGTTTTCAGACGTCTCCCCAACCCCTCTTAATGATGATCAACTCAGTTTTAGTGAGTAGTTTAGGTTAATGCTATTTACTTAGTTTTTAAAATTGTCATTCCTTAGGAACTGATTAGTAAATTGATTTGTTAATATTAGCAGTATTACAGAATCTGTGAATTGTGCTCAAATTAATTTCTGTTTGTTTTGTTTTTTTTTCAGACACTTGCTCGATGCCTGATTTTGTGGGATGATATTTTACCAAATTCCAAGTGGGTTGACAGCAATGTTCCTCAGGTAAATACACAGAATAAAAGTTACGTATCTTTCATAGGATACAATTCAGATTTCTAGTAGGATTTCACAAAGTCCTATAAAGTATTTTTTCTCAGAAGGTGATTTTTTTATTAAAGTATCTCTTGAAGATAAAGAAACTTTTATTTGAAGATTGTATACTTAAGCACAGCCTATTCTTTCATCTCTCGAAATCCTACTTTTTTGTTTGTTTTAAGATTTATTTATTTGAAAGGCAAAATTACGGAGGGAGAGAAGGAAAGATAAATAGAGAGATCTTCCATTGACTGGTTCAGCCCCACCCTCCACCCCCAAATGGCTGCATTGGCTGGGGCTGGCCAGGGAGCCTAAGGCAGGAGCTTGGAACTCCATCCAGGTTTCCCATGTGGGTGGCAAGGGCCCAAGCATTTGAGCCATTAGCTGCTGCTTCCCCAGGCTCATTAGCAGGAAACTGGATCACAAGTGGAGCAGCTGGGACGGGAACTGGCACTCATCAGATGCTGGCATCTCAGGCAGCAGTGTAACCCACTGTGTCCCAACACCAGTCCCTGAAAGATTATATTTTTGGGGCTGGCACTGTGGCACAGCAGGTTGAAGCACTGGCATCCCATATATAATATTAATATATTTTAATTATTGTATAATATATTCATTCAGTAAACGAAATAGTTAAAACTAAGTTGGCAGTTTTGTAAAAAATCAAAATCAGGCATGTAAGTAACCCTTGCCTTTATTCACCTTTTTTTTTTTAAAGATTTATTTTAATTTATTTGAAAGGCAGAGTTAGAGATAGAGACACACAGAGAGAGGTCTTCATCTGCTGATTCACTTCCCAAATGGCCAGAGTGACCGGGGCTAGGCCAGGCCAAAGCCAGGATCTGAGAGCTTCTTCTGGATCTCCCACATGGGTACCGGGGCCCAGGCACTTCGGCCATTCTTTGCTGCTTTCTGAGGTGCATTAGCAAGGACCTAGATCAGATTAGCAGAGAGCTGGAGCAGCCAGGACTTGAACTGGTGACCATATGGGATGCTGGCACTGCAGGCTGGGGCTTTAACCCGCTGTGCCACAGCATTAGCCCCTTATTCACCTGTTTGTCTAGTGCTCTTGGTTCCTTTTTATTAGGAAAATGTATTTACTCTTGAGAATGTTGGATAGTTTGTTTCTTGCAATATTTTCATAGGAAAAGTCTCAAAGAGAGGTTCAGAAACTTTATATGAACACCCGTATGGCCAACAGATTATACAATTAATATTATGTTGTATGAACTTGCTTAATTACATATCTACTTAAGCTATTCTTATAGCTAATCATTTTTGGTGAGTTTCAAAGTTGCTAATAGTTATATACTCCTTAATACTTAAGCATGTGTATCATTAATTAGAATTTATTATTTATTTACATTTTTTCCTTTTAAGATAAAATTTGTATCTCATGAAATGCACAAATCTTAAGTATTCTATTTGAGACTTAACTAATGCATGCCCCTGTGGAAATAGTCCTCTATCTTCCATGACCCTTCTCACATTCTGTGCCCCCCCACCCTTACTACAGCCAATATTGTTTTTTCCCCCAAATATATTTATTTTGTATTTATATTAATGGCATCATGTACAGTATGTGTACCCTTTTGTGTAGGACTTCTTTCGGCGTGATTTTGTGATAGTATTGTGTATATTAATAGTTCATCCTTGTTATTTTCAGGTAATATTTCATTGTATGAATGTACCACAGTTTTTCTATTTTCTTTTGTTGGACACCTGGGAAGCTTCCAGGTTTTGGTAATTATGAATCAAACTGAAAACTTTCAACACTTAGTACACAATAGCTGGAGCCCGGTACATCACTGTTGCATGGAAGGAGAACGGACTTGTCCATAGTCACCCAGCTAATAACAAGCCCAGCCCTTGGGACCATCAGCTCTTGAGATTTATATGTTGGACAAGACAGAGCAGATTGGTGGTCTTTTCTTGTTTGTTTCCTGTGTGCCTCAGCCTGCTCTTAAGTGATTACATTTCTCTCTTTGATTACTCCTTATATTTGGATTTTTTTTTTTTTTTAAGTTTAGGAGACCTTAGAAAGATAGCAAAGATCAGGTGCAAGAGGATTTATTTCCCTGCCACAGTTAACCCAAGTTCTTGATGAGCTTTTAAGGTTATGATCATGAGTGATAATTGTGAGTAAGGGTGGTACAGATTGGTAACAATAACTCCCACTTAGACACAGAGGAATTACTGTGTGCCAGGCATTAATAAGAGCTTGCAGTAGATCGTCATCTTATTCTCATAGAAACCTAGAAGGTGAGAACTGCTCAATTTCAGGTAAGGCACAGAGCAGTCAAGAAATCTGGCTGTGGTCACATTCAATATTAAGAGTATTCTGGGGGGCGCTGTGGCAGAGTGGGTAAAGCTGCCACCTGCAGTGCTGGCATCCCATAGGGGTGCCAGTTCGAGATTCAGCTGCTCCACTTCCCATCCAGCTCTCTGCTGTGGCCTGGCAAAGCAGTAGAAGATGGCCCAAGTGCTTGGGCCCCTGCACCCACATGGGAGACTCAGAAGAAGCTCGTGGCTCCTGGCTTCAGATTGGTGTAGCTCTGGCCATTGCGACCATTTGGGGAGTGAACTAGCAAATGGAAGAATTCTCTCTGCCTCTGCCTCTGCCTCTCTGTAACTCTGCCTTTCAAAGAAATAAATAAATCTTTTTTTAAAAGTTTATTTTAAAATAAGAGTATTCTGGAAAAGAAGGAAGAAAGATGGGAGTTGTTATCTCCCTAAGTTAATCAGCCAGAATAACAGCTTGCTTCATTGAGATTGTTAAAGAAAAAAGGTATTTCAAGTTTTTGAATTTATTATGTTTAGTGCATAAGACTATTGTAAGTGAGCCTTTTTAAAAATTTTTTTTTTTTTTTTTGACAAAGTGGACAGTGAGAGAGAGAGAGACAGAGACAGAGAGAAAGGTCTCCTTTGCCGTTGGTTCACCCTCCAATGGCTGCCGCGGCTGGTGTGCTGAGGCTGGCGCACCATGCTGATCCGAAGGCAGGAGCCAGGTGCTTCTCCTGGTCTCCCATGGGATGCAGGGCCCAAGCACTTGGGCCATCCTCCACTGCACTCCCAGGCCACAGCAGAGAGCTGGCCTGGAAGAGGGGCAACCGGGACAGAATCCGGCGCCCCGACCAGGACTAGAACCTGGTGTGCCGGTGCCGCTAGGCGGAGGATTAGCCTGTTGAGCTGCGGCGCTGGCCTGTAAGTGAGCCTTTTTAAAACATCCTGAAATGTTCTTCGAGTCTTCCAGAAAGGATTTTAAAAATGAATCTTTAATGTTTCACTTCTGCTCTGTATATTTGCATTCACATGTTTAGAAAATAGTTTATTTTTATTTGTGTTTTTTATAATAAAAGTATCAAATCTGGTTTTAGTTTTGTTTTTGATAAATTGTTGTTCACTACCTATTTTAAAATGAAAGGGATATATATCTTTCTAAATAGTAGTTATAGATGAGCATATTATTAGCTTAGCAGTTTTGTTAGGTTATTAGCCCAGTGAGTAACTTCACCTCTGGTAGGTAGGTAGGCAGGCTTAAGGCACAAACATCTTTGAAGAAGCCGATGACTCTGATTAGTTTTCTCTAGTTCTTTTTTCCTTTTCCCCCTGCCCCTTGTCCAGTTCATCAGCTTTGCATTTTGTTTGGTGTGCAATATTAATATGTTACTGATTCAGGGTCACTTAAAAAAGCTGGTGTTGTGGCATAGCGAGTTGAGTCACATCCTCTGAAATTAGCATCCCATATGAGCACTGGTTTGAGTCCCAGCTGCTGCCAGTCCTGGCCATTGCAGCCTTCTAAGGAGTGAACCAGTAGATGGAAGATTTCTGTGTCTCCCTCTGTATAACTCTGCCTTTGAAATAAATAAATCTTTAAAAAAAGGAATATACTTAAGTCTTCTATTTTATATTCACTCAGTCCAGTTCAGTTCTTAGATTTAAAATGTGATTGTGGGGCTGGTGCTGTGGTGCAGTAGGTTAATCCTCCGCCTGTGGCACCGGCATCCCATATGGGCGCCGGTTCTAGTCCTGGCTGCTTCACTTCCAATCCAGCTCTCTGCTATTGCCTGGGAGAGTAGTAGAAGATGGCCCAAGTCCTTGGACCCCTGCACCCGCGTGGGAGACTGGGAAGAAGTACCTGGCTCCTGGCTTCAGATCGGTGCGGTTCTGGCCGTTGCAGCCATTTGGAGAGTGAACCAATGGAAGGAGACCTTTCTCTCTGTCTCTCCCAGTCACTGTCTGTTACTCTACCTCTCAAATAAAATAAATAAAATCTTTAAAAAAAATGTAATTTCAAGGGTGCCAGCGCTACTGTACAGCAGGTTAAACCACTGCCTGCAGTGCTGGCATCCCATATGGGTGCCGATTTGAGTCCCGGCTGTTCTACTTCCAACAAGCTCCCTGCTAATGCACCTGGGCCATCAGTAGAAGATGGCCCAAGTCCTTGGGCCCCTGCACTCTTGTGGGAGACCTGGATGAGGCTCCTAGCTCCTGGCTTCAGCCTGGCCCCACCTCAACCAATTCAGTCATATGGGGCGTGAACCAGTGGATGGAAGCCCTCTCTCGCCCTCCCTTTGTCCCTGTCGCTGTCTGTCTGTCTCTAACCCTGCCTTTCAAACAAATAAATCTTAAAAAGAAGAAATTGCATTCAGTGTGAGTAAAATGTGGATAGGCCTTTAAAAGAAATGATTTGGTAAAGCTCATTTTATATAAATGTGCCCCTTATAAGCAATAACTTACTCTTTAAGTTACTAAACATTTGTAGCAAACGTTGATGTCCAGGTATTCTTGCTTTCTGTCTTGACAGATTATAAGAGAAAATAGTATCTCTCTCAGTGAAATTGAATTGCCTTGCTCAGAGGACTTGAATTTAGAAACTTTATCGTAAGTAATGTAACATTTAATACAAATTAGCTGTATTAGCATTTATCAGATAAGTAAATTGATACATACAATGTGTGACTCACACTGTCATTTATTTGAATAATTCTGAATCCTCTGTGTTTCTCACCATTGCCAGTTCTTCACAAGGTTACCTTTTTTAAAGCTTTTTTTTCCCCCAAAGAAACTGTTTATTTAGTGAGTACAAATTTCATAAGTACAGTTTTAGGATTATAGTGATTCTTCCCATAATTCCCCACCCCGCCCCTCCCCCCCTCAAGCTTTTTGAAGTGTAGCTGTTTCCCTCGGGAAGCAGTAGATGTAGCTTGTACACACGTGCCTTTCTGTCTGTTCCGTGGGAAATACGGGCAACATTTCAGTGACTCTTGCAGCAGTGCTGGGAGCCGTGTGCGGGAGAGGCAGACTTCATCAGGAAGAATCATGCGGTGCTTCTGCTGAAAGCAGACACCCGAGATGAGCTGGGGGGGGGACAGGCAAACTTGAGCATTCCCAGGAGGATATGAACTAGTGTAGAGAACAGGGACATGTATTATTTTTATCCCATGGTAATAGATAACAAGGAATTTCAAAGGAAAATAATGCAGGTGTGAAATTTCTTGTGTCTGTCTCCAGGCAAGCACATGTCTACATAATTGCAGGAGCCTGCTTGTCTCTGGGTTTTCGGTTTGCCGGCTCAGAAAATTTATCAGCATTTAACTGCCTGGTAAGAACAGTTTATTCCATTCTGTTTTCTTTTTTAACAAAGCCTTGCGATGCTTCTTTTAACTTTTAATTTCTGTTTTCTTTTTTCAGCATAAATTTGCAAAAGATTTCATGACCTATCTGTCTGCACCTAATGCTTCTGTAGTAAGTCTTTTCACAGTTCTCATTGGGGATAAATTTAAATCAGAAGAAAAATCACTATAATCCAGTTCCTTATGTATTGTCAAATATCTTACTGTTTATTTTTAGTAATGGAGGATTTGAAACATTAGTCCTTGTTTGTCTTCTTGTTCTAGGTTAGGTAAAACAGTATGCTCAGATGTTTAGTTCTTGTGACAACAGAATAAATAAGAAAGGCTATATATCTGTACATTGTCTTACATATCAGTAGTTCTGTCTCAGCACCAAATATTGGAAATTTCCTTTTAAAAACAATTAGTACTTTGCTTATTGCATATCCAATAGTATACAGTGGAGCTATCAAAAATCATGTTTTACAAGAATTATTTTTGAGCAAACATTGCTTATAATGGTTATTAGAAAGGTTACAAATATGGATATAGTGATGTCTCAATTTCACTTGAAAAAAAAATATACAGTGACAGGAAAAGTTTCAAAGAAAAAGAAAGCCAAGATATGAACACTGTTTCTTACTTGGAGGGAGGATTCCAAGTGGTTGTTATTTCCTTCTTGATACTTTTTTTTGAATATTCTGCATTGTACTTATATTTCATAATCAGAGAAGATATTTACAGATTTTTTTTTCTTTAAGTTACAATCATTTGTAACCTTCCGGTGGTGGCTAATTCAGGTCTGGTAGTAAAGACATATAACACAACAATTACAGTGATATCACCTTTTCACGTTTCAGACAGGCCCGTACAACTTGGAGACTTGCCTGAGTGTGGTATTGCTGTCTCTTGCCATGGTAATGGCTGGCTCGGGGAACCTGAAGGTGTTGCAGCTTTGCCGCTACTTGCACATGAAAACAGGTGGTGAAATGAACTATGGCTTTCACCTAGCCCACCACATGGCCCTGGGGCTTCTGTTTTTGGGAGGAGGAAGGTAAATGAGTATGTATTTTTTTTTTCCTCAATGAAAAAATTTCATGAGTGAGAGCTGTGCAGGTGACATTTGTACTTCCAGGCATCACCTGTTGTTCATAGCTATTTAAAGATTTCATCCTTCTATGAAACTGCTTTCTCATAAAGATCATTAACAGCATTGGTCACCAAAGTAACATGAAATGTTCTCAGTTTTCAACCTTCTTGCTTTCTTTCCAGCATCTCTCGTTCTTGACATGCTTACGCTTTGTAAGACTGCCCTCGTTTTTAATTATCTATATTGAATAAAAATACACAAGTCATAGGAGCACAGGGCTGTGAACTATCTACTGTATAAAAATCTGTTACCACGTAGATCAAGATGCAGAACAATACTTGCAGTTCAGAACACCTGTCTCTACTTCTGCTATGCTCACGCCAATCACCATTCCATTACTTCTCCCCAGAGAGAATCCACCTTAGATTGATGTTGCCTGTCGCTCCCCGTCTTCGTGGAGGAACGACACAGGACCCTGCGTTGTTCTTTCGTCTGCTCGGCCCTTCCCGGGTTGGCTGCTGGTCCTTCCCGGGTTGGCTGCTGGTCCTTCCCGGGTTGGCTACCGTCCCTTCCACCTCCGTGGAAGGGCGGTTCCCCCTGCCACATTCCCCACTTCCGCAGGGGAGCGGCACACCGCCGGCCGGCTCTCTCGGGGGCTGCACAGGTGTTCCCCTTAGATGTTCCTGGTGCATGCCGTCTCTCTCCTCCTTTATAGTCCTCCTCCGCCAATCCTAACTCGGCTGCCCACACGCCGAGTACGCTGCTCTCCTCCAATCAGGAGCAGGTCCTGCAGCTTGTCAAGTTGGTGAGAGGCAGCTGGGTAGAAGCTGTTGCCTCCTCTCCCAGCGCCATATTGTGGGAGAGCAGATGCATAGAATAAGTCTTAATTCCAGTAACTCAGTCCAGTCCGGGTTGCTCCCCACAGTTGCCTGTTTTGTTTTTTTTTTTTTTTTTTTTTTTTTAAGAGTCGTTCATTTGTTCATTTGAAAGAGTAACAGAGAGGGAGAGACAGGGAGTTCTTCTGTCTGCTGGTTCCATTCTCAGATTCTCACAAAAGCTCAGGCTAAAGCCAGGAGCCAGGAAGTCTATCTAGATCTCCCATGTAAATAGCAGGGACCCAAGTCCTGGGGTCATCGTCTGCTGCCTTCCCCAGTGCATTGGTAGGAAACTGGATTGGAAACAGAGCAGCCAGAACGCAGACCTGTGCTCCTGTATGGGATGTGGCTGTCCTGCTCTGCCACAAGCCTGCCCCATCCTGGTCTTGAAGTGAAATCATATATGTCATATTCTTTTACACCTACTCTTTTGCTCGATATCGTGTTTGTGAGATCCATGTGTGTTGCATATAGCAAGAGTTTATTTAAGTCTCAGTGTTGTACTCTGTTGTATGGCTATACTACAGAATATTGATTTATCTGCTATTGATGGATCTATTTGTGGCTTCTAGTTTGGGGCTATTATGATATATATAGATATAGTGCTCAACATCACCAGATAATAGCTACCATCATTGCTCCAAAATAGTTGTACCATTGTACACAACCATCAGCAATGTGTGATATTCCAGTTGTCCCATTTCCTCATTACCTCTTGTTAATTCTTATAGTCTTTTTAATTTTAACCATCTGGTGAGTATGTGGCAGAGTCTCATTGTGGTTTTAATTTCCACTTCTCTAGATTATATTGGACACCATTTTATATTTTTAGTAACCAACTGCACATCTCCTTTTGTGATGTCCAGGTCCTTTGCTGTCCATTTTTCATACTTTTAAAATTTGTGGGCAAATACACAAGCATAAAATTTATCATCTTTCTCTAGGAGAACAGTTCAGTAGTGTTCAGTTTTTTGAGTGTTGTATAACCAGTCTCCAGAATTTTTTCTTTTGGAAACTTGACATTCTGTACCAATTAAACAACTGCCTGTTTCACCGTCCCTTCACCCTGGGCATTCATTATTTACAATTTGTTTCTGTGAATTTGGCTATCCCACATTTTTATGTGTGTTTGTTTTTGTTTTTTAAGATTTATTTATTTATTTTGAGAGAGTTGCAGAGAGAGGGAGAAACAAGAGAGTGAAAGATTTTCCATCTGCTTGTTCATTCCCTAGATGGCCTCAGTGGCCAGCACCAGGCAGGCCAAAAACCAGGAGCTGGGAGCTTCTGGGTCTTCCATGTGGGTGGCAGGGTTTCAGATACCTGGGGTGGGCCATTAGCAGAGAGCTGGATCAGAAGTGGAGCAGCTGGGACAGGAACTGGCACCCATATGGGTTGCTGCCATTGTAGGCAGCAGCTTTAGCCTCTATGCCACTCCTCAACTGCCCCATAACAGCCAGGTCCAAGCCAGAAGCACAGAACTCCATCTGGTATTCCCGTGTGGATGATAGGAACCAAAGCACGTAGGCCATAGTCTGCTGCTTCTTAAGATGCATGAGCAGGAAGCTGGATGGGAAGAAGAGCAGCTGGGACTTGAATCAGCACTCTTTTATGGGATGTGGGTATCCCAAGTGATGGCTTGACCTGCTGTGCTACAATGGCCCACTGGTTGACATTGGTTTAATCCTAAGCTGATTTGTAGGAATTCTTTAAATTGTATCCTGATGGCCGGCACTGTGGCTCACTTGGCTAATCCTCTGCCTGCAGCGCCCACACCCTGGGTTCTAGTCCTGGTTGGGGCACTGGATTCTGTCCCGGTTGCTCCTCTTCCAGTCCAACTCTCTGCTGTAGCCTGGGAAGGCAGTGGAGGATGGCCCAAGTCCTTGGGCCCTGCACCCACATGGGAGACCAAGAGAAGTGCCTGGCTCCTGGCTTCGGATTGGCGCAGCGTGCCGGCCGTAACAGCCACTTTGGGGGGTGAACCAATGGAAAGAAGACCTTTCTCTCTGTCTCTCTCTCACTGTCTAACTCTGCCTGTCCATAAAAAAAAAAAAAAAAAAATTTGTATCCTTAGCCTGTGGTCAGATTTGTACATTGCAGCTATCTCCTTCTCTTTGGTTTACCTTTTCCCTCTTGAGAAAGTCTTTTGATTTTCTTTTTTAAGATTTATTTTATTTATTTGAAAGACAGAATGACAGAGAGAGGGGGAGACAGAGGGAAAAAGATCTTCTATTCCCTGGTTCATCCCCAAATGACCACAGCAGTTGGGGCTGGGCCAGGCTAAAGCTGGGAACGTAAAACTCAATCTTGGTCTACCCTATGGGTGGCAGGGGCCCAGGTACTTAGGCTATGTCCCACTGCCTTCCCATGTACATTAGCAGGGAGCTGGATCAGATACAGAACATCCAGGACTCGAACTGATGCTCTGATAGGAGATGCCAGCATCACAAGCAGCAGCTTACCCTGCTATACCACAACAGCTCCCTGATGACAGAATTATTGATAGTTTTCCTTAATGAGTTGTCCAAGAGATAATTTGTTTGCCTTTAAGGATATTTTTTTTTTAAGATTTTTTTATTTGAAAGTCAGTTATACAGAGAGAGAAGGAGAGGCCGAGAGAGAAAGGTCTTCCATCCCCTGGTTCACTCCCCAATTGGCTGCAACGGCTAGATCTGCACTGATCTGAAGCCACGAGCCAGGATCTTCCTCTGGGTCCACTACGCGGTGCAGGGACCCAAGGACTTGGGCCAACCTCTACTGCATAGCAGAGAGCTGGATGGGATGTGGAGCAGCCGGGACTCGAACCAGCACCCATATGGGATGCTGGCACTGCAGGCGTTGGCTTTACCTGCTATGCAACAGCGCTGGCCCCCTAAGGATATTGCTTTACCCTTACTTTATCTTCTAGGAGTTTTTAGCTTCCTGTGTTTACATTTGGATCTAAAATGTACCTGGAACTGGTTTTTCTATGTTTTCTTTTTTACTTTTCTATATAGTTTTTTCTAACTATTGAAAAATGTATACTTTCTCCACTTTTCTGCAGTACCAACTTTGTTATATGAAGTGTCCATATGTGTTTATTTGGGTGATTATGCTTTCATGGTATGTTTTTCTGTACTTGAACTAGTACCACCCTGTAATTGTTGTAGGGTTTTTTTTGTTTATTTTTTTAAAATTTATTTCATTTAATTGAAAGCCAGAGTGATGGAGAAAGAGGGAGAGAGAGAGAAATAGATCTTCCATCCGTTGGCTCACTTCCCAAATGACTGCAATGGCTGAGGCTGGGCCAGGCAGAAGCAGGGAACTCCAGAACTCCATCCAGGTCTCCCACCTGGGTGGCAGGGGCCAAGCATTTGACCATCTTTTGCTGCCTTCCCAGTCACATTCGCAGGGAGCTGGATTGGAACTGGAGCTGCTGGGGTTCACACCAGTGCTTCAGTATGTGATGTTGGCGTCGCAGGTGGCAGCTTGACCCACTGCATCATGACACTGGCCCCCTAATTGTGGTTTTTTAAAGTCTTGATATCCAGAAAAGTAAATTCTTCATCCTGGGTTTTTTCCCTTCAAATATGTGTTTTTCTGTTCTTGCTTCCTTATATTTTCCTATAAATGCTGCTATTTGTCATTTTCTGCATTAAATAAACTGATAAAATATTGGTCAGAATTGCATAGATTCTATATATGTGTTATAGAGGAATTTAATCTCTTAGCAGTGTTGTTTTCCAATCTGTAAATATGGTATATCTCTTCATTTATTTAGCTCTAGTGTATCTTACCTTGGCCCACTGCTAAAATTTCTGGGCATACTTCCTCCCCATCTTTAAGATTGAGCTAATTATTGGAACTCTCCAGAAATATGGAAAGTAAACATCATCAGAGAAGAGAAGTTTGTTAATGTGCCTTATGGAATTGTCTTTCTTTAATTATTTGGAATTTTTTTTTTTTTTTTTTGACAGGCAGAGTTAGACAGTGAGAGAGAGAGACTGAGAGAAAGGTCTTCCCTCTGGTGGTTCACCCCCCAAAATGGCCTCTATGGCCGGTGCGCTGTGCCGATCCAAAGCCAGGAGCCAGGTGCTTCTCTTGGTCTCCCATGAGGGTGCAGGGCCCAAGCACTTGGGCCATCCTCCACTGCACTCCCAGGCCACAGCAGAGAGCTGGACTGGAAGAGGAGCAACCGGGACAGAATGCAGCGCCCCAACCAGGACTAGAATCTGGGGTGCCGACGTCGCAGGCGGAGGATTAGCCAAGTGAGCTGCGGTGCCGGCCAATTATTTAGAATTAAGAATGGTTGAAGAAGTATCACTATCAATATTCTTTAAAAAAAAAAATTTATTTGAGCCATCTTCTGCTGCTTTCCCAGGCACCTTAGCAGAGAGCTGTAGTGGGGTTGGAGCAACTGGGATTCAGACTGGCACCACGTGGGATGCTGGCACAGCAGGCAGTGGCTTTACATGTTATGCCACTCTGCCAGCCCCAATATGAATATTCTTAATTCTCTATGATTTTTGAAAAGACTTTTTCCAAAAATAAGCCCTGCATTTATTGTATGCTCTTCTATCTTTCATCAGTCCACATTGTATGACCCCACTTACTCTTTCAAGATGAACAGATGTTTTCTTTCTCTGCTTGTCAAGGGACTTTTGTCTTGTAAATGGTTATGTGTCCTTTGTATCAGCATTTAAACATAGCATAGCTATATCAACACATTGAATTCCCAAATTTATAACACTTAATATTTCTTTTTGAATTTTCTTTTACCAAAATGGTTTGGAGAAAATGGCCTGTTTTATGCACATGCCAAAAGAGATGTCTTCCTTTGTTTAAATTTTGGTATCTCTTCTTCCTAATTTCTTAAATTTGGGAGTATATATGATGAATGCCAAGTTCTTATTTGATACTATAATTATGAAAACAGATACATGAAGATTTGGTTTTTGTGTGTGTGTTGTGCGTATAGTTATGATACGTATTTACATTGGAAAGCTACAAAAGTGGTTTTAGAAATGAGCATTGTGGTACAGTGGATTAAGTTGCTGCTTGAACACTCACATATCATATTGGAGTTCCTGGAATTAAGTCCCACCTCAGCTTCCGGTCCAACTTCTTGCTGATGTGTACCCAGGGAGGCAGCAAATGATGCTCAAGTACTGGGGTTCCTGCCGCCCACATGGGAGACCAGGATGGAGCTCCTGGTCCAGCCGTGGCTTTTGTGAACATCTGGGGAGTGAACCAGCAGATGGAAGTCTGTGTCTCTCTGTTGCTCTGCCTTTCACATAAATAATCTTCTAAAAAGTCACTTTATGTGATGTCCTGTACTGTCTATGTTTCAAAATATTTGTAAGGAAAACTCGAGAATTTTAATCTGATTTGCCTGCCTGCTATACTAAATTGGAGCAATGATAAAATAAGGAAAACTTCATGAGGTCCTTTGCTGAGAAAATGTGCCCTTATTTTTTTAAAAAATTATTGTATTAATAAGAAAAAGCAATTTAGGTGAATTGCTTTTATATTCATGTACTTTTTAATGTTAACTTTTGCCCTTTTCATTTAGTCCATCATTACAAAACAATACTCATATTTTACAGAAGTAGGAAAAATGTTTAATAAACCCATATTTTAAAGGTCAGGTTCATAATTCTATAAATAGGCAGTATAAAACTGGAGAAGGAAATCATAAACTTTATTCATGACTCTTTTTAAAAAAATTATTTATTCATTTATTTGAAAGTCAAAGTTAGAGAGAAGGAGAGACAGAAAGTTCTTCCATGCATTGATTCACTCCCTTAATGGCTACAACAGCAGGGACTGGGCCAGGCTTCAGCTAGGAGCCAGGAGCTTCATCTGGGTCTCCCATGTGTTTATCACGGCCCAAGCACTTGGGCCATCTTGTGTTGCTTTTCCCAGGCCATTGGAAGGGAGCTGGATTGGAAGTGGAACAGCTGGTTCACAAATCAGCACCTGTATGAGATGCTGGCATCACAACACTGGCCCTGCATGACTCTCTTAATATTTAGGATTGAATTCATGGTCCTTACTACTATCCTATTTTAGGTTAAAACTTTGCTTATTTAATTCAAGGACTGAAATTTACCAATTGTGGGGTGTTACTTCTTTCAGTACATGGTGGATAATCTTGAAATGGTTTGAATACTAACTGAAAAGTAAAACATTCACACCACTGACAAACTTGTTTAAATGAAGGCATCTCTTCACTTTGAGTCAGTACCCTGATTTCCTTATTCTCAAGAATGCCTGGAAGTGTGTGCATTGTAATTAATAACATCTGCCAAATTTGCCCTGCAGGTACTCCTTGAGCACATCAAACTCTTCCATTGCTGCTCTCCTCTGTGCCCTTTACCCGCACTTCCCAGCCCACAGCACTGACAACCGGTGAGTCTAATGATTCTGTCTTCAATGTGCTGCTATTCTTAAGTTCTCCAAGAGTATAATTTGGTTGTGTTTTGGTCTCATGGACTTATTTCCAAATTAACATTGTTATATTCTTGAACGTGGTTGTGTTCCTGGCTCAATCTTGTAAGAAGTGTCTTTTACAAAGTAGTAGAGCAGAAGGGAACTTTGGACATCTGAAGACTGACTAGTGTTCTACTCTTCTCAAATCTGTAGAACTGCTCTAAACTCAGAAGTGGCCCAAACCAAGTTATCGTCAGGGGAAAACTCACCAAGCAAAGGATAGTAGCCAAGGGAAGTTCAAGATAATACCTTTTGTATTGTAATTGTTTAATTCCAAGAGAAAAATTCCTCTGATTTAGTGCCAGTGTCTGTGAGTTCTTCCTTATTTCTCTCTTTTACATAAATGCAGAAGTGTTTTGTACAAATGACACTGAAGGGACAAAAAAAGCAAAATGCAACATAAAATCACAATTTAGAAGTGATAGGAGTAGAACCCCAAGCCATGTATAAGTAATCAGGCCAAAAGCTGTGTGTTTTTTAGCACGAAAGAACCACCACACTTCATTTCTGTAGAAGTTTCTGATATAGCAGGTCTCTCTTGCTTGTGAGGAAAGAGAAGAAAATAGCTCCTGTATCCCAGTGACAGCTGAGGTGACCACTCTGCTCAACTGATGGCACCTCCTGTTATCTGTTCAGAGAAGGGTCACAGCACTCTCTCTGGTAACTTCAGCCGTCATTTTAAAGCACAGTGTAATAATGTATAACCAGTGGCAGAAGAAAGAAAGCTGTTGTACAAAAGTAACCTTGATCTGGAATCCAAACTCTGGTGATGGGGTGGTGGGGTTAAGAATCTTTTTTAAATTAGTACATCTCTGACGTGTGGTCTCACACTTCTCACTTAGGAAAGCTTTTTGAGTTGTTTGAGTTGTTGGTTAATGGACAATAATGAGCCACATTCATATATTTCTGATTGTAGTGTTAGTTGACTTAGCTATTTAAACAAAGCAATTTGGTGATAAGCATCAAGAATCTTTATGTACAAGATAAATAATCAGCTTTTCTCTGACCTTTATTTTATTTTTAATAGATTTGTGGGAATGGTAGATTTCAGTGGGAAGAAGGAGGCTTTTTTTTTTTTTTTTTTTTTTTTTTTTTTTGACAGGCAGAGTGGACAGTGAGAGAGAGAGACAGAGAGAAAGGTCTTCCTTTGCCGTTGGTTCACCCTCCAATGGCTGCCGCGGCCAGCGCGATGCGGCCGGCGCACCGCGCTGATCCGATGGCAGGAGCCAGGAGCCAGGTGCTTTTCCTGGTCTCCCATGGGGTGCAGGGCCCAAGCACCTGGGCCATCCTCCACTGCACTCCCGGGCCACAGCAGAGAGCTGGCCTGGAAGAGGGGCAACCGGGACAGAATCCGGCGCCCCGACCGGGACTAGAACCCGGTGTGCCGGCGCCGCTAGGCGGAGGATTAGCCTAGTGAGCCGCGGCGCCGGCCTTTTTTTTTTTTTTGACAGGCAGAATTAGAGAGAGAGACAGAGAGAAAGGTCTTCCTTCTGTTGGTTCACCCCCTAAATGGCCGCCACCGCCGGCACTGCGCCGATCTGAAGCCAGGAGCCAGGTGCTTCCTCCTGGTCTCCCATGTGGGTGCAGGGCCCAAGCCCTTGGGCCATCCTCCACTGTCTTCCTGGGCCACAGCAGAGAGCTGGACTGGAAGAGGAGCAACTGGGACAGAATCCGGCGCCCCGACTGGGACTAGAATCTGGGGTGCCGACGCCGCAGGCGGAGGATTAGTCTAGTGAGCCACGGGGCCGGCTGAAGGAGGCTTTTATCCATAGTTTTTTTGAAAATTGAAATTTTGTCCTTATGGGATATTAAATGATAAACACTTTGAGTGTTTACAGTCTAAAATACAAATTTCAAAGGTAAAAAAATTTTTTTGGAAAATAAAAAGCACATACACACGAAGAAAAATATTATTATGATCTCAGCCATACATTTTTGATGTACTATATTTCAAGGAGATGTGGTTTATTTGTAAGTAGAAAACTGGCATCCTTTCTTCTGCTTCACAACCAGCCCTTCGTGGTAGGATGCAGTGGGAGAACTAGAGGGAGTCCCTGAGGTAGTGGAGGTGCCTGTACTAAGAGACCCTTTGCTGTGGGCTGAGTGGTCATTTCATTAGTACATGTTTTCATACTAAGACAGTTTTTACTTCCCTATAAAAACTCTTAACTGTGAAAACTCAGGTAAGGAACTCTTGAATCAAGGATCATTTATATATTTTTTTAAAAGAGAATTTTTTCATTACTTTTCTTCCTAATTAAAAAATTTATTTATTTGAGAAACAGAGAGATGGAGCTCTATTCACTGTTCACTCCTCAAATGCCCACAGCAGCTGGGACTTGGCCAGGCCAAAGCTGGGAGCTGGGAACTCAATCCAGGTGTCCCACCTGGTTGGCAAGAACCAAGCTTGAGCGGCCGGCCCTGTGGCATAGAAGTAAAGCCTGCTGCCTGCAATGCTGGCGTCCCATATGGGCGTTGGTTCAAGTTCAGCTGCTCCATTTCCAATCCAGCTCTCTGCTATGGCCTGGGAAAGCAGTAGAAGATGGCCCAAGTGCTTGGGTCCCTGCACCCACATGGGAGACCTGGAAGAAGCTCCTGGCTCCTGGCTTCGGATTGGCACAGCTCTGGCTGTTGGGGCCAACTGGGGAGTGAACCAGTGGATGGAAGACCTCTCTCTCTCTCTCTCAGCCTCTCCCTCTCTGTGTAACTCTGACTTTCAAATAAATAAATAAATCTTAAAAAAAAACAAACAAACAAACAAAAAAAAAAAAACAAAACACACGCTTAAGCCATGAGCTGCTGCCTCCCAGGGTGTACATGAGCAGGAAGCTGGAATTGGGAGCAGAGTCAAGACTGAAATCCAGGTACTACGATGCGAGTCGCAGGTGTCCCAGCTGGCAGACTAACTGCTAGTCCTATGCCCACCCCTGCATTGCATTGCCCTTGAATTTTGTCATCTTCCTTTAAGAGTGTTAACTGATTTGAAACTGTTTCTCTTACTTGGCTGTCTTTGATCGTGTGGCAACAGCAGCCTGTGGAGCTAGCTCATTCTGTCATCACTTGTTTATTGCCTGCTCTCTGCATCGTCTGGACAGGTATCATCTCCAGGCTCTCCGGCATCTCTATGTGCTGGCTGCAGAACCGAGGCTTCTGGTGCCAGTGGATGTGGACACCAACACTCCCTGCTATGCCCTCTTGGAGGTTACCTACAAGGTAACTCTTTTTCCCTGTTATCTTTTGTAATCCTATAACCAGTCTTCTGTCTTGGCAGGTCAAAATCTTTCAGAAGTGTTGTTCAGTAAAAGGTGGCAGTAATGAGTTGGCTTCTCATTAAAATGGAAGCTTCCAAGGTTCTTGTACATCTTATCAAGTCAGGCTCATTTAGTGTCTATGGCTGTGATTTTTTTTTAGGGGTTATCAGTTGCTCTTTTGTCCTTAGAGCTTATAATTTGAAAACATCCCCATTAATTTTACATGGCTGATAGTAGTGTTGTAAAAGCACTAATTGAGTTTAGCTATTTTTAGATTTGTAGCTAAATACTAGAAGGTCCAAAATTGTATATTTGGAAAGAGACCTTTCATTTAAATTCAGACATAGATTACAAGTCCAGTATCCTTCTTTCATTTCACAAATTATTAACTGTATTTTATGTTTCAAAACTGTGGTAGGTACAGGAGTGAAAAAACGAGATGATATTGTCATATTTCATTTCATTGAGCATGGATGTAATGGTAATTGAGGATATGGGTGGAATGGAGAGAAGTGCCCTTGGCCAGCTATGGGGGTTAGGGTGGCTATCAAGTGGACAGTGTTTGGGCTACAGCTGACCAGCTGAGAGGGGCTTGTTTCTAGTGGAGAAGACATGTGCAAAAACCCAGAGGCCTTGAAGTGCAACCCTTCAGTATTGATGGCCTGTGATGGGCAAAGCTTGAAGTGATGAGAGGTGACGAGTGCCCTCAAGGAATTTAGGCTGTAGTCCCTGAAGACATGAGTATCGGAGAGTATCTCATGCCCGTTAGTCTCTGGACAAACTGGGCAAGGGTTAGGTGTAGAGTAGTGCTTGTTTCTTTTTTGTAGTTTCCGCTGACTACCTTGTGAACTGTGACTATACTTTTACATTTGTAAAGGGCACTCAGTGGTATGAACAAACCAAAGAAGAATTGATGGCTCCTACCCTTCTTCCAGAACTCCACCTTTTAAAACAGGTAAGTTGGGCATGACTTAAGGATGCTTGTCCAAGGGATAAATTAAAACTGAACAGCATAGCCTTAAAGATAGCTAAATTAAATCCTGCTTTCACCATGTTTTGTAGAAAACAGGAAAACAGCAGTAGGAGGGCTAATCCTGGAGAACAGAAGAGGTCTTATCTTGGAGAGCTTTGCTGATAGATTAGATGGGCTCAAAGCGCTGAGGCTTGCATACTTTTTGTCTGGAAATGGAGCTTGTTAACCTCCAGATGTGTCTTTCCAGCTAAGTTGCTATTTCCCCTGAGAAGCATGAGCTTCAGTTTGTCAAACTAGCACGTTTCAGGTTGGGGCTGACTATGTTCACGTTCATCTCCACAGATTAAAGTTAAAGGCCCAAGGTACTGGGAACTGCTTATAGATTTGAGCAAGGGAACACAACACTTGAAGTAAGTATATTGGATTTCTTTATATTAAACCTTTTAGGAAGATTATAGGAAGTGTATAGAAGTATATGGGAGGGTATAGCTTATTATCTAGAATGTTAACTTGGCACTCTTTCATCTCATATAAGGTGGTATATAGAAATATTGTGTTAAAGTGGTCTGTATCCTTGAAAAAGGGTTTGCATTAGAAAATGAAAGTTTGAAGTTAGAAATCAAACCTAAATATTTTTATTTCTTCATTAAGAAATTTGAACTGACTTAATTTGGAGCAGTCATTGAATTATCTCTTGATAAATAATATAAGATTTGGTTTAAGGAAAGAGGATTCTATTGTAATAACTGATACTTGTCACACACATCTTCTTTTGTATCTCTTTATCATGCCCTTCTTAGAAGGTTCTCATACATTTAAGATTGTAATAGATTACTTAGGGTGGAAATAGCCGTATTCAAGTAATTACTTTGGATGTTAATATTAAGTCTTTATAAGTTTCTAGAAAGTTTAACAAGAATGTAAGTTTTTATGGTTTGCTCTCAAAATATATTTTCCCAAATGGTTTATACAATAGCTGTTTTTTATATTGTCTTATCTTTAGATTTGAGGCATTACTTTATTTCTGCTGTAAACCAGTAAGTGAATACTTAGTTACTCTAGTATCCCATGCATAGTGCAAAGAGGGCGTAAAGAATACCAAGTTGTGTAAGGTACAATACTATCATAGAAGCTCATTTTTGAGTAGAGTCAGAATGCCTTCCCTTTTAATAAGTGCCATGATTCTAGATGCCACAGACAGGCAAAACTTTAATTTAGATTCTCTTGTAGTGGATTGATTTAGGCAAAATACACACATGTATATAAATAGATATTTTAAGGATTTATTTATTTAATTGCAAGGTAGGTTTACAGAGAGAGGGAGAGACAGAGAGAGATCTTCCTTCTGCTGGTTCACTCCCCAAATGGCTGAAAAGGCTAGGGCTGGCCAGAGCTTAAGTTGGGAGCCAGGAGCTTCTTCCAGGTTTCTTACGTGGATGGCAGGGAGCCAAATACATGGGCCGTTTTCTGCTTTTTCATGCATTAGCAGGGAGCTGGATGAGAAATAGAGCAGCCAGGACTTGAACCGGCACCCATATGGGATGCTGATGTCGCAGGTGGCATCTTAGCCTGCTGTGCCATGATGCCAACCTATAGTCATATTCTTTAGTGGGAAATGGTAATAAAGACTTTGCATCTTGTAAACTTGGTGTTGGAAGCACCTTTCCAGTTAAGAACCGTCAATAATGCCTCATATTAAATTCAGTCATTTTTTTATTTCAGGTCCATCCTTTCCAAGGATGGGGTTTTATATGTTAAGCTCAGGGCGGGTCAGCTCTCCTACAAGGAAGATCCGATGGGGTGGCAAAGTTTGTTGGCCCAGACTGTTGCCAATAGGAACTCTGAAGCTCGGGCTTTCAAGGTAGGATACGTTGGTAAACTCTGGAAGATGAGAGGAAATACCTCCACATCCCACTGGCTTCCTCTCTTGTTGCTGTTGATTGGGTCAGACTGCGTGCTGTCCTAGGTTTAAAATACTGTAAGATTTACATTTAGTGGCTAGGAGCATCTGAGTATATCTTAACACTGTAAAAATTTAATTATTAATACTCCAATAATTAAAATTTACTTAATAGAAAAAAATTGAAGACTTTTGCAAGCTAGCACTCCAATTTTCTGAACTACCATTTGTTTTTTAAATCTTGGAGAGGATAAAATAACAGATTTAGTCTTCTTTTATCAATTTGCTTTATTATTTGCACAGTACTTGACTGCCAATGCGATGGTGTTTGAAATAAGGAAATAGTTAAGAGGGTGTGAAGAATTTCATACCTATTGGGGCGGAGTCAGTACCTGTTTTGTTCTACATTCTAGAACTCAAATAGGTTTTTAACACCAGAAATATATTCCATAATCTAGCATTAAAATTTTTGAATTTAACCCATTTTTAGGAATTCCATGAGCGAATATGAAAATATATTCCCCGAAGTCATCAGGAGCCTGTGGCAGACAGCTGAGGTAGCCAGGGGACAGCCAGATGACTGAGTTAGCATTTCCCAGGGAAGGAGACAGCTTATCTTAATTCAACTTGCATTTTATTTACTTATTGTTAGATTTCATTTTAGGGCAGTTGCTTATGACTGAGCCTTTGTTAGAATTCCCAGGGCTGGTGTTAGTGAATTTTGCTTAGCAGTATTCAATAGGTTGTCTATCAGCTACTGTAGAGGATTTTTGGACGAAATTAAATTAGTACAGTTGTTTCTTCTAAAAACTAGAGCCTATGTCAAAGACCCAAATCCAATTTGTAGAGAAAACAGATAAGTTCAGACTTGAGTTTGAATGGGGAAAGTATATACAATTCAGGACATCTCAATTTCCTGCCTGTTAGTCCAGAAATAAATTATGGATCTCAGTGGAAATAGTAATATTTTCATATTCCATTTTCAGCCTTCAACTTAGTATGATATTCTGTTTCTTTGTTTTATCAGTTTTTGTTGTGATGGTAAAATATGTGTAACAAAATTTCCTCTCATAACAGTTGTCAAGTACAGAAGGTCAGTGATGTAAAGCACATTCACATTGTTGTACAGTCATCACCACCGTCCAGCTCTAGGACTCTTGAGGACCTGAAACTGGACCCATTAAACACAAACTCCTCATTTGCCCTCCTGCCCCTGCAACCCCCATTCTACTTTCTGTCTCTGTGGCTGATTACACGAAGTTCCTCACCTGTATGGGATACAGTATTTGTTGTCTGTGACTGACTTACTCGAGTGATATTCCTTCTTCATTACCTCCTTGGTAGCAGTTACGCTTCCTAGTAGGCTTTTAATTAGTCAGTGAAGGAGGGAAAGTGTTTTGGGGTTGAGTTTTGTGAGAATGAATGTATTAGTGGACTTGATGAATTCTAACTTAGCAGAGTGATGGAACCCAAATGAGTTTGCATCATCTTAACTTGGTGGGAGCATTGTGTGAGGAGGAAGCCGCTTACAACTGTGTGTGCGTTACAGTTTAGGTAGTGAGGAAAATAATCCTTTATTGTCTCACGTGTATTATTCTTTGTTTTTTTTTTTTTTTAGCCAGAAACAATTTCAGCATTCACTTCTGATCCAGCTCTTCTGTCATTTGCTGAATACTTCTGCAAGCCAACTGTGAATATGGGTCAGGTATGCATTATATATGGTTTCTGAGCTCTAGCACTACAATTTGTTATTCTACCTGTTAACCATTAAAAACCTCTGTACTATCTGTATTTATATTGAGGTTGATGACATGCTCAGGCACACTGGTTACTTTTTGCTTGACGAATGTAGATTTTTCTGTAATAACTTCCTACCTTGATAGAAGAAATAACTTAAATTTTCTCACATTTTTCTGGCATAGTAGCTTAGCTGGTGAAACTGCTACCTGGGATGCTGGCATCTCATATTGGTGCCAGTTCATGTTGGCTGCTCCACATTTGATCCAACTCTCGGCTAATGGCCTATGAAAAGCAGTGGAAGACGACCTAAGTACTTGGGCACCTGCCACCCATGTGGGAGACCCAGAAGATGCTCTTGGCTTCTGCCTGTGGCATGGTCCCACCCTGGCCACTGAGACCATCTGGGGAATGAACCATTAGATGGAAGACCTCTCTCTGACTCTCCGTTTCTCTCTGTAACTCTGACTTTTAAATAAATAAAAATATTTAGAAATTTTTCCTTACATGTTAGATTTTTTAAAAGGATTTATTTATTTATTTGAAAGGCAGAGTTACAGAGAGGCAGAAAGAGAGAGAGAGAGAAAGGTCTTTCATGCGCTGGTTCACTCCCCAAGTGACCGCAACAGCTGGACCTGGGCTGATCCAAAGCCAGGAGCTTCTTCCAGGTCTCCCACATGGGTGCAGGGGCTCAAGGACCTGGACTGTCTTCCACTGCCTTCCCAGGCCATAGCAGAGAGCTGGCTAGGAAGGTGGAGCAGCCAAGATTTGAACCGGCACCCATATGGGATGCCGGCACATAGGCAGCAGCTCCGCCCACTACACCACAGCACTGACCCACAGGTTAGTTTTGAAAGGTTATAATTTCTTATATCCATTCTTGTACTGCTTTACATTTTCATGTTCTTTTTGTTGTCTTTGTGTGATTTCATTAGTTTTTCTTCCTACGTGTTTTACAACCCTTTTTTCTGTTGGTTGAATTCCATTTGTTCCTTGCTGCTTATTGATTGGATCCACCATGCAGACAGGGAAGGATGGGGTGTGGGAGTTAGATGATCTGGGATTTATAGCCTTTGTCTAGGAGTGTGTGTGGCCTTGGGAATGTGGTTTCCTCATTTCTAAAAGTGGAATCACCAGAATGTATCTTACAGTGCTTTTCTGATGGTTCGGTGAAGTCACCTTCCTCTTTCTTATTTGTTAAATTTTTACTACATGTTAGACACTCTGCTGTATACTCTGTGTAATTTTCTCATTTAATTCTTACCCTGAGGATAGGTACTTGATCATTCTGGGTTTAGAAATGAAACTGCCACTCAGGGCTGTTCCATGCCCAAGATCTCATAGCTAATGAGGCTGGGGTGTACACTTAAGGCCACTGGACTCTGATGGAGTCCAGTGAAGTGCATCTGCCTTTTCCCCAGCTGAACTTGAATCGAATCTATTGCCCTCCCCAAATGTGTTCTGCTCAGTGTTGTCACCTGCACCTTTGTGGACACTGTGCTCCCTGTCTGGATCCTGTCTCCAGCCCAAGCCAGGACGTATCTCTGTCCTGTCTGCTCATTTTACCCTAGTCCAGTTGTTTTCCACAACACTTATGTCCTCAGCTGTCCCTTGGGACTTAATTGTTGTTGTTGTTGTTCTTTAATGTTGCATGTACCAGGAATTTTTAAAGAGATGATTGTTTTATATCATAGAGTATAGATCTTAAGAATAGGCCATAGTAGCTGTGGTACAGTTGTTTGTTGAATTGATTTTGGACTGTACTTTCGTGTGCTACAAAAAGCTTCTGCATTTCCACAGAAACAGGAAATTCTGGATCTCTTTTCTTCAGTGCTCTATGAATGTGTGACTCAGGAGACTCCAGAGATGCTCCCTGCCTACATAGCAATGGACCAGGTATGAGCTCGAAACCCGTGTTCCGGGTGTCCTGCCAGAGAGCATGGCGTGTCTTCCTTCCACGTTCTTGTTCGCTTTTAGATCTTAGAAATGAAGCCCTACCAAAGGTCAAAGCTCTATATCTCTTCCAGAAGTTTAGAGTTTATAAGACAGAAGTACCCTTGGTTGGGAAGGGAGTCATCTTTTCCCCTTCTGTCTTTCCCCCACACTAGGAGAGGAGGAGAACATTTCCTGCCTCCTTTCTTTAGTGTCCTTAGGTGGTCTCTTGCCTCCCTGTTGGTGAAGCCACTTCCTGAAGGACTGAATGAACAGCAGGTGAATAAGTCACCTGTGAGGAGTTCAGGAGGGTACGGTGGTGTGGCAGGGGTCAGGTCAGGACTTATTCAGGGGTGACTGGCTGAAGGCCTTTGGTGTCTTAATTATTCAGAGGCTTGAGCCAAAAACGAGCTTGTTTGCTGTTGCTACTGCTACCTGAGAGCTGCTTAGGTGGGCTCCAGTTGAAGAAAGGGAGCCTGGTCCCTGTTCCCAGGGAAGGGCCCTGTGGGGACAGACTGCACCAGACATGGAATGCATCCTCCCACTGCCATTTATTTCTCTTAGGGCTACATTTACAGAATCCAGCTCTGAGAAAGAGAAGATTCGAGCATTGTGCTCATTAAATGGGTTACTGTTCTTTCCTCCTCAAGGCTATAAGACGACTTGGAAGAAGAGAAATGTCTGAGACATCTGAACTTTGGCAGATCAAGTTAGTGTTGGAGTTTTTCAGCTCACGAAGCCATCAGGAGCGGCTGCAGAACCACCCTAAGCGCGGGCTCTTTATGAACTCTGAATTCCTGCCTGTTGTGAAGTGCACCATTGATAACACCCTGGACCAGTGGCTCCAAGGTAATGCGAGCATTGCGCCCTTGTGCTTCTGACATATGCTGGACTCATATTGTTTCATTGGTTGGCAAGATACATCCCATTATAAACCAGAATGGCTACGGTTTAATGTTTCTAGCTAGATGAATTGGACTCTGATTATCTACTTCTACTTCTTTAAAAAGTAACATTTTACTCCACTTTTTAAACCATGTGCAGAGAAGGTGTATAGCGTTTTAAATATCGCTTGACTCTTGGGACCTTGCTTTTTTTCCCTGGTGTCAGTTCAGGTTTTCTTTCTAGAACCTCTGTTGTCTGTTTCTTAGGGGTGTGGCCTGTCACCTACCTGAGGCCTGAGTCGTTTTCTTCCCCTTTTTGTCCCTCTACCCTCTGTACACGTAGGACTTGATGTGTGTGTATTGTTCTCCCAGCTCAGAGAGCCCCTGGGGCGGCATGGAGCAGTGATATTTTGCCAGCAGATGCACTGGTTTACAATTTTGAGAAATGGCAAAGTTATTTGTAATAGTGTAAAAGTGATTTTCACTCATAGGAAGCAAATAAGTGTTGTATATACTTGAAATTGATTTTCAGTAGTCAACTCCAGGGTCTTTTCAGTTCATTCAAATGTTTCCAATAAATACCTCTTGTCAACCTGGTTTGGATAACTGCTAGCCTAGTAATATCAGTAACAGCAATTCTTGCTTGATTCTTTAAAGATATTAGTAGGCAGAAGAACCAGAGTTTGAATGTGTCGCTCCCCGTCTTCGTGGAGGAACGACACCAAGCCCTGCCTAGGCTTCATATCCGAGTCACGGCACCATTATGTCGCTCCCCCTCTTCGTGGAGGAACGACACAGGACCCTGCGCTGTTCTTTCGTCTGCTCGGCCCTCCCCGGGTTTGCTGCTGGTTCTTCCCGGGTTGGCTACTATCCCTTCCACCTCCGTGGAAGGGCAGTTCCCCCTGGCCACATTCCCCACTTCCGCAGGGGAGCGGCACACCGCCGGCCGGCTTTCTCGGGGGCTGCACAGGTGTTCCTTCAGCTAGATGTTCCCCTTAGATGTTCCTGGTGCATGCCGTCTCTCTCCTCCTTTATAGTCCTCCTCCGCCAATCCCAACTCGGCTGCCCACACGCCGAGTACGCTGCTCTCCTCCAATCAGGAGCAAGTCCTACAGTTTATTAGTTGAACTGGAGGCAGCTGTGCGGAAGCTGTTTACTTCTCTCCCAGCGCCATATTGTGGGAGAGCAGATGCATAGAATAAGTCTTAATCCCAGTAACTCAGTCCAGTCCGGATTGCTCCCCACAGAATGTAGTTCAGTTAAATCAAAACTATCCACCTGTGATTCTAGAAAATAAGTTTCTGGAGAAAATTACAAACCAGATGGTGAGGGATACGCATAGAAAGTAGCAGTTTTGAACTGTCTGTATTCAATAGCTGCTTCCTAGCTGTCCTTTCTTCTTGGGATTCAAAAGATGATATAATTTCAGAACTTTTAAAAACAGTCATATTTATTCTCATTTTTTTGGGAAAAATGTTATTAGTAGATTTTATTGTTTTAATTCAGTTTAGTGTTTGACCCCCTTTGCTATAGATGAGAAATAGATCCTCTACGATAAGATCTTTGTTATAGATAAGAAATTTGTCCTTAAATGTTGGCAGCTTCTCTGACCTGCAAGTTTCATGCAGTGAAATGAAACTTTGGTAGTGCCTGGGCGTTCTCTCAGTGTTCCAGTCGTCTTTTCCCCGGTGGTGCACTGGGTGCTTTTCAGCAGTGCTTGGGCCTCCATCAGATTTTACTTCCATTCTGACTTACTTTTTTTAGTGAAGAACCGTGACTTTGTAAAGACTGTTAAATAGTTGGTGTCCTATTTCACAGGTGCTGGCAGTGGCTTTGGGGGAAAACAAATTAATTGAAGTTGTAGAGCCCGTGTATCTGCATTGGGGAATGTTCATAATTGTGTCTCAGTAGAAAACAGATGCATTTGTGGACTTCTAGGATCAGTCATTCATAACCCAAACTACATTCACTGAATCTGAAAATTCAGTTTACTTATTATGTTCTTTGTTTTGCGTGTATTGCTCCTTAAATTGTAATCTTGGGGAAAATGAGTTTTGGGTTTCATAACTTAAAGTTTTGTTAACTATCTAATACTTTATTATAGAAAATGTAAAGTATAAGCAAATTAAAGAGTGGTATAATCAATCCTGTCATGAGTTTCAGAACCTCTGAACATTCTGCCATTCTTGTATCAGCTGTACCTTCACCAATTGTGACCCTAAGTTTTTTTTCCCAAATTGTGCCATTTTACTTTCCCATCGGCAGTGGAATGCCATGCAGTTTTTTGACACTATCATTGTTTTTAATTCTAATGATTATGCATATATCATCATCATTTTAATGTATATTTCCTTAACAACCAATGCACCTTTACTGTGCTTACTGGCTATTAATATACCTTTGTAAAGTATCTTTCAAATTTTTACACATTTTTAAAATTGGTTGTCTTGATTATTGAGTTGTAGGGCTTTTTACATATTCTGGCTACAAGTTCTTTCTTTCTTCTTTAAAGATATATTTATTTATTTGAAAGTCAGAGTTACACAGAGACAGGAGAGGTAGAGACAGAGAGAGAGGTCTTCCATCCTCTGGTTCACTCCCCAATTGGCTGCAGTGGCTGGAGCTGCGCTGATCTGAAGCCAGGAGCCAGGAGCTTCTTCTGGGCCTTCCCCTGCAGGTGCAGGGGTCCAAGGCCTTAGACCATCTTCTACTGCTTTCCCAGGCCATAGCAGAGAGCTGAATTGGAAGTGGAGCAGCCAAGACTTGAACTGGCATCCATATGGATGATGGCACTGCAGGCAATGGCTTTACCTGCTATGCCACAGCACCGGTCCCTGCAAGTTTTTTCTTAAATGTAAACGTTTTCTTGTAGTCTATACATTTTCTTGAAAACATTTTCTGATAAACAGGAGTTCCTGTTGATGAAGCCTAGTTTCTCAATTTGTTTTATGGTTATTCTTTCCAAGTTCTAAGAAATCTTTCCTACCCCAGCTCATGACAACTTTTTGTTATATTTTCTATTAAAAGCTTTACAATTTCAGCTTTTATAATCATGCATATGATTCATCTCAAATTAACTTTTTATGTGGTGTGAGGTAGCAGTTGAGGGTGATTTTTTAAAAAATAGATACATAGTTATTTTTAGGACCATTTGTGGAAAAGGCATTTCTTTCTCATTGAATTGCTGTAATGCCTTTGCTGAAAATTAGTCGACTACAAAGTGTGAGTAGGTGTCTGGAGTCAGTTCTGTACTGTTGATCTGTCTGTCCGTGTGCCAGTGGCACATTGTTTTCATTACATAGGTTTGTGGGTTTTTTTTTTTTTTTTTTTTTTTTGGCAGGCAGAGTGGACAATGAGAGAGAGAGACAGAGAGAAAGGTCTTCCTTTTCCGTTGGTTCACCTCCCAATGGCCACTGCGGCCGGCACGCTGTGGCTGGCGCACCGTGCTGATCCGAAGCCAGGAGCCAGGTGCTCTCCTGGTCTCCCATGCGGGTGCAGGGCCCAAGCACTTGGGCCATCCTCCACTGCCTTCCCGTGCCACAGCAGAGAGCTGGACTGGAAGAGGGGCAACCGGGACAGAATCCGGCGCCCCAACCGGGACTAGAACCTGGGGTGCCAGTGCCGCAGGTGGTGGATTAGCCTAGTGAGCTGTGGCGCCGGCCTGTGTTTTTTTTGTAATTTAATTTTTATTTTTTATTTTAAAGGCAGGAATGGGGGAAGGTGAGGGAAGAGAAAGAGAGAGAAAGACAGAGAGAGATCTTCCATCCACTGGTACACTCCCTAAATGTCTGAAACAGCCATGCTGAAGCTAGGAGCTGAGCTGTCTGGGGCTTCCACATGTGTGGCAGGGACCAAGTACTGAGTCATCACCTGTGCCTCCCAGGGTGCACGTTAGCAGGGAGCTGCAATTACCAGTGGAGCCGGGACGCGAAGCCAGGCCCTCTAATGCAGGATGCTTCCCAGGTCGTGTCTCAGCCACTGTGCTGGTGCCCGCCTCCATTGCTGTAGGTTTATGATCAGCTTTGAAACCAGTGTAGTGTCTTCCTGGCTAAAGCCAAATTTATAGTGTTAAATGTTTGAAATATAAAAGAAGAGAGGTCTTGGCTGGCGCCGTGGCTCAATAGACTAATCCTCCGCCTTGCGGTGCCAGCACACCGGGTTCTAGTCCCGGTTGGGGCGCCAGATTCTGTCCCAGTTGCCCCTCTTCCAGGCCAGCTCTCTGCTGTGGCCCGGGAAGGCAGTGGAGGATGGCCCAAGTGCTTGGGCCCTGTACCCCATGGGAGACCAGGAAAAGCATCTGGCTCCTGGCTTTGGATCAGCACGGTGTGCCGGCCGCAGTGCGCCGGCCACGGCGGCCATTGGAGGGTGACCCAACGGCAAAGGAAGACCTTTGTCTCTCTCTCTCTCACTGTCCACTCTGTCTGTCAAAAAATTAAAAAAAAAAAAAAAAAAAAGAGAGAGAGAGAGGTCTCAAATCAATAATCTTAAGTTTTTACCTCAAGAAGCTAGAAAAAGAAAAGGAAAGTAAACCCAAAGTAAGCAAGTACGAGCAGAGTTTTTGAAACTGAAAAACACTAGGGCCAAGTCAGTGAAACGAAAACCTGGCAGGCGAGGGAAAGCCATTGGAGGGGAGATGGGAACCACTGTGCTTGCCCTTCTTAATAGGCTGTTAAAGGATCTCTTCTCGTCTCCTTTAATTTCTCTTCTTCTACTGCTCCCCCAAATCCCAAGTGTTTCTTTTTCTTTTTTTCCTTTCTTCTTTTTCTTTTCTTTTCTTTTTTTTTTTTTTAAGATTTACTTATTTATTTGAAAATCGGCTACACACAGAGAGATCTTTCATCCACTAGTTCACTCCCCAAATAACTGTAACAGCCAGGGCTGGGCTGATCCAAAGCCAGGAGCTTCTTCCAGGTCTCCCTCATGAGTGCAGGGAGGGGCCCATGGACTTGAACCATCCTCTGCTGCTTTCTCAGGCCATAGCAGAGAATTGGATTGGAAGTGGAGCAGCCAGGGCTCAAACCATGGCCATATGGGATGCCAGCACTACAGGCGGTGGCTTTACCTGCTACCCCACAGTGCCCCCCCCCCCCCAAAGTGTTTCTACCTCCCAGGAGACTAACTTCCTCACAGTTGTGTTCAGTGGACTTTACAGCTCACTCCATCTACCATGTTGAGGTTTCCCTCAGCTGATCACTGTGTCAGGGAAATGAGATTGCCTTGATTGCCTACAGCAGTGGTTCTCAGTGGTTCCTGGTTCGGCAGCAACATCGCAGGGGGACTTGCTTTAGAAATGCAGTGTTTCTAGTCCCACCCCAGAGCTAGTGAGTCAGAAATTGTGGGGTTGGGGCCTGCCTGTGTGTTCCTAAGTCCTCTCAGTGGCTCTGGTGGACAGTGAAGTTTGAGATCTAGTCTTGGAGCTGAGGTCAGCCCCTCAAATGTCACACAGTGGAGGGAAGGGTGGTAACAAGTTGTCTGGGAGATCACCACAGTGACTGCTACCTCTTGATGACACTCAGCATTTGTAGTTACACATTTGTTTGTGTCCTTATTTATGTCATCTTTCTCTCCTCCAGAACAGGCCAGACTCTGCAGTAACAGGTACTTAGTCTAGTTTGCTGCAGTAGCCTCAATACACAGCATAGTACCTGGTTGATATATGACAAGTGCTCAGAAATTCTTGATGGAAGAGTAATAAGATTCAGGTATCCCTGGGCCTCTTGTTCCGCTGTCAGTTGCTTCCATTGAATTTGTGTTTCTTCCACAGCCGGGGGTGACATGTGTGTGCACGCCTACCTCAGTGGGCAGCCCTTCGAGGAATCTCAGCTGAGCATGCTGGCCTGCTTCCTCGTCTACCACTCGGTGCCTGCTCCGCGCCACCTGCCGTCTGTGGCACTAGAAGGTACTTGCATAACTAAAGCTTCTTTTCAGGACCTCCATTACCAACAGCCTTAGGTTTTTACTTTCTTGGTAGGAAAAGTTTCCATTGAGTTATGTTCTCTAGCTCGTCATTAATGATTCATTGGCATCGATGAGAGTTTTTTCTGGAAAAAAAGAACCTGTCAACTTTACACATGTGTAAACTTTCATTTATAGTCACCCAAGGATGGATTCTTCATGGAACCCCAAACACTGGTCTGCACCATTAGACTAGATGTTCATATTATCCTCTGTTAATCCATTTTTTAAAAGATTTATGGATTTATTTGAAAGGCAGAGTTACAGAGAGATGGGGAGAGAGAGAGAGAGCTTCCATCTGGTGATTCACTCCCCAGATAGCGGCAATATCCAGGAGCCTGGAACTCCATCCGTGTCTCCTAGGCACGTTAGCATGGAGCTGGATCAGAAGTAGAATAACTAGGACTCAAACCCGTGCTCATATGGGGTCCCAGCATCGCATCACAGGCAGGTGTAACCCACTGTGCCACAGTGCTGGCACTTATTCCTTTTTAAACTAAACTTCAATTTTCAATTTTTTTTTCTTTGTAAGATCCTGTCTTTATTTATTTTATTTGCAAGATAGAGACAGACAAAAAGAGCTCCTATGTGCTGGTTTACTCCCCAAATGCCCTCAGTAAAGCCAGGAGCCTGGAACTCAATCCAGGTCCCCCATGTGGGTGGTAGGAACCCAGTCAACTTGAGCCATTACTGCTGTATCGCAGGTCTGCATTAGTGGGAAGCGGAAGTCAGGAATCAGAGCAGGAATTGAATCCAGTCACTCTGATGTGGGATGTGAATGTCATAAGTGGCATCTAAGCTGCTAGCCAAATGCCCATCCTGACTTTACCATATATATCTGTGTGTGTGTGTGTGTGTGTGTGTGTGAAATCTTAAATCCTAAAATTATAAAGCTTTAAATGAACAAGTGCTTAATATTGTATGTGTTTGACTTTTTTCATAAGAGGATTTAAAAATTAATAATGTTGGCCGGTGCTGCGGCTCACTTGGCTAATCCTCTGCCTGTGGCGCCAGCACCCTGGGTTCTAGACCCGGTTGGGGCACTGGATTCTGTCCCGGTTGCTCCTCTTCCAGGCCAGCTCCCTGCTGTGGCCCGGGAGTGCAGTGGAGGATGGCCCAGGTCCTTGGGCCCTGCACCCCATGGGAGACCAGGAGAAGCACCTGGCTCCTGGCTTCGGATCAGTGAAGCACACCGGCCTTAGCGGCCACTTGGGGGGCAAACCAAAGGAAAAGGAAGACCTTTCTCTCTGTCTCTCTCACTGTCTAACTGCCTGTCAAAAAAAAAAAATAATAATAATGTTAGCATTTAGCTGTTTTTTAGAATACAGAAACAGTTTGTCCAATAAACTGAATAATAAAATGATGAGTTGTGAGCATCTTTATTTGTATCACTTTCACTGTCTCTCTTTTAAATATTTTATTTATTTGAAAGGCAGAGAGAGAGAGTAAGAGATCTTACATCCATTGGTTTACTCCCCAAATGGCTGCAACGGTCAGGGCTGGGCCAGTCCGAAGCCAGAAGCCAGGAACTCCCTTTCTGTCTCCAGCATGGATGGCAGGGACCCAAGAACTTGGGCCTTCATCTGCTGCTTTCCCAGGCCTGTCAGCAGGGAGCTGGATCGGAAGTAGAGCACCTGGGACTCAAACCAGCACTCTGGCTGTGGGATCCCGGCATCACCAGTGGCAGCCTGATGCACTCACATAGTGCCCTCTCCTTGGGCAGCTTTCAAACTTCAGGTTGCCCAGGCTGCACTCGGGATGAATTAAGACATAATCTCTGGGGTACTGAGACTGAGGATCAGTGCTTCCTGGAGGGAGAAGCTGGAGCAACTTCTCTGTTGCTCATCTGCAGCCCATATTCTTTGTTTTAGGTAAAAAAATCGAGTGCATGAATTAGGAATTAAAATATAAGAACCACTCAGAAGTCACTTAAGTAGTAATTGAAGGTACTGATTTTCCCTTCTATAATTAAACAGTATTATACAGATTTCACATATAACTAGCTCACTTTCTGAAGTACAGGATAGATATGTTTGGATTTTTTTTTTAAACTTTTTATTTATTTGACAGTGTAGAGTTATAGACAGTGAGAGAGACAGAGAAAAGTCTTCCTTCCGCTGGTTCACTCCCCAAATGGCCGCTACAGCCGGTGCACTGCGCAGATCTGAAGCCAGGAGCCAGGTGCTTCCTCCTGGTCTCCCATGTGGGTGCAGGGCCCAAGCACTTGGGCCATCCTCCACTGCACTCCCGGGCCACAGCAGAGAGCTGGACTGGAAGAGGAGCAACTGGGACTAGAACCCGGCTCCAGGCCGGCGCTGCAGCTCACTAGGCAAATCCTCCGCCTGCGGCGCCGGCACACCGGTTTCTAGTCCCGGTCGGGACACTGGATTCTGTCCCGCTTGCCCCTCTTCTGGTCCAGCTCTCTGCTGTGGCCTGGGAGTGCAGTGGAGGATGGCCCAAGTGCTTGGGCCCTGCACCCCATGGGAGACCAGGAGAAGCACCTGGCTCCTGGCTTCGGATCAGCACGGTGCGCTGGCCGCAGCAGCCATTAGGGGGTGAACCAACGGAAAAGGAAGACCTTTCTCTCTTTCTGTCTCTCTCTCACGGTCCACTCTACCTATCAAAAAAAAAAAAAAAAAAAAAAAAACCCGGCACCCATATTGGATGCCGGTGCCTCAGGCAGAGGATTAACCTAGTGAACCATGGCACCGGCCCCGATATGTTTCGATTTTTATCATTGCGTGAGGAAAATGTCATCATTTAAATATTGTCTTTGGCTGATTGTTCTCAAAGGGAAGAATGTCTGCTTTAAAACTGTGTTTCTTGAGCCGGCGCCGTGGCTCAATAGGCTAATCCTCCACCTTGCGGCGCCGGCACACCGGGTTCTAGTCCCGGTTGGGGCGCCGGATTCTGTCCCGGTTGCCCCTCTTCCAGGCCAGCTCTCTGCTATGGCCAGGGAGTGCAGTGGAGGATGGCCCAGGTGCTTGGGCCCTGCACCCCATGGGAGACCAGGAAAAGCACCTGGCTCCTGGCTCCTGCCATCGGATCAGCGCGGTGCACCGGCTGCAGCGGCGGCCATTGGAGGGTGAACCAACGGCAAAGGAAGACCTTTCTCTCTGTCTCTCTCTCTCACTGTCCACTCTGCCTGTCAAAAAAAAAAAAAAAAAAAAAAAAAACTGTGTTTCTGCCATTTCCTTGAAAGGGTTGTATAATTTATTCGGTGATACGACCTTTTGCTTCATTTCTGTTTCTTCAGGAAGCACAAGCTTTGCCGAACTGCTCTTCAAGTTTAAACAGCTGAAAATGCCGGTGCGAGCTTTGCTGCGATTGGCTCCTTTGCTGCTTGGAAACCCACAGCCAATGGTTATGTGACGTTTCTGGTGGGACACTCACCTTTGAGTGAGGCTTCAGCACAGAAGTATGACCAAACATGAAAGCTAATGGAACATTTACAAGTTGTATAATATGACTAGAGGGAGAGGAGCTGCACAAACCTCAGTGTATTTTAAAATCTTTGTGTTTTAAATATTCCAGAGACTCTGTTGCTGTCATTTAACATTATATGGCATATAAAGTTGAGTTAAAATTACTTTTGTAAATAAATTTTTTGGGTTTGTTTTCAGAACTCTGGATGGTTGCTTCAGTTTTGGACTTGAGGGAACAGACGGTGGGCGCTGGGGCGCGTGTGGGTGTGTAGAGCGCCTGACGGGCGGGCGGTGGTGTCGGCGAGGTGGCCGCCGCACAGGGCAGTTTTGAAAGAAGCTGCGCCATGAAGTCTCGCTCGTGGCAGCAGGAGCAGCGGAGCTTGCATGTTTCCTAACGTGTCCCAGTTGTCCTGTCAGAAATCGTTTGTCTCTCCTGTGACAGTGCCAAGCATTCTGAGACGTGAGAACCTCAAGCAGGAGAAAGGACAGTTACACCCCAGTTACACCCCAGTTACACCCCAGTGCAAAATTGTCCAGCATGAAGTTCTGTGGACTGAATTGTGTCCCACCAGAATTGTATGTTGAAGTCCCAAACGCCAGCACAACTGTTTGGAGACAGGCTTGCACGAGTAACTAAGGTTATAAACGACGCCATAAGGATGGAGCCCTAATGCAGGAGAATTGGTGGCTATATAAGAAGAGGAGGAGAGAGCCGGATTCTTGTCTCTCTGGGTCTGTGCCGTGGGAGGGCACCACGAGAAGCCAGCAGTGCCTCTCCAGGAGCCCCGTCAGCCGGCACCTCCTCCGCCCGGACCTGCAGCCCCCACTGTGAGAAGCACATTTCTGTTCTTTAAGCCCCCCTCAGCAGGTAGTATTTTGTTATGGTAGCCCAAGCAAACTCATACGTGAAGTCTGTTCTGAATAGATAAAATACGAAATTCTCACTGTGGAGGGTTCTTCAGAGATTGTGGTGTTTCTTTTTTTCTTTTCTTTTTTCTTTTGTTTTTGTGTGTGTGTGTGTGTGTTTTTTTTTTGACAAGCAGAGTGGACAGTGAGGGAGAGAGACACAGAGAGAAAGGTCTTCCTTTGCCGTTGGTTCACCCTCCAATGGCCGCTGCGGTCGGCGTGCTGAGGCCAGTGCACCTTGCTGATCCGAAGCCAGGAGCCAGGTGCTTCTCCTGGTCTCCCATGGGGTGCAGGGCCCAAGCACTTGGGCCATTCTACACTGCACTCCCTGGCCACAGCAGAGAGCTGGCCTGGAAGAGGGGCAACCGGGACAGAATCCGGCGCCCCGACCGGGACTAGAACCCGGTGTGCCGGCGCTGCAGGCAGAGGATTAGCCAAGTGAGCTGTGGTGCCGGCCGAAATTGTGTTTTAAAACAAAAGACAGCCCATTTCTACCCAGGATTTAGAGAACGTCCATCAGTTTCCAGATGAGGTATTGATGAAAGACATTCACAGAAAGGCGTCTCCAGCTCCAAGTTCCTAGTACAGGAGGAAGAGGGCTCCCGGCTGTCCAGATTCTGACTTGCGCCCTGGGCTTCTTGATCCCAGCGGACCAGAAGCTGCATGAGCTTCATCCATCGACTTCCTATTTTCTCCACATCTGGAATTGTGCTGTTTGGGCCTTTAAGTACAAGTTGAAGCGAAAAAGTATGTTTCCATTGCAGCTTTGGCAGTGGCCCATGCGGATCGGCCTCTGCAGGAGAGCTTTCGTTCAGAAGGCATGCACCTTGAGGCAGAGTTACTCCCTCTAGACACTCGGTGTTTCACTGTTGTGTCTGCTGCCCCCAGGCTTGCTCCCACTGTGGCTGACTGAGAGGCCGAAAGAGGTGCCTCCTTTCACACTTAAATAGGTTTTCTTCTAACCAAAAATTAAAGAAAAAATTAACTTGCTATATTCTGAAAATGCCTTTGAATCAAGAGTTAAAGAACTCAGTGTCCAGCTGGCGCCGCGGCTCACTAGGCTAATCCTCCCCCTGCAGCGCCGGCACACTGGGTTCTAGTCCTGGTTGGGGCCCCGGATTCTGTCCCGGTTGCTCCTCTTCCAGTCCAGCTCTCTGCTGTGGCCTGGGAGTGCAGTGGAGGATGGCCCAAGTGCTTGGGCCCTGCACCCCATGGGAGACCAGGAGAAGCACCTGGCTCCTGCCATCGGATCAGCGCGGTGTACCAGCCACAGCGCGTCGGCCGCAGCGGCCATTGGAAGGTGAACCAACGGAAAAGGAAGACCCTTCTCTCTCTGTCCACTCTGCCTGTCAAAAAATGAACTCAGTGTCCAGACAGCTGTTGCTGTCCTCACTCTCAGTTGTTTATGGTCAGTTGTGCACTGTCCCCTGAATTAGCGACACCTTGAGAGACAGATATTCACACATATACTAACTCACATATTGGGGAGAATTGTCAGTAGAATATTGTCAACAAAAGCAAACCAGGCTTTAGAAAGAGGCATACAGAAAGACTGCGGACATCTGGAAATGGCATCTGTTGGTGTCGGGATTAGCGGGCAGGTTGCAAAGAGGACTTTCTGGGCAGTCTGCCCTGGGGCAGGCATGCTAGGATCATCGAAGAAACCAAGTCAGTCACAGGCCCTCAGATCCTGAGAGTGTGCTCTTGCCAGCCTCCTCAGAGCCCAGGCACGAAGAGCTGGAGAACCGTGGCAGGCTGTGAGGTGTTAGCCCAGAAGCGGCACGGGTCACTTCCAGTTACAGTCCGCAGGCCAGAAGTCATCACACTGCTCCGCCTCCTGTCCACCGCGGGAGGAAAGGCTGTTGCTGGAGAGGTCAGCAACCTCTGTTATGTCACTAGCAGTCCCCTGTCTTGTCTTTTCTGTTGCAAAGGCAGAAATACATGCCATTGCTTCCCTAGCCAGAACGAAATAAACTCCGCAATACAAGCACACATACCCTCAGAGATCACCCTTTCTTCTCCGGTGGTCACTGGCATCTGTGCCTGCCCTTTGAAGCTCTGACACAGAGGTGGAGATGGGAGCTTAGTAGCTACGCCGAGGCAAACACACCAGGCCTTAGCAGGAGACTGTTGGCTTAAACCCTGCAGAACGGGCCCTTTGTGCCTGATCGTAAACTAGGCCACCGTCCCGCCCTTGGTCTGGAATCCAGTGCACTCCACGGCTTACAGTGGGAGGCCTGTCCCAGCTCACAGGGTCTCCTGACATCCCTGAGGATGCAAGAAGTGGAGGTTTCTCATCTCAGTCTGAAGATCACAATGCAAACCGCTCGGTGGGAGGCCAGCATTTTGGCTAAGTGCACAGGTGAGAGTGGAGCCAGGATTTGGATAGAAGCCAGGGCACGTGGGAGCTGAGGCAGGAACTGCAGAAGAATGGGTGGGTGTTGATTCTGAGGGAAGTCCAGGGCGGTCCCGCCCCTCGGAGTTCCCACATTCTGATACTGACCAAATTTGTGGGAAATGTATTACTGTGTGGAGAGCTCCCCAAACTCTGGGGGAAGGGACAGAATCTGATCACCTCTGTCTAGTACGTGTCGTTTTCAAGCAACAGTGGAAGGCAGTGGAGGGGAGGCTGGAGCAGTGGCTGCCCTGATGAGTACACTGGGCTAGAGGCCTCCACACACAGGCACCGTGCTCAGTCTCTTCCTGCCTACGACGGCTGCCCAGGAGCCCCCTGTTACGATCACAAACTACAGAAAAATTCTTTTAAATGAAAAATCCCAGAAATGATCCTGTTGCTTGTGTTTTGCATGGACTGGCCTGTGCATAGTCCTCTTGCTTTGCTCTATCTTGAGTGCATGGATGAAAGAGGCCGGGATGAGGAGTAGAGGCTGTTGAGGAGGGGCCGGACTCCCAGACAAGGGGAACCGTTGATCAGGCACCTGCGACAACGGTCAGCCTGGAAGACCCCTTAGATGGCATCTGGTGCTGCTCCTCATTCTACAGTGGAGACCCCTTGCGGCTCGGGGAGGTGGCTGTCCCAAAGCTGCATCACTCCCCATCAAACCGTCACCAGGCTGGGCTTCCCAACTACTGCCTCCACCACCCCTGAGCCCCATCATTCCTGCCTGCCTTTTTAGAAGGAGGCAGTGCCTGGGCGCAAGTGAAAGGGGCTTGGCTGATTCATGAACACATTTGAAAAGCCGACAAATGAACTCTTCTTCCTCTGCGCATCTTTGGAAAAACAAAGGCCTTCGTATAATTTCTTGGCGTTAGAATCACTGAACTAGTCTCTGTGATGCTTTCTTAGTCACATAACCCTCTTAACTTAAAATTTTCTTTTTCTCAACGAAAAATACTTCCTTTTGGCTTGCGTGGTACATTATAACATGAAATTAGAATTTTAAGATAAGAACTTTATTCTAAATTTCGTGAAGTCTACAAGGAGGTGCCGGATCTGCGTCTCCCCTGCTTTTACTCCAGTCCATGTGTGAGTGGCCCCTGCAGCAAATCCCCAGGCAAGGCGAGGGTGCCCTCTGCAGTGTCGCCTCATTCCCAACTTCCCTGTCTGCTGCACTAGTTGGTTTGTGGATCATCTCACTACTCGCTGTGCATGGGCGTCTTTGCCGTCTCCTCAGCTTTCTCCTTGGCCTTGAACTGCGATTCCCCTGCAGTGCCAGCCAGGTAAGCATCTGCTAGCGGGAGATGCTGAGTGAGTCTGGAACCTGGAGGAGGCTGAGCCATTACTACTCTCCTGTGCTGGCCACAGCAGATACAGGGTAGATGCTACTCCCGACTGCAGGAAGGTACTACCAGTGGCAACACGTGTCCCCGCCCCTGAGCCGCTGGCGGGTTTGCGGAGGCTTCTGCATCCTCTGCGTGCTCCACCTGCCTCCCGGATCAACATGCTTTCTGCATGATTCCTGAGCCAGCCCTGGGATGCCTTGTGGGATGCCGTGACCCAGATGTAAACTCTGCCCCCTCCCTGAACCCCTCCACTGCCCACTTCTCAGGACCCAGGCTTTGCTTGTAGAACTTTGGCCCGCGCCACTGGCCTCCCCGCACTTGGGATGCTGCTCCCTTTCCTTTTCTACCCCCAACCCTCAGCTGCTCCTCTGGAACCCCAGCCTCTCCGCAGTCCTACCACCCTGCGCCCTCCAGCTGGGATGGCCTCACAGCCGCAGGGCTGGTCTCCCTGGGTGTCAGTGCTGCCTTCAACAGATACGATCAATCCACATGCCACGTGGACAGGAAACCGCGTGTGTGGCTATAAAGGGCCCAGCTCGTGTGGCTTTCTTACAGAGCTTGTTTTCTAAAATGAAGGACTGTCAGAAACCTCGCTGTTTGAATTCCTATCAGTACACATAGAACTGGTTGCCTGGACAGTTCAGGTCGCTGCCGTAGAGAGCTTCCGCCTGCATTCCCAGCCAGGGTGCAGCATGTCAGGGGTTCTGGGCAGGACATTCTACATCTGTTTCCAAGGACCAAGAAAGGGGCCCCCGGAGAGGTCGCATGTGTCCGTTCCCTTCCTTTCCTGCTTGTCCCACAGCAGAAAGGACCCAGCAGATACTGGAAGACCCCTGGGCGCCTGGAGCCTCTAACAGCAGCCGAGAGAAGGGCACACCGGGCCTCTGGGTCTGAGGGAAGCAGCTGCTGCCTGTCTGTGGTGGGCGGGAGCCTTCCCTGACTTTTGTCTGGGGGGACGAATGGACATGAGCTGAACTAGGGTAGAGAGAGAGGATTGGCCAGCAGAGATGGGGGAAGGGGTCTTGGGCCAAAGGAGCCCCAATTGGATGAGGGAACAGCAATGGGGGTGGGTAGCTGGGGTCAGCAGTGAGGATGGGAAGGTGGTCAGCAGGAGCAGAGCTGTAGTTCAAAGTTTCTCTTAAAGTGATCCAGCCCAGTGTGTTAGGAAGACAGGTGCCAGACTTGGACACCAAACCTTACCCAGGAGGGATGATCTTTCCAAACCAGTGGAGTCTTAACCTCATGAAACCCTGACATTTAAGGGGGGCTGGTAGACATCTGCTTTGGTCTCCATCAGGGATCTTGGATTACAAATGGCGGAAACTCAGCTCTAAAAGCTCAAGTAGAAGAAGGGCATTTAGATTAGCTCAGGTAACTGGAAAAGGCCAGCGCTTGGGGCCTTGGGCTCAGCTGGATCCAGGGGTTTAAATGATGTTGCTGGACGGGGCCACTCTCCACTGAGCGGTTCAGTGCTGCTTTCCTGTGGACTGGTTTACTCTCAGGCACGTTTTCCTGGGGAATGGCTGTTTGTAGCTCAGGTGCAGGCAAACCCTTGGCATTAGGGTCCAAGTCTAAGAATGGAGCCCAAGGCCAAGGTGATGTCCAAGTTCACCCTGGGTCAGTTCAAGGAGTGCAATAGCCAGAGGGGCTCCTTTTATTCTTTTCCGCAACACTCAGCACTTAGGATGTTTGGTACTCATTACTTCCACTACTGCGATGTCAGCTGTGCAGGAACCGGAAATCAACTGGCGTCGTTCCCTGCTTTATCCTTCATGCCTGGAACTAGGTCTGATGAGCTGCTCACGTGAATGAGTAAATAAATGAAATGCCTGCCCCTGAACAGGATGGAATCAGCCCATCTGAACCATGTTGACCACCAGTGGGGGAAGAGAGGTCCCCTGAGGGCAGTCCTGGGGCTAGGGAGAGTGGATGCAGAGCAGGCAGCCCCTGGGGACAGCGCTGTCCTTATCCCAGGCTCCCCCAGTCCAGCCTGGGAAGCAGGGAGTCCACAGACCCTGTCTCTAGACCAGAGTCAGACTTGGGGAAGTGCAAGGGCAGAGAACCACACCTAGCTTGGACTCGGGCCAAGGGGCCTTTGAAAGCAAAGCCAAACTCTCCGTAAAGCAAGGCTGCGTTTCTAATACAGGAGGTGCTGAGATGCGGCGGGAACAGACCAGAAAAGTGCCTGTCAAACCTTGCTCAGGGCAGGGCTGTGGTCTATAAGTGACTGAAGGGGGAGGCACAGGTGGAGGAGGTACTAGGGAGCAGGAAGCGGGGAGAATGGGCAGGGAGGGAGACACAGCAGCCAACAACCTCTGCGCAGGTTCTGTCCTGAGACCAGGTCCCAGACGAGGACAAACTTAGACCCCTAACGTCACTTTGTAAGCAATGCTCCCATTGACCCTGACACCCGTGTCCCTGCCAATGGGCCAGTGCTGCTGCTGACTGCCATGACACTGGAGGCTTAGCTTTCTTGGCTTCTTCTGCATTCTAGCCCTGGAAGTGAGTGCAGGGATGTGTGTGTGGCTCTTCCATCCCGCTGACTGTGGAGTCCAAGAAAGGGGAGCCCGACCAGGGCTGACCTCTGAGCAGGGCTGCTCAGAAGGAGCCACCTGGGGCTTCCTGGAGTCCTGGCTTTGGGTCATGGCAGACCGGGAGGGAGGGTAAACTCCGAGCTGCCTGGGGCTTCTCCCTCACCTGGATCCAAGGGAGAACTGACTACAGAATGCATGTGCTCTTGTTCAGACCTGGGGGCTCTGTTAGCTGAGGACTGGCATGACTGGTGTCCAACCTCCCAGGGCCTGAGTCCTTGGTGTGGGAATGAGAGCCTGTGTGCTCTGTCTCATTGGTTCTGGATTCACCACCTGAGGACAAACCACCCCGGACCAGACTATTCCCAGCCCCAACTTCCGAGGGCAGCCTCGCGTGGACCTCACAGATCATGAAACTGTCATTGTTTGCTGCTAGAAGGTTCCAGATGACTCGGAGAGCAAATGCCAGATGCTTGTGGGATACAGAGGGTTGCATGGCAGCTGTGTTGCTGGCTGTGACGTCCCTGGGAATGTTGGAGCTATTAGGAGATGTGACAAAATCAATTCTTCCCATGGGAAGAAAAAAATTTCTGTCTGACCACTGCAGTTATTTTTCCTGTAGGAAGCTCAGTTAATACAATTTCCTACCTAAAAGTGATGTACATAGAGAGAGCTGAAAAACCTGAGCAGGGCAAATCAAGCTTCAGAAACCTGCCCGGGCCCCTGGGTCACGGTTAATAGCCTTCCCTGGGCTTGGCTGCACAGACCGTCCCAGCACCTCCCCTCCAACATGTGTTTCCTGGGCTCTTAGGAGGGGTTTGAGCTTGTGCCTTCCTTTTCTTAGTGTCAGGCTCACAATTCCCACTCTCCTTTTCCAAGTTTCCTTGGAACACCTGCCTTCCCCACCCTCCCCCTCCCCCCGACTTGTTCTGGGCACCTCATAGTCATTTGAGTCTCATCACTTACAGTGTAGAGCCAGGTGTCGCTTTGGGAGTCAGTCTGAAGCTCTTTTTTGTTTAGTAGAGTTCAAATTTATTAATACAAGTCGTATGGCAGATCCCAGTCGTGTCCTATTTTTAATATTTATTAAATATGTGTGTGTCTCTTGGTCTGTTTTCTTTGCTCTTGGCGAACTGCGTCGGCTCATGGCTCTCAGCATTTAGGACAGCTCCCGTTTGCTTTGAGCCAATCTTCACAGGACACCTTGAGCCCTCTTTTCCAACCTCGGCTTCTGCTTGTTCCCAGCTTTGCTCACGCCCTGGGCCCTGACCGCTTCTCGCCTCTTCTCCTCCTTTCCTCTTCTCACTACAGAAGCTGGTTGTGTCCGTTTTGTCAGATCGTATGATTGCATACGGTCTCGCCCCTCTCACTCCCACTTCCGTTTCAGCCTCAGGTCTGCGCGCCAACAGTCTCCCTGCCCCCATCAGTGCTGTGGCTGAAGTTGCCCAGCCGTCTCCACCAGACAAGGCCTCCCTGGACAGTCCAGCCCTTGGCTCAGGACGAGCTCTGAGCACAGCTTCCCCCGAGGCCCTGTGTGTCTGGAAGGGGCCCTTCCCCCTGCTTGCCGTGTGTCTCTCCCCTTCCTGTCTCCTCTCCTCTCCTTGCCTCTTCCTGTTGTTGCTTTGGCTTCTTCCTCCAAGTTCCTCTTCCGCTGCGGGGCCCGGGCTTCTTGCTGGACTTCCCATCCCTTCTCCGTCTTCCTGTCACTTGTGGCTTCTGCTCTGAAAGTCTTGGTTTCCCCTCGTGCCCCTCCAAGTTACTGCCGGACCCCTCCCAGGACAGCCAGGAGTCAGGGGTCTTTGCTGGCCGACATCCATGTGAAGCCTGGGGGTGGGCAGCGTACGTTCAGCTGGTCTGACACCCCGGGGACGGGCTGCTGTGGCCCAGGCTCTCCCTGGACTCTGGCAGGGCTAGAGGAAAGCTGGGGGCCAGCTGCTGCCCCTCTGCCAGTGCCTGGAGCCGGGGAAAAGGCAGTCACTTCCTTGTTGGGGGAGGGGGTGTCAGGGTGGGCAGGAGCTACAAAATAAGAGAAGTGAGATCAGGCAAGGTGGAAGGCAGACCACCCTGAGCATGAGATCGCCCCGTGTATCGCGAAGGAGCTAGAAGAGCAGCTGTCCCCCCTCACTGCTCGTGATAACAAGGCCCAAGAGGGACCTCACGGACTGCTCTTTGTCTTTGGAATTTTGAGATTCCTGACATCCGTGGTGGTTCTCACATACAAAGCCTGCAGCTGAATTAAAGTTTACACCAAACTAGGTTGATCCAGGGCACACGTGAGCTGCTTTGCTCTCTCCCGTTTTCTTTCCTCGCTAGGATCAGAATAGGCTCGGTCGCACCTGCAGCGTGGCCAGGGTGCTCACGGGATTATTCTCGTGCAGCTGTCTCCCCGCACTTCGGTACATCCAAATACAAAATGAAATCTGAACCCGAGAAAGTGCTCTCTAAAGAGTGTGATGCTAGACAGGTGACCGTTTTCTATGACCGCGTCGCCTATCATGTCCTTCTGCACAGTTCTGTCCATGTCTTTCCTTTGGTTTCCAGCCATCTTACTTCTCCAGAGGCCAGAGGGCCCTGGGAGCGGCTTCTGCCCCTGATGAGATGAGACCCTCAGCACGTCCCCCGAGGGCCCAGCCGGCACAGCTTTGCTTCATACGGGAGCACAGCACTAGACGTGGGAGGACATGTTGGAATTTATCTGCCTCTTTCCTCCCAAGAGCCAACGGTGGCAGCAGCCCCGAGTCCGGAAGGGAAGACCTCAGTGTTTTCCATGGATTTATGTTTACAATTTTCAACTCAGACCAGAACTCTACAGAAGTTGTTATCTAGAGTAGCGTTTCCAAGAGGGCTTCCCAGAAAGTTGGATGTGCAAGTGGAGACCACGTATGGGTATGTGATTCTGTCATCAAGTTCATTGGGAGAACTTGGATATAAAACACTTTATCACAGGAGTGCTCAGCGCCCTCTCTGGCAGACATGAAGACGCTGTGACCGGGACACCGCAGACCCACCTCCTCATGCCCACTCACTTGAGGGACCCATACTCACCTGGCCATCAGCAGCCCCCATGGCACCACCCGCGGCGGCGTTCCCAGGCCTGGGAACCTAGGGGGCGCACTGGCGCTCCCGGCTCCAGACCCAGTGATGTGGATTCTGGGCCTGGATCTGAAAACAAAACGCAGAGTGGGTGAGCCCTGGAGGGAGGGGCCCGTCCAGTCCCCGTCATGTTCCCTGGGCGCCCCCACAGACCTCCTCGCACAGCTCTGCGGTGACCCAGGCGCGGTGGTCCATGGCGTGGAAGAACTCCACCTTCAGCTTCAGGAACTCCTTGTAGAGGTCTGGCCAGTGCTCCTTACCCAGCAGGAACTGGAAGATGCTCCGCTTGGACGTGGGGTTGTCCTCCTCCATGTCGGAGGCTATGTAGCTGCCACAGGAGACGAGGAGAGGCAGCCTCGGGCGGTGCAGGAGAAAGAGGCCCCGCCGGAGGGACCCCGCGCCCAGGGGGAGTGTGTCCAGGAGGACAGTCTGGGGACGGCTTCTCTGCTGGGGACCCCCTAGAAGGGGGCCTTGACGCTGAGCCTGTGGGACCCATCGGTCCCCAGGGTTGTCATCTCGGGGAGCTCAGTGCCCTGGGCAGAAAGGGCGTTTCCCACCTCGTTCATTATCTCAGGACCGTTTCCTCCCCCAAACGGCCACGTGATGCCTGGGATGATGGTCTGGGGCTTTGGGCACATGGGCCTCTGCTGAGGCCCCCTGGTGGGGTGCTGGAAGCATGGGGTGTGGGGATTTGCACAGATCTGAGAGCTGGTCCCCCAGGGGGCGCTCACAGAGCCAGGAAGAAGTGGATCCTGTTGTAGAGGTGTCCGGGCAGCCCCACGCGGCCAAAGTACTCCACCACCATGGCCAGCAGGTACTGCGGAGACAGGACGGTGAGGGGCTGGGCTGGGCAGAGGGGCAGGGAGCACCCGCCGCAGCTCCCTCCAGGGCCTCTGCAGGCACGGCCTGACCACCCCCAGCCCAGGCCGGGGGCGGGGCCTCCTCACTTCCGGGCAGCAGGTACCTTGTCAGACACTTTGAGGAAAATGTCAGCTTCCAGGAAGCTCTGGATGACGGGGTCCTCTGCAAGGGAAGGAGGGATCGTGGACGCCGTGGAGCAGCCCTGGGGGGTGGGGGAGGGGGGCTGAGCCTGGCACTGGGGGCAGAGGATGACCTGGACCGCCTCATGTTCCCCTGTGCCCTGGGAGAGAAGCAGCTCCCTTCCCTCCAGGACAGAGATGCGCCTGAACCCCACCCACAGCCACTGCTCCTTCCTGGGCCACATCCTTGTGCACCTCGAGTTTCCATGGTGGGGCGTGAATTCTGTTCCTGACTCTCTCATGTAGTCACCTTGGGATGTGATGCATTTGTTCACTGCACAACGCGACCCCGTTTTCCAGAGTTCACAGTCTGCCTCCACTCAGAAGCTTAAATGGGGCTCTGGCCTCGTGGTGACAGTCACCACCGTGCTGTAGCTGTGGGAAGCTTCCCTGCGTGTGTGGTTAGTGAGCGCCTGGGCAGGGCTCCAGGGCATCACCGCTCCCTTTCCTGGGTCTCCTCTCTCCAGCAGGTGCCTCTGTGGTTAGAGTTGTCCCCAGAGGGGCCATTTTCCAGTGATGCCCTGAGAGGGCCAGCTCCCGGGGTCCCTCTCCTCTGACCTGGGACAAGGGCATTTGTCCAGCAGGCAGGACGGAAGGGTCGTGGCCCCTTTCCCTGACTCGTCTCCACTCAGCCTTGGCCTCAGAAGAGTTCAGAAGCAGAACTGTCCGTGGCGATGAAGATGTTCAGTCCTTGCGGCCGGCGCCGCGGCTCACTAGGCTAATCCTCCACCTAGCGGCGCCGGCACACCGGGTTCTAGTCCCGGTCGGGGCGCCGGATTCTGTCCCGGTTGCCCTTCTTCCAGGCCAGCCCTCTGCTGTGGCCAGGGAGTGCAGTGGAGGATGGCCCAGGTGCTTGGGCCCTGCACCCCATGGGAGACCAGGAAAAGCACCTGGCTCCTGGCTCCTGCCATCGGATCAGCGCGGTGCGCCGGCCGCAGCGCGCCGGCCGCGGCGGCCATTGGAGGGTGAACCAACGGCAAAGGAAGACCTTTCTCTCTGTCTCTCTCTCTCACTGTCCACTCTGCCTGTCAAAAATAAAAAAAAAAAAAAAAAAAAAAAAAGATGTTCAGTCCTGGCACTGTCCAGTACGGCGGCCACCAGCCACATGTGCCTCCTGAACCCTTGCAGCGTGGCCAGCGACACTGAGTTTTAGACATTTATTTCCCTCAGTTTAACTTAAAAAGCTACGTGTGGCTAGTGGATGCTACGTGGGACAAGCATGACCTCAGTGCTGTCCCCAAATCTGCCGCGCTCAGTCCCGCCTCCTCTGGGCCTGCTGTCACCTCTGCTGTACCTCCTGCTTCATGAAGTCTCCCGCTGTCACCCACAGCTACCTCTGGGTGTCAGGGCCTCTTAAAGAAGCTCCTTCGGGGCCCTCATCGCTGGCTGGCAGCCTACTTCTGCACCTACTGTTTGGTTTTTGCCTCCTCCCACTTTGATCTCACTTGTCCTTCCAGCACTGCAGAGATTTGAGATTGTCCCTCCCCACCAAGTTCAGGTGTGAGGACCTTCCTCCCCAGATTCATTGTCAATGTTGTTTGGAGGTGGCCATCTTAGGAGGCCGTTAGGATTAGGGGATGTCATGGGGTGAGGCCCTCCCCGTGGCTTTATAGGAAGAAGGACCCCAGCTAGCATGCCTGCTCCTCTGTGTGCTGCCCCCTGGGGTTGTGGAGGCCCCACCAGGTGCCATCACCATGCCCTTGGGTTTCCCAGCCTCCCAGCCTTGAACTAAACGAGCATCTGTTCTTGATAAATGACCCAGGCTGTGCTTTGCAGTTCCAGCAACCGCAAATGTACTGGGACGGCTCTGCTCTCTAGGACGCTGAGCAGTGGGAATCCAGGAGTGGGTCTTGGTGGCTCAGCCGGGAAGCAGCCACCATGCCACAACAGAACCAGGGGTCACTCTGAGACTTCCTTGGTGGTCGGAGAGTGGGCTGAGCCACTGCCCTCCATCCACGCAGTTCTCAGTTCAGAAGGGCCCCCGGGCACGCTGCCTGCTCACAGGGCACACCTAGAAGCCGGTAGAAGGCCTCTTGGTCCTCCGGGCGGTAACTGGGTCTTCTCCTCTTGTTCATTCTGAGTTTTGTGCCCTCGACATGATTGACAGTCCATATGTTCTTCCTCTGCCCCCTCTTCCTCCAGGACTTCAGCTCTGAGACAGCTTCTAAGGCGGCTGAGTCAGAGGGAACACAAGGCCCCCGTGAGTATGAAGGAGACCCAGCTGGGAGGTCCCGGGCCTTTCTCTGACAACTCATGCTGAAGACCAGGCCTTGCTTTGTGAGGGCGAAGTGCGGTCACTGGGCCGTAACCACCCCTTCGTGTGGGGACAAGGAAGCCGAGGTATGACCGAGGACACGCACCTGGCTGGGCACCCGCCGATTTCCTCGTCTTCCGGTCCCTCTTCCCCCTGAATTCTTGCTCAGGCTCAGCGACCGAAGAGGCAGAACTGGAGGCCAACGGGCTGCTGTCCTGTGGGTCTGCAGGGAGAGAGGTCCCCGCCCGACACAGCAGGCCCTCGGCCGGGCTGTGCTGGACTCCTCGCCTCTCCCTCGCCCTGAGGGCGGCCCTTGCCATCTGAGGACACGGCTGTGAGGGAGATGACCGCATTCCATGCGCACCTGTCTACAGGGCCCAGGATTTACCTGTGCTCCCTGGGCAAAGGCTGCCCTCCGGTGCCTCTCGTAGTGCATCATGGTCCCTGGAGGACACTCCTGTGGACACAGGTCTGGTGTCTTCCATGGCTGCACAAGTGAAAAAGAGAGGGACCTCCTGACTCACCGGCCACACCTTTGTGCTCCCCCGCAGAACTCAACTCAGGAGAGCAGAGGGAAGACAGTGAGCGGTGCTGGGCTGAGACGTGCCTTCATCTTCACTCACACAGCAAGCAGGGCAAGGGGCCCGCCGCTGCCACGCACCTGCCCTCCGGCCCAGGCACACCCTTTTACCTGACCCTTCTTTGCTGGGTTCTGCTGGCTTTGAGCAATCTCCAAGGCAGCTGATATGGATCTCATAGAGATCCCGTCTTCTCTGAATATATATATAAAAAACATGAAAACCTTAAATCACCTGCTTCTTATGAAAAACATTAATTATTAGAATTGCAATAATGGCAGCTAAGAGTGACTGATTGCTTATTAAACTTTGTTGGCCTGTGCACTGAGACTTAACCACATTTCGTCCTTATCATCTGAGAGGTAAGGTTTATAACACCCCCGACTTAAAGGTGAGAAGACAATGGCTTGTCGTGAGTGTGTCCCTTGACCATGGCTGCTGCACTTTGATGTGGGATTAGTATCCATGTGTGACAAGTGCTCAAGGGAAGAGTGGCTGGTGGCAGCAACATTGGGCCTCAGTCATGTTTCCAGTAGGGTCAACTGGCTGACCTCACACACTTTATTATTATTATTATTTTTTCATCAGCTCTACCTAAATATCCTTAGGAACCACTGTAAGTTCATGGGCAATCAAGCCTGGCCCCAAAATACTCCCAGAGTGGCCTGTTCTCGTCTGAAATGGCCCAGGAAGCTGGCTGAGGCCGTGCTGGTCCCCCCACAGGAAGGCAGAGCCACTTCATCCCCCCGCGATGTCTCCCTCTGTTCTCTCTGCTTCCCACTCTCCCCAGGGCTCCCAAGTTCCCGAGGCTGCTGTCTGGTCCATGTTTGCATTTGTCATTCTGCCCTTTGCCTGCATCTCTCCTGTTCTGTCTCCCCTACAAGTTCAAGAGGGCACACCCACGTGAACCCTCCTACAACCCCAGACACCTTGGAGGGGCGTGAGTCAGATCCAAGAGAGCCCACTGCAGAGCTGAGTCATGTCCAGTCCGAATGAGTACCCCGAGAGCTCTCCTGAGATGCAGGCCCTCAAGGCTGGGTTCATACTTACCAGAGCACAGCCCTGTGGCCGAGTGAGAACAGCCCTGACCGTATCCAAGTGTCGGGTCAAATGCCTCCCAAGATTCCGGAGCCTCTGCCGTGATTCACTGATGACGTCACCCCATTCCACCAGGCACTCAAGGGAAAGGCCGTGAGCCCCAAGGGAAGAGGCTTCAGCACGAAGTCACCCTTCTAACCCCAGCGTGACCCCCACTCTTAAAAACAGTTCATTCATTTTAAGTTATTTGAAAGGGAGGAAGGGAGAGAGGGGGAGAAAGAGAGTTTTCATCCACTGGTTCACTCCCCAGATGGCCACAACAGCCAGGGCTGGGCCAGGTTCAATCCAGGAGCCAGGAACTGAACTGGACTCCATCTGGGTGTCCCACGTGGATGGCAGGGACTCAAGTACTTGAGCCGTGATCTGCTGCCTCCAGAGTGCACATCAGCAGGACCCAGTTCAGGCACTCGGATATGGGAGGTGGATGTCCCAAGTGGCAGGTTGCCCATGGCACCACAACGCCTGCCCCCGAGACCAGCCCCCGTGAACCTGTGTTTAATCAAATCCACTTCATGATCCTAAATGAAACGACACATCTGTAAATAAAAATTAAGATAGCTTATTTTATTCCTTTTTTTCTCATGTGTGTCCAGCTACCATTGTATTACAATCAAACATTTTTACTTCTTATATTTTGAACTAAAGCTTTGCCAGGGGCCGGCGCTGTGGCATAGCGGGTAAAGCCGCCACCTGCGGCACTGGCATCCCATAAGGTTTGTTGAGTTTAAAAAATAGTATCCATGGAAATATACTTTTAATTTTAGCACAAAAATATTAATCTTTACAAATCTTTTTTTTTTTAAGATTTATTTTGTTTATTTGAAAGAGTTACAGAGAGAGGTAGAAACAGAGAGAGGTCTTCCATCCCCTGGTTCACTCCCCAGATGGCCGTAGTGGCTGGAGCTGCGCTGATCTGAAGCCAGGGGCCAGGAGCTTCTTCTTGGTCTCCCACACGGGTGCAGGGGCCCAAAGACTTGGGCCATCTTCTACTGCTTTCCCAGGCCATAGCAGAGAGCTGGATGGAAAGAGGAGCAGCTGGGACTAGAACCGGCGCCCATATGGGATGCCGGCACTTCAGGCCAGGGCTTTAACTTGCTGCACCACAGTGCTGGCCCCAATCTTTACAAATCTTAATCTTTACTGTGAGCATGCATCTCTATATAAATAAGGCCTTCTGTTTTAAACATTGTCTGTATGCATTCATGTATCTCTAAAAACACATGACCATATTCTTAAAACGTCTGTGAACTTACTGATTAATACAAGAACTGAGCTGTTAGAATCACTCACATGCACCTGTGTCCTCCTCCCCTAGCCTGCCCATTGCACCCCCGCACCTGGTGTTCAGCCATGTCTTGTATTTTATGTTTAGCATTCCTGTGCATGGTTCTACAATGTCTTGGGCATAGATTTTTGAACTGGAGCTCTTGTAGAGTGTGAATATAGAATCTTCTGGGAGCTGCTCTCTTTCCCCAGTATTTTGTTCTGCAGGTCCAACCCCACTGTTGCAGTTTACTACAGTCTTCCATCTTTACTGCTGCAAAGTATTCCATTGTGTGACCATGTTACAGTTCATTTATCCATCCTTCAGAGGCAGATATTCGGAGATTTCTGTATTACGAGAAGCCACGCTATGAGCTATCTCTCATTAACTCTTTTGTTCTTGTCTGTCTGATACTAATTTCTTCTGGGTATAGAACTGTTTTTTACTCTTTCATGTATTTCAAGCATGTCCACCATTGCTCACTGAAGGCGCTCTGTTTAGGAAGGCTGGCAGAGGTGGCAGAGTGTTGTGTTGCCAATGACAACCGAGAGGGAAGTGCAGGTGCCGCCATTCTACCCTGTTGACCCTTGAGCTGGCTCGGAAGGCCTGGCTACTGCTGTGTGGGGCTGAGCGCCCAGGACCTCCATGTGCCTTGCGCTGACCCCGCAGTGGGGAAGGGACAGGTTTCCTTACTGTCAGGCGCGGATGGAATCCTGGCTCTCACTTGGCCTTGTCTGATGTCACCCTGGTGGTGACGGTTTGGTGGGGGCTGGGGAGGGTCAGTGGCCGGGTGCCTCTTACAACCAGAAGAAGGTGGAAGTCTGGATTTTCTACTCAGTCTTGGCTAGTGAGTGTGAGGCTGGGTCACGTTTTCCCCCCATGATGTTTAGCTGGAACGGGTGGATCATTAGAAAAAAGTTAGAGTGGCCTTTTCCTGGTCCTTTGGCTGGTCAGACAGGGCTTTTCTTGGCGCTTTGTCTGTGCTTGTTGGCGTTTCTGGGTGTGTGACCTCCCCAGCACTCAGTCTGAGACTTAAGAAGCCAAAAGGAAAACTCGCAGAGCCTACCTGTCATCCCGCACGTCCTGGGGTCGTCCGTCTAGATCAGTCTCTGCACACTGCAAGTCTTTCAGGATTTATACCAGTGTTTCCATGGTTCTCAGAAGGTGGAGGAGAGAGGCTTGTCTGCTCTCTCTTGCCCATAACCAGAAGTCCAGGAGAGCAGCTTTTTTGTTGTCAAAGTTTGATTTTTTTCCGTAAAGCCATTGTTGTTCACAAGCATCATCCAACAGAGGAAGTGGTGGCTTTGAAGGCAGCATTCATGAAAAATAAAAAAGCAAGAAAAGCAAAGTGCCTGCACGTCGGGAAGAAATGAGAGCCGGGTGTGTGTGATGACTTTGCGCACCTCTCTTCCCTGTCCTTGGCTCGCTGTTCCACCTGACGGCTTCGATGGAGACAGACCTCAGGGGCACCCTGTGCACCCCTGCAGCTGGAGCCCGTGAGGCCTCTGGATGTTTTCTTGCTTTGCTGTGTTTTCAGAAAGTGCGGAATTCTGATCGCCACTGAAAAGCAGCAGCGTGGGTGCATCTCAAGCAAGCTGTGCTGAGCAGACAAGTTGATCTCCTGTAGAATCTGCAGGATTCTGTTTGTGACAGTCTTCAGAAAGTTCATGAAAAATGCCATGCACGAATTTCAAGCATTTGTATATCAAAATAAACTTGTCTTTTTATTCCGTGTTGGGAGCACCTGCTCTCGTCTATAGAGCCATTGCAGTGATACGGAGATAGAGAACAGACTAGTGGTTCCGATGTGGGGGCGCGGGAGGGCGGGAGGTGGCTGTGGCTGCGGAAGAGATGGTGTGAGGGAGCAACTGTGTGTGGTGGCCACACAAACCACACTCACTAAAACCTCCCAGCACTACACACATGCGCACACACACAGCCAAGTGCATGTGAAACCTACACGCAATAAAACCTCACAGCACTACACACACGCGTGCACACACACAGTGCATGGGAAGCTGGGTGGATTACTGAATGGCTGAGGCTGGACACCACCCAGAGACTTCCTTCCGTTACCCTGTCCGGATGGTAGGATTACTCTATAGCCGGGCGAAGGGCAGAAGGGGTCTCTGTGTCATTTCTTATCACTGTGTGCCAGTCTGTGCTTTTGAAGGAGGAAAGACTCCCTACCCCTCCCCTGGTGCCAACAAAGACGAAAGGCTCAGCCCCTTTGGTTTCTGCTACACTGTCTCTTGTGTGCACACAGAATCCATTTCAACTTCTTTTTGTTTTTAAATTTATTTGAGAGGTAGAATGAGAGGGAGAGAGAGAGAGGTCTTCCACCTGCTAGTTCACTCCCCCAAATGGCTGCTACAGCCGGAGCTGGGTGGATCCGAAGCCAGGAGCCAGGAGCTTCTTCTGGGTCTCCCATGCAGGTGCAGGGGCCCAAGGACTTGGGCCATCTTCTACTGCTTTCTCAGGCCATAGCAGAGAGCTGGATTGGAAGAGGAGCAGCCTGGACTAGAACCGGTACCCATATGAGATGCTGGCACCACAGGTGGAGGATTAACATGCACCACAGTGCCGCCTCCCCACCCTCCGCATTTTTTCTTGGTTGTATAAAGGCTAGCTGGTTTTTTCCTCGGTGAGCTATTGTTTGGACTTTGATAGAGTATAGTTTGGCCCTATTCAGGAGCCGGGATGTAAAGCCTGGTTCATTGGCATAGGAGGTGGGATCCACTGGCATTGGGGGCGTGGTTTATTGGCATAGGAGGCAGGGCTCATTGGGGGTCACTAGGCATTTGAGGTATCCCGGACAGCGCCCGGGAAGAACGCGGTGCCCTACATGGGCGGCCCTGGGCTGTGTTGCTTACGACTTCACATATGCCTGGCTCCTGCGCCAACACAGCTGAAGGCCAGGCCCTTCTCCATAACGAGGGAGAAGCCGGCCCTGCCCCTGGGTCCCTCAGAACCAGAACGGCCCTAGGCAAGGCTGGCTGTGAGGTCCGTCAGGCAGCTGGGGGCGCGGGGTGTGGGCTCCTGTTGGCTCGGAGCGCCCCCTCTGCAGTGAAGGCCCGAAGAGCAGCTGTGAGTGCAGAACCCGGGGGGCCACTTAGACTATAGCCCACCAATGAAGGGTGGCTTCCGTTTTGCATAAAGGACTTGCGCATTTGGGACTTTAGTGTCCATGGGGTTCAGGGGCTGAGGGGCAACTATGCATGCTTAGGGGATATGTAGTTTCGGATCATTGTGAAAATGCCACCATCTGAAGTTGTTAGGATGCAGGAATCTATAGTAAAATAAGCCAGATGCTTAGCTCTTTCCCGTGGTTTTTAAAGATTTATTTATTTATTTGAAAGGCAGAGTGACAGAGGAAGTGCTTTTCCCTCTGCTGGTTCACCCCACAAATGGCTGCAAAGGATGGGTCTGGGCCAGGCAGAAGCCAGGAGCCAGGAACTCCATCCGGGTCTCCCACGTCGGTGACAGGGATCCACGCACCTGGGCCGTCTTCCACTGTCTCCCAAGGAGCGTTAGTGGGGAACTGGATCTGAAGTGGAGCAGCTGGGACTCGAGCCAGTGCTCATCCAGGATGCTGGCACTGCAGGTGGTGGCTTAACCCACCATGCCACAGCGCCCGCCCCTCTGTGTGGTTGTTGAGGGACCAGAAGATGCGGGCAAGTGTTTTGAAAGTGTAGACGGTTCCGTGAGTGTGAGGAATTCTTGCTGCTCTAATAAGAACACTTCCTTAGGCGGCTCAGTGCAGGCTCGGACGTTGTGCAGTCTGGGGTGTTTGGTAAGTGCTTGCCGTTCCTGGCAGCAGAGATGGGGTCCGTGGTGAGGTTCCCCCAGAGGTGGTGGTCGCGGGGAGGGGGGGCTGTGTACACGAGGCTGCCAGTGCTGATCCCATTTACTGGACCAACAGCCGGGTGTTCCCTTGAAGCCGTGCCCGGGTGCATCTGCAGGTTACAGGCCCGTGGGTGGGGCCAGAGACAGGCGCTGCTGGAAGCGCTGGCGGGGGCTGGGAGGGCCGTGGCCAAACACAGGCAGGGCTCAGTGGCCACGGAGTTGTCTTCTTGGCTGCCACGGGTCGGTGACGTGGCAGGAAGACTTGAATCTCCTTGGTCCTCTGTTTATTTAAATGAAAAAGCCACTTGGGCAAGGAGTTGATACCAGTTTCTACCTTTGTATTTTTTTTTTTGTTCTGTTATTCATCACAATAATTTAGGTGAACTTTTGGGTTTATGTGCCCCAAGTATTTCAGTTCCTACATGCTGAATTATTTGATTTTAAAGTATTTATTTGAAAGGGCAGTGGAGTTCAGTGGGCAGCGGGAGTGAAGGGGATGTGGGAGGTGAGTGGGAGGGGGAGGCCCCAGGGGAGCAGAGGGGGGAGCCCCTTCTCCTTGGGAGCAGCAGGGCCAGGAGCTGAGGGCTCCATGCAGAGTGAGGGGAGGCCGGGCTGGGCTGGGGGGAGCTGTCCTCATCTTTCCGCACCTGACCTCAGGGCCAACCAGCAACACGAGAGCCCTCACAACACACCCCCCCGAGAAGGCAGGAACGTGGGTGCAGAGCGGGAGGGGGATGTACTAGTGCCCCCATCCGCCCTTCATGCTCCCCTCCCCTCTGTGGGTGTGAGAACACAGACCGGGTCTGTGCAGTCGCCGCTGGGGCCCGGTGGCTGGGTGGGCAGAGCTGGGCCCTGCACTGGGAGACGAGAAGTCCCGAGGGTGCCATTAGCCCGACAGGGAGAAGGTGCCACTCCCCGCCCATGAACTTGGCTCAGTGCCCCTGTGCCTCCCACCTCCCGCCCCACCACGAGGCCCCTTCTGCCCCGGGCTCCTGGCGGCTGGCCACCTCCCAGTGGTCACCCAGGGGCAGAGGCCCTGTTTCTTCTGAGGTCTTTCTCCTAAGGCTGCAGGTTCATCTTGGGGGGCTGGGGGTGGGGCTTGTTATTTTGCCTCACCTGCTCCCTCTTGTATGGGGAGAGGAGTTGCATCATATTAAGAGTTGAAGTGCGTCTCTGGTCACAGCTCTCAGGCCAGTATGCCATTGTGGTGAATGGTTTTAGGTGTCACGGGTGAACACACTCAGGATCTGGACTCCAGCAAGTGCCGACTGGCGCTGGTCTGGGCTCCCAGCTCAGACTCCTGCCCCAAAATACTTTCTGCTTTTTGCAGGAGTCAGCTCTCAGGGTGGGAGGGGAAACTTTCTTTCTTTTTTTTTTTTTTTTTTCTAGATTTATTTATTTGAAAGTCAGAGTTATACAGAGAGAGAGAGAGAGGTCTTCCATCTGCTGGTTCACTCCCAACTGGCCACAACAGCCAGAGCTGCACCGATCTGAAGCCAGGAGCCAGGAGCTTCTTCCTGGTCTCCCATGTGGGTGCAGGGGCCCAAGGACCTGGGCCATCTTCCACTGCACTCCCGGGCCACAGCAGAGAGCTGGATCAGAAGTGGAGCAGCTGGGACTCAAACTGGTGCCCCTATGGGATGCCGGCACCGCAGGCAGCGGCTTTACCCTCTATGCCACAGCGCTGGCCCTAGGAGGGGAAGCTTTCTACAGAGGCCTGAGAGCCGCTCCCAGGGCCTGTGCAGTGTAGTGCCAGCTAGGAAGGGCTTTGTTCAGTCGGCAAGTCCCACGGTCAAGTCCGACACCCCTCCCACCATGAGGCCGGGACAGGACATGGATGGGTGAGGGACAAGGCAGGGGCTTGAAGGACCGAGACCTGGGGCACTCTGCCGCACGCAATAAGCACAGGTGTGAGGGCCGAGCGCCCTGCTGGGGTGCACAGGGAGAGGGGCGGCCGCTCCCGCCCCATTCTCACACTCTGTCATGGCACCGCGTTCTGTTTCCAGATGACACGAGGCAACACGGACGGGGTTTATTCTCCTTCTTGAAATCCTTAACTCAGGACAACAGGTGCCTCAAAGAGCTCGGGCCGGGTGGGCTCTGGGGTAGAGGTGCAGGTGCAGACTGGCGCCCCTGAGTCCCCTGGGTGCCGGGGTTCTAGTCCCAGCTTCCCCTCAGAGTCCAGCCTCCTGCTAATGCCCGCCCCGGGAGGCGGCAGGTGGGTCCGTGCCACCCACATGGCAGATTTCAGTTACGCTCCGTACTGCCAGCTTCAGGGCTCTCTGTCTGTCTCCCTGCCTCTCAAATACACAAAATAAATTCACACAATTTTTCTTTTTTTGACAGGCAGAGTGGACAGTGAGAAAGAGAGAGACAGAGAGAAAGGTCTTCCTTTGCTGTTGGTTCACCCTCCAATGGCCGCCGCGGCCGGCGCACTGCGGCCAGTGCACCGCGCTGATCCGATGGCAGGAGCCAGGTACTTCTCCTGGTCTCCCATGGGGTGCAGGGCCCAAGCACTTGGGCCATCCTCCACTGCACTCCCTGGCCACAGCAGAGAGCTGGCCTGGAAGAGGGGCAACCGGGAAAGAATCCAGCGCCCCGACCGGGACTAGAACCCGGTGTGCCGGCGCCACAAGGTGGAGGATTAGCCTAGTGAGCTGTGGCACTGGCCTATATTCACACAATTTTAAAAGCTAATGAAAAATGGAATATAAGCTAAGTTTGTCTTGGTGCAATCCATGGCTATGAGGAGTCTTCACAGAGTTCACGGATGATGTGTTATTATGAAAAAACTACCCAGGGGCTTCTGTCTTCTTTTTTGGAGATGCAAAAAATACCAAGCCACACACTTTTCAAGGTGGTGGATATCAGGGGGCCAACAGTGGCTCCTGAGACAGGCAGCCGATGAAAAGGCCCCGCCATTTCTCCAGCGGTGCCGCCTGGGTTTTCCAGGCCGTGTCCCGCGGCTGTGGCCCGCCGCTATGACCCGCGGCTGTGGCGGACCATTCGTTCTGGTTTTCCAGTCTCCATCACTGCTTCCGCTGTGGTTCCAATGGAAGTGCTGCCTTCCTCCTGTGGCTCAGCTCGGGTTTGCAGACCCGCCCTGCCCCTCTGGGTTCTCAGTGTGCTGGAGGGGTCTGTGCACTTGCTGTGTGTGTCTCTGGCCTCCCGCAGCTTCCTCTGCTCTTTTGCTTGCCCACTTCGCTGTTGGATCCCTCCCGCAGCGTAAATCCCGCCCTCCCAAGCGGAATCTCACAAGGTGACGTCATAGCTCCTCTTGCCTTGAAGAGCGCCCTCGTGTGTTCAGGCCCGGTAATCCCAGCACCCAGTCGAGGTTGTACGCCCTGCTGGTGTGGGTTGAGGTGCAGAGGGCCGGGCAGGGGCACATGGCTGTGGAAGCGGTTTCCGGATTCAGCAGCTTCAGGGGGTGCTGGGAGCAGCGGCTCCTTGCGGGTCAGGGCTGTGTGTGGCACGGCCAGCTCTCTCTCGAGTTCTCTGTGGCTGGTGTATGTCTTTCTCCTTAATACTTCGTTTACTCCTAGAACTAGCATGAGGGGCTTCTAGCGTTCACAACTGGAAACCCTGACCGACGCATTGGCTTTGGGTTGTCAGGAAGCAAAACCAGCTATGCACGCACCCCAAGCCACCCCACACCGCAGGGCCCAGGGTGGGGAGCCAGGGCCGGGGGCTTCGGCATGAGTGTGTGTGTGTGTGTCTGTGTGTGATATGAGTGTGTGTGTGTGTGTTCACTGATATAAAACCTGCACACTGGGAGGTGCATGAGTCACAGGGTGCAGGTCACTGCTTTGAGTCTCCAGTGTTGACAGCCCTTGTGGACGGGATGGGAGTGGTCGGGGAGGAGCCTCGGAAGCTACCTGTGAGATCTCCCTGGATGTTCTTAGTCTTTGTTGTTCCTGGCCCCACCCCCGGGGCTGGTGCCCTCGGCATGGGGCAGCCCAGGCTGTGCTGGCCCTCCTGCCTCCCGGGCGCCTGCTGTGCTTCGGCTTTGGTTGAGCTGCCCTCAAATCTTCCTGGGTTGGAAGCCTGCTCCTCTGTGTGGTGGCCCCTGGGAGCTGGTTAGGTCACGGGGGCGCTGCCCCCAGAAGGCATCAGTGTGCTTCCTAGGAGACGGCATTATTATTTTTTAAGAAAATTTTATTTAATAAATACAAATTTCGAAAGTACAACTTTTGGATTATAGTGTTTTTCCCCCCATAACCACCCTACCACCCACAAATCATCCCATCTCCTACTCCCTCTCCCATCCCATTCTTCATTAAGATTCATTTTTAATTATCTTTATATACAGAAGATCAACTTAGTATATACTAAGTAAAGATTTCAACAGATTGCACCCATAGAGACACAAAGTATAAAGTACTGTTTGAGTAGTAGTTTTACCATTAATTCATATAGTACAACACATTAAGGACAGAGATCCTACATGCGGAGTAAGAGCACAGTGACTCCTGTTGTTGACTTAACAATTGACACTCTTATTTATGACGTCAGTGATCACCCGAGGCTCTTGTCACGAGCTGCCAAGGCTATGGAAGCTTCTTGATTTCACAAACCCCAACCTTATTTAGACAAGGTCATAATCAAAGTGGAAGTTCTCTCCTCCCTTCAGAGAAAGTTACCTCCTTCTTTGATGGCCCCTTCTTTCCACTGGGATCTCACTCACAGAGATCTTTCATGTAGGTCATTTATTGCCACAGTGTCTTAGCTTTCTGTGTCTGAGAAACTCATGGGCTTTTTAGCCAGATCTGAATGCCTTAAGGGCTGATTCTGAGGCCAGAGTGCTGTTTAGGACATCTGCCATTCTAGGAGTCTGCTGTGTATCCCGCTTCCCATGTTGGGTCGTTCTCTCTTCTTTAATTCTATCAGTTATTATTAGCGGACACTGGATGAGACCAAATTATTGCCCAACAGCAAGCCTGGCACCGGAGTCCCCCTGGCCTCCTGTCTCACCAGTAGATCACTTGTGCACGCATTCCCACCACTGCGATGCCCTCACCGCTCATTGCCCCACCTCGGCCTTTCAGCTTCCCAAACCTGCCGGGAGCTGAAAGGCCGCCTTCTTCAGGAAGTGCCAGCCTCAGGCGATGTGTCGATTTGTTACAGAAGACGGGCTAAGTCTCCGCTCCCTCCTGGTGCCTCCCCACCCCCGACCCAGACCCTGAACACCGCGGGAGGCTCTGCTTGCTTTCCCAGCTGTGGTCTCTTTCTGCCATCGCCTTCCTCCGCAGCCCCTCTTCACCGTGCTCATCCGCACGCTGAGGATGCCCAGTTCAGGCCTCTGGCTGGCTCCTCAGGGGCCCACACCTTCCGGCCCGGGTGCATCCTGGCTGCACTCACACCTGCTCTTTCTGGTGCGTGCCCTGTCTCAGGAAGTAGCTCCCCCTCCCTCCTGGGGGGTGTCCTGACAGTTCCCCGTCATGTCCCCTCACACGCGATCCATCCTAACTCCTAAAATTCCCTGGCACCTGAACACTTCTAGCTGCCCCGGCCCCCACCGGCCCAAGCCCCCCGCCCACCTTTCAGTGGGCGCCTGGAGGACAGTGTGCACTGCTCTGCCCTCATTCCCTCACGCTCACTGCAAACCGTTCTCCATCCAAGGCTGGAGGGACAGCCGGGGATGGGGACCGGGCACACCTGCCACTCACCCTCTCCTGCTGGTAATGTTTTTCTCTCACGGGAATTGATCGCCGGTCCTCCTCTTCCCTTCATCTCCACGGCACCAATAAGTGGCTGATTTTTCCCTGGACCTCAGAAAGAAGTCATCCGTCCGTGTTGGCAGAAGCACAAGGAGGGGAAAGGCACCGAGGAGGTAGAAGTTCTCATCTTGTCCCTACCGCATGGTGCCTGCAGATTTCCCATGGTTCTCAGGGCTAGGGGGCTGTCCCAGGCTTTACAAAGCTGGGGTGCCTTTGGGAAAACGCCTGAACCTCTCTGGGCTTTGTCTCTTTATGAGAGCAGGAGGGGGGACTGGTGTGGAGTCCACCGACAACCATGTCCAACCGTACCTTTCCAGACCTGTCCCAGGACCAGGACTGTCACCTGCAGCCTGGCCCCTCCAGCTGCTGGGTCTGATGATGCAGGCTCAGCTCTCGGCCCTTGTGGCTCCCCCCAGCACGCAGCCACGCTCCGCCCCACTGGGAGACACTCCCCTACCTCGTCCCAGATTTCTTTAAAAGTCAAAGAGAGAGGCAGAAGCAGTATGTCTGGAGGCAGATGATGTATGAGAATTTTCTCCTTAGTCTCATCTTCCAGTTTCCTGTGGGCTTGAGTTTCTGTCTCTCTTTGAGCGTGGAGCTCGGAGCTGGAGTTTCCATCCTGATTCTGCCTGGAACCTGGGCCTTGCTCCCCTGAGTGGGGGAGGGGCGAGGGGAAGAGCAATACCCACCCCACAGCCTTCGGGGGTTGGCCCTGGAGACCCAGAAGGAGAATGGGGCCCCCAGGGAGCTTGGATGGATCCCAAGTACAGGTGTTACCTGTGGGTCTACGCCATAGACAGGAGTGGCCTCCGGGCACGGTCTGGGTATCAGGAGCCCGGAAGCAGGCAGTGCGCCTCGGGGGTGCAGATGAAGGGAGCAGTGGTTCAGGGCCGCTGTCACTCACACTGAACCCTCGGCTGCCTTCTTTGGGGCAGGGAGGTGGGCGTGTCACTGCTGAGGTTGTCATGCCGACCTGTTCTCCTGAACTTCAAATGTGGCTCCCAACCGAGTTTTTAGAATGGGTCTCTCAGGGGTGTGCCCTGGGTGTGGTGATCTTTGTGTGTGTGGGGGGGGAGTGGTCACCTTTTTTTTTTTTTTTTTTTTTTGACAGGCAGAGTGGACAGTGAGAAAGAGAGAGACAGAGAGAAAGGTCTTCCTTTGCCGTTGGTTCACTCTCCAATGGCCGCCGCGGCCGCCGCGCTGCATCCGGCGCACCGCGCTGATCCGATGGCAGGAGCCAGGTACTTCTCCTGGTCTCCCATGGGGTGCAGGGCCCAAGCACCTGGGCCATCCTCCACTGCACTCCCGGGCCACAACAGAGGGCTGGCCTGGAAGAGGGGCAACCGGGACAGAATCCGGCGCCCTGACCAGGACTAGAACCCGGTGTGCCGGCGCCGCTAGGCGGAGGATTAGCCTGGTGAGCCGCGGCGCCGGCCGAGCGGTCACCTTTGCACACTGACCACGCCTGCTCCCTTGATGCCCAACATTCTGTGAATGGCGAGTGGGCTTTGGGACAGAAATGTCCTCAGGGTGATTGTCATGATTTAAGGTTAGTTGCAAAAAAAAAAAAATGTTGAAAGATAGAGATAAAGAGAAAGATAGATGAGATAGAAGATAGCTAGATGAGAGGTAGGGCACCCAGTTCATTGGTTCACTCCCCCAAATGCCTGCAATGGCAAGGGCTGGGCCAGACTGAAGCCAGGAGCCAGGAGCTTCTTTGGTCTCCCAGGTGGGTGGCAGGAGCCCAAACACTCCAGCCATCCTCTGCTGCTTTTCCCAGGCCATTAGCAGGGAGCTGGATCAGAAGTGGAGCAGCCGGGACGTGAACCGACTCCTGGCCCCTGGCCTCAGCCTGGCCCAGCACTGGCTGTTGTTTGTAGTCATCTGAGGAGCCTGGATGGAGCCAGGAGTCAAGAATTCCACTCAGGTCTCTCCTGTGCATGGCAGGGCCTGATCACTGGAGCCACCACCAGCCACTTAAGATTGGTTTGTATCTGAGAAATCGCCAAATGTTTGCTCTCGTCACAAGTGCCCCATAAGGTGGTGACATCCCCACCCGCTCTCCTGCCTGGCACCCGGAAGACGGTCAGTCCGTATTTGTTAAATGAACCCGGAAGTGAAGCGCGAGTTATGACGCTGGGGGGCGCTCCCTTCCTTGTAGAATTTTCAAACAGGATCGTCCAGGCTGTTAAGAGAACACTTGCGGGGCCGGCACTGTGGCCCACTTGGCTAATCCTCTGCCTGTGACGCTGGCACCCCATATGGGTGCCGGGTTCTAGTCCCGGTTGCTCCTCTTCCAGGCCAGCTCTCTGTTGTGGCCCGGGAAGGCAGTGGAGGATGGCCCAAGTGCTTGGACCCTGCACCCCATGGGAGACCAGGAGGAAGCACCTGGCTCCTGGCTTCGGATCGGCACAGCGCCGGCCATAGCAGCCATTTGGGGAGTGAACCAACAGAAGGAAGACCTTTCTTTCTGTCTCTCTCACTGTCTAACTCTGTCAAAAAAAAAAAAAAAAAAGAAAAAGAAAAGAAAAAGAAAAAAGAAAAGAGAACACTTGCATATCTCCATGAGAGCACACTTGCTTTGAGAAGAAGGCAAAAGGGGACCCAGTATGTTTGAGAGCCACTTGCCACCGAGGACCTCAACAACACTTCATTTCCCAGTGTGCGTGAGAAAGATGCTTACCCAGCAATTGGACCTCTCTGTGCCTGGATTTCCTCGCCTCTAAAACGAGAATAAGAGAACCCACACCATTCAGCTGTCAGTGAGCAGCAAGGGCGGGAATATACATGGCATTTACAGTTACAGATACTTCTATTGTACCAGACTTAGAAATCCCAGTGAGGTGGGCTCCACTTGTCCCCAATTCTGAAAACCATGCAAACAATATAACTAACTATGATCCCATCTCCTGGAGGGCCCTTCTTCTGGGCTCTTTATGAATCAGATGATTCAGGGGGCTGTTTGCTCAAATGACACTCGGGTGATTGGAGCCCTTGCCCGTCTTTGGTCTTTGACATGTGATCCCGTAAGTGACCAGTAGGTGGCACAAGTTGCACACCACTGATGGCTTTGTTTCCCTCCGAGCTTTCTCAGAAGGGAAAGATGTATTTCTAATCCAGCCAGAGCTTGATGGCAACGCTTAATCACATGGCCAGGAGCATGCACTAACTACTGGTGTTTCTGTAAACACGCATGCTAAGAAGCAGCTGCCAGTGAGGGGTTGAGGTTGGAGGGAGCACTCCAAGAGGTCTCCTGAGGACAAGCTATATAAGGAAATCCCTGCGGGTTTGTAAATATAAGAGCCAGCTAACCTTTGTGACTCAGTGAAAGAAACATTTAGAACCCGGAAGGACAATGATAATGCAGTTTGTGGCTTGGAGCAGGTCCAAGGCCCACCCTGTCCCCACCCCCTACCCCCAAATGTCCATTTCAGGAGAGACAAGGTCACCTTGCACAGGGCAAGCTCCCCCACCTCCCCAGCCCCCTGCAGGGTCAGGCCACTCACTGAAGGAGCAGCTTCTTTTTTTAAAAATTATTATTATAAGATTTGTTTTATTTAACAGACCACAGGTATCAGTAACGTTTCTGAAGGATTTTTTTTTTTAAATTTATTTGACAGGTAGAGTCAGAGACAGTGAGAGAGAGAGACAAAGAAAGGTCTTCCTTCCATTGGTTCACACCCCAGATGGCTGCTACGGCTGGCACGCTGCGCCGATCCAAAGCCAGGAGCCAGGTGCTTCTCCTGGCCTCCCATGCGGGTGCAGGGGCCCAAGCACTTGGGCCATCCTCCACTGCACTCCTGGGCCACAGCAGAGAGCTGGCCTGGAAGAGGGGCAACCGGGACTAGAACCCGGCACTCATATGGGATGCTGGCGCTGCAGGCATAGGATTAACCAAGTGAGCCATGGCGTCGGCCCCAGGATTTGTGTATTTCAGCCACTCATTTGCCCTCCAAGGGACACTGATGCACCAAGAGGCTGATTAACTTGCCCCAAGTCACATCTCTGGAAATTGACTATCAGGATGTCCAGAGTCTCTGCTTTCTTTTTATTTTTTTATTTTTAATTTTTTTCCAAAGAAACCTTTTGTTTAAGGAATACAAACTTCATGCATCTCCTAAGTACAACTCTAGGAATACGGTGATTATTCCCTCCCACACCCTCTCCCACCCTTGCTGCCTGAAGGAGACACCTTCTGCAGTGACGTTTGCTTGTTTCTTATTCCTTCCTCCTGGAAAGCTGCCTGCTTCTCGGGTTTACCCGTTCCCCGAAGGAGAGTTTATTTGAGTCTTGTTCTACATTAATAAAGTTGGCAGCAGCTGTGTGTGAGGGCAGAGGCACAGCATCACAGCAAAACAGAGGGTGGGATCTTCCCAACGGCGGGGCCGTGAGGATTTTAATACGAGTGGCTGCTGTTCTATAAAACATTCTCACTGCAGTAAAATACACATTCCACAGGGCTTGCCACTTTGGCCACATTCAGCTGTGTGCTCCAGTGGCGTTAGCACATCCACAGCGCTCGTGTCGTGTGGCCAACCTCTGGAACTCCTTTTTTTTTTTTTTTGACAGGCAGAGTGGACAGTGAGTGAGAGAGACAGAGAGAAAGGTCTTCCTTTGCCGTTGGTTCACCCTCCAATGGCCGCTGCGGCTGCTGCGCTGCGGCCGGCGCACCGCGCTGATCCGATGGCAGGAGCCAGGTACTTCTCCTGGTCTCCCATGGGGTGCAGGGCCCAAGCACTTGGGCCATCCTCCACTGCCCTCCTGGGCCACAGCAGAGAGCTGGCCTGGAAGGGGGGCAACCGGGACAGAATCTGGCGCCCTGACCGGGACTAGAACCCGGTGTGCCGGCGCCACAAGGTGGAGGATTAGCCTCGTGAGCCACGGCGCCAGCGGTGGAACTCTTTTCACCTTGCAAGATGGAAACTCTGCACCTGTGAAACAACTCAGCAGCTGCCACCCCTGGCCACCAAAGTGCCTTCTCCTCTCTGTCTCCGTGAGCCTGACTCCGACGCTGGGCACCCTGTATACCTGGAATCCTGCAGCGCTTGTCTTTTTGTGCCTGGACTGTTTCTCTGAGCACAATGTTTGCAAGGTTTATCCATGCTGTTTTTTGAGCTGGATCATATTACGTTGTGTGTGTGATGGTTCATTCTATGTGTCATCTTGACTGGGCCAGGACTGCCCAGATAGCTGGTACCCTGGTATTTCTGGGTGTTTCTAGAAGAGACCAGCACTTGCCTCAGGAGGCTGAGTGGAGCGGATCCACTCACACGCACCAGATTGGGTGAGCATCACCCCATTTGCTGGGATAGAACACAGGTAGAGGGAGGCAAACTCTCTCTCTCTCTCTCTCTCATTGAGTGAGGGCAACAATCTGCTCCTGTCCTTGGAGCTCTGGGTTTTTGAGCCTTCAGATGCCAGGACCCCCTCCCCCAGGTTCTGAGGATTTCAGCTGAGTTGGTGATGATGCCCCTGTCCCCTCTGATTCTCAGGCCTTTGGGCTCAGACCCAACTTTCTCTCTGAGACCTGTGGTGGGACTTTTTGGCCCCCGTAACAGGAGGAGCCCATTCCTGTAATAAACCCTTCACACATCCTATTGGTGCTGCTCCTGTCACAGCAGGTGCACACCTCATTGTGTTTCTCCATTTGCTTCTCGGTGCACACTTGACTTTCTGCCTTTTGGCTGTTGAGGACAATGCTGCTATGAACATGAGCATAAGACATTGCTTCAACACAGTGCTTTCAGTTTCTTTCTTTTAAAAAATATTTATTTATTTGAAGGGCAGAGTGATGGACAGAGAGGAGAAAGGGAGTGGAGAGAGAGAGATCTTCAATCTATTGGTTCACTTTGCCCCACCAAATGGCTACAACGGTTGGAACTGGCCAGGCCAAAGTCAGGAGCTCAGAACTCCCTCTGGGTCTCCCATGTTATGGGGAGAGACCCAAGTCCTTGGGCCATCTTCCACTGCCTTCCCAGCTAACAGGGAATTGGATGGGAAGTGGAGCACCAGGAACCAGCTCTCCGATATGAGATACCAGAGTCAAAGAAGCCAGTTTTACCCACTGCACTCCCGGTGCAATTCCCTGTTTTTAATTTTTGTGGGCAGATAGCTGGAAGTGGAATTCCCAGATCTCCTAGAGGAGCAAGGCTGAGTCAGGTGGGCCTTGCCAGGGGGCTCCCCTCACTGATACACTCCTGGAGTGGGGGCTACTGGGCTCCGAGGCCTTTGACTACCGTCTTACATCACCAGAGACACGGCACATTCTTGCAGATCCAACAGCTCAGTGGTCTGCAGAGGTGCGGGCCCCGCCTTTCCTCCCGTCACTCTCTGGGGCTGGCCAACTGCCATACACGGTTGCCTTAGGACCTGTCCTCCCCATCTCCGTTCATCGCACAAAGCCCCCTCAAGTATCTCTGGACAGAACTGCTCTGCAGCCACCGCGAGTCAGCCACGAGGCCGTCTGCCCGCAGAGAGCTGAGAATCAGAGACATCTCATGGTGGGGGGGGGCAATCACGTGCTGGCGTCTCTGGGGAGACAGCTGCGGTGCTGAGCCCAGGCTCACCCACATCTGAGTCCCACGTTGGACGCTTGTTTGCTCCGAGCACAGGTTCCTCCCCTTTCTGGGTTGTAGCTTCTTCGCCTACTAAATGGGGATAATGACAGCTGCGCCAGGGTTGTAAGGAGGTTGCAATGAGCTCATGGTGTCTGGGGATGCATCTGGGACAGCACAGGTGCTCTCTGCTCCGAGCCGGCGTGTCGGCAGAGTGGAGAGCGGCAGGGGAGGGAGCAGCTGCGTCCAGCCAACAGCCCGCAGCGGCAGGTGGACGGGCTCCCTGCCATGGCTAGACGGAGGGGCCCAGCTGTCGGCCCCCGGCTTTGGGACCCCTTGCCTGCTATGGCTGGATGTAAGTTCCTACACAGGCACTCTACTTCCTGGTTAAAATGGGGGTTCAGCAGCAGGCATTTGGTGTCATAGTTAAGATGCCCCTTGCGATGCCCAAACCCTGTATGGAGCACCTGGGTTTGGGTCCCTGCTCTGCTTCCGATTCCAGCTTCCTGCTAACACTGGGAGGCAGCAGGGGACGGCTCAAATAGTTGGGTCTCTGGCACCCACATGGGAGACCCCAGTTGAGTTCTGGCTCCTGGCTTTAGCCTGTCCTGGCCCCAGCTGGTGCAAGCATTTTGGTAGTAAGTCAGCGGTTAGAAGATCTCTGCCCGTCTCTGTCTCTCTGCCTTTCAAAGAAATAACAAGGTTTTTAAAACCTGGGTGGGGGGTCAGACCTTGGAAGACTCAGCTTTGCGAAGGAAGGCTCTGCTGCTACCTCTGAAACAGGCGCAGGGCTTCAAGTGCGGGAGAATTCCAGTTTTATTATTTTTTTTCAAAAAAATCACATAACTCATTGAGTACAGTACGCTTTGAGATATTTGTGGGTTGATAATGGAAAACTGGGTTATTTGTAGGCCACGGCTTTTTGCGAACTTTGGCAAGATTGTCTGGTAGTGATCTCAGTTCAGGGTTTGCAGCTTGCCTTTCACAACATTCATTCTTTACCACATGCCCGTGTGGGAGCAGCGCCCTCCCACTTTCCAGCTGGGGAAATGGAGACTGAGGCCAAGGGCCCAGGAAGGCTGGGTGTGGGAGGCTGGAGGGGAGCAGAGGAATTGCGCCGGAGTCATGGCCGCCCAGGCAGCCTGTCCCTGATCCTGGTGAGCTGGCTGCTGAGTATCTCCAGGGCAGAGGGACGAGGATGCACCCTGTGTCTATGCGGGTGTGGAATGCAGGGGAGATGTAAGCCGCCCCCTAGGGGTACAGCAGAGAGGGCAAGGTGAAGGCAGGTGGGGCTCTGCCGCTCAGGAGCCGGACAAGGCTTTAGTGTGTGGTTTGACCCTTTCCCTGGATCACGTCTGGCTGTGCAAATGCACACGGAGCAGGACGGGACTGTCCACTGAGCCTCACCGAGGGGCTGAGGGTATGTGGAGAAGGTGAAGGAGACAGATGGGGGGGGGGAGGGGAGAAGAGGGGGCGGGGCATTCCGTAATGCCTGGGAAATGCAAAAGTTGTGTTTTCTTTGCTGAGTCAGGGCGTCAGCCACCCTCTTGTGTTTCCTTGTGAGTTCACGGGCGCTTGGTGGCAAAGCCTGGTACTTTCCTGTGACTTTTACAATTGTGCACGTGGGCAGCGTTGCGCAGAGGCTGAGGGCGGTGGCTGGAGGTGCCCCCGCGGCCCTTCCCTGCCTGGCAGAGGCAACCTTTAATTTGGGGGCCGCTGTGGTATTGCTGGTGTCATCCAGGGTTTGGTCATCCAGAGTCCCTGTGATGATTCCTTTGTTATTCCGAAGAATTCCGAAGAAGTGGGTACTGTCGGTCGGCATGGAATGTGGCAGCGATGGCCCTCCCCGGTCTGCCCGACACCTTCCCAGGCGGGCGAGGTGGCGGGAAGGGAGTGTGGTCAGCTTGCTCAGCTGCAGACGCCAGCCGTTGGCATCTCACACTCTTGCTTAAGCATTTTCCCAGGCTCTGTGCATGTGTAAATTTGCAAAAACAACCAAGTTGAAGCTCAGCGTCTGTCCCCTAAAGAGGAAGAAGTTTTGTGGCGTGTTGTCTAGTGAGGAAGAACAAGAGAATCTTGGTTTTGTAGACTCTGGCAAGACCTGCGGGGGTGAGGCGCCTCTTTTCTGCCAAGGGCCACGTGGAGATTTATAGCATCATCCGCGGGCCATACCAAAGGATCAACGGAAAAATTAGCCTGCTGGAGATGTACCGAATTTCAAGGTCTGTCTGTCCACGGCTTCTGGAACAGAGGTGCATACTTGCCCCGGCAGGGCCAGACCAAATGATTCTGGGGGCCTTATACAGCCTCTGGGCCGGCCGTTCCCCACCGCTGCTATGGGGATGCTGGGTCTCAGCACTGACATTTGCTGTGCGGCGGTCCCAGGACCCCTGCAGGTACCTAACTCTGCGACTGCTCAAGTCCCTTATATAAAATAGTATAGTCCTTGCATAGAACCTCCCCTGTCCTCCTGTGCACTTCACATCGCCTCTAGGTTAGCTCTAGTGCATACACCATGCAAATGTTATGCAAATAGTGATTATACTGTGTTTTTAAGATTTGCATTATTTTAATTATTGGATTCTCATTTAGAATTTTTTTTTCCAGCTGAATCTGCGAATGTGGAACCTGCAGGCACGGAGGGCCGGCTGCATTCCTGTCTCTCTGGCCTTCGTGGAGCTGCCTTCTTCCCTTGACTTACTCCCAGAAGCGGATGCTCATGGCTCAACCTCCTTGGCCTCCTCACGACCTGTTCTGGCAAATTTCTGAGGCTCGCCGTGGCCTGCCTTTTGTGGGCCGGGAGCTCACGGGGCTGACCTGCGAGGCCCGTGCTCCTCTCTGGGCCCTGTAGCCCCTGCTCTGTCTCTGCTTTGGCCTCAGGGCTGGCTCTCACCGTGGTCTCACCCCATTGTCCGTGGGGCTTCTCTTGTGTGGGTGATACAGGGCATCCTCTTTGGAGTGGGAGGCTTGAGGTCTGTTTGCTTCCCTTGGGGTCCGTGGGTGGCCAGGCCAGGCTCAAGCTGTCTCTCTATCGGCATACCATTGTCCAGTCGTAGAGCCCCCTGTCCTGCAAGGGACGGGACACCGGGCATGCCCTCACAGTCTCCTGTTCACACAACCATGACCTTCCGGAACAGAGATGCATTGTGCAAGCACGGTGAGGAATGTCAAGGTCTGCAGCCTGACTATTGAATAAGGAGGTGGAGCCTTTGCAAGTGTTGAGATACAACTCGCAAGAGTTAAAATCGACTTATTGAAAGTGCTCATTTATGAACGTCTGCAATCATGTGTAGTTGTGTAACCACCGAGATAACCAAGATACTGAACACGCCATCACCCACCAGAAAGCTCTCTTGAGCCGCTCTCTTTGAGGCCACTCTCCTCCCGCTGAGCCCCAGACACCAGTGACCTGCTTTCCATCACTGTAGATTTCCTTTTCTGGAATTTCATAGAAACAGGATCCAAGGTATGTATGCTTTGGTGTCTGGCTTCTTCACCAAGCGTGGTCGTTTTGAGACGTGTTTGTCACCGTGTGTACCTCCAGTGGGTCCCTTTCTGCTGCTGGATGGCGCTGCATCAGATGGATGGAGCAGTTTGGCTCTGCATTCATGTGTAGGAAAACACTGAGTTGTTTCCTGATTTTGGTGGTGATGGGTATAGCTGCCGTATGCATTCACGTGCAGGTCTCTGCGTAGACTCCCATTGTCGTTTCTTGTGTGGAAATATCTAGGAGTGGCTTTGCAGGTTCCCAGGGTGAAGGAATGTTTAAACTTTATAAGGTTCCCCAAGACTCTTGTCCAGGGTAGCAGTGCCATTTTTGGGTTAAAAAAATCAAAAACGAAAACGAGTGCTTTCAATCCAAGAGACTGGCCTTGCTGAAATCTATGGCTATCCATTTGTGTCTTGTCTTAGGGAGAGTGTGTTGGGTCCCACATGCAATCAAGTTCCTTGACCTTTAGGCAAATGATGATAGCATGTCTGCGGGTAAGGCGACCCTCGCTGTGAACCCTGGGGCTCCGTACAAAGGTCTGCTTTGTCCTCCTCCCGAGGAAAACAGACCCCTGCCCTCACAGTGCATGTGCGAGCCAGGTCTCCCGAGTGCCTGCAGGCTCCTCATGTGTCAGTCTTACGTGTGCGCCTCTAAGGGCAGTTTCAAGTTTATCCTGTGTTGAGATAATGCCTGAAGACGAGAGGGAAAAATATCTGTACTGTCACATTGGGTGGGAAGTGATTAATCACGGAGACGTTCATGGCATGCTGGGCTGCTCGGCTTCCTGACCTTTATCCCACGTGCAGCAGGGCCAAGCAGGGTCAAAGTTAAATCCAAGATGACAAGTGTCTGGGGCTGAGGAAGGCTTCTGCCACATGCGGGGCTTGGGGTCAATGGGTCTGTGTCTCACACCTGGTGAAAACTGACTCCCATTAAAAAAAACAAAAAAAACAAAAAAAACAAAAAAGTGATGTGGATGAAACACTTGTTAACTTGGCCTTGAGCTGGAGCGTCCTGCAAGATTCTTAGCACAGACACCCTCTCCAGATGTTGGAGGCATCCTGGTTTGGGGCAGGCCCTGAGCCACCTGGTTCACCTGGGAAGTCATTTGCATCCCCAAGTTTCTGTAACTCTTGAACTTGCTTCTCTTGGAGCCCTTCAGCTCCTACCTCCTTGAGTCACTTTTGTGGGCTTGACCTTGTACATTTCACAGCAGGTGTGTCTCCAGGCCTGTGTGCCCCACCTCTATCCGCTGGTTTACTCCCCAAGTGGCCACAGTGGCCAGGGCTGGGCTGGGCTGAAACCAGAAGCCTGGAACTCCGTCTGGGTCTCCCACGAGCCAGGGGCCCAAGCACTTGGGCCATCTTCAGCTGCCTTTCCAGGTGCGTTAGCAGGGAGTTGGATTCGAAGCGCAGTAGCTGGGACTCAGCTGGTGCTCATATGGATTGCTGGAGTCACAGGCGGCGGCTCAGCCCACTGCACCACAGTGCCGGCTCCAACAGCTTTGCTTTCCGATCTCCGGGCCCAGAGTCGAGTGTAGGTGGGGTTCATTTCATCGAAGCCTGATTTAGGGAGAGCCATCTAGATTCTTCTTATTCAGAGAAATGGCTGGCACAGACATTGTCACAGCTCAGAGCTGTGGGGGACGGCTCTGTCTTGGGAGAGGCCTGGGGATTCTGTCCTAGAGCTGGGGACCCTGTGAGGCCCCCATCCCATAGGATGGCACTGGGGAGCCCTACCCAGCACGCGCTAGACCTCCGATGCCACGCCTCCCTTGGGGCCGGCCTCTCTGCTGCTGGTCTCAGCCTTCCCACCCGCATCCCGCAAGGGGTGCGCTCTGCAGTGCCTCCCCCTCCCTGCTGGCCCAGGGAGCGCAGCGTTCGACATTACCTAATTTGTCTGCAGGCCAGTGGTCCTAGCGCAACCCCGGAGAGCAGGGCGGTCCACTGTACACACCCTGGGTTACTCAATAAAGAACATATTGGGAAACGGGAGTATTTTTCTGCTTTAAAATGAGTAGGTTTGGAAGGAGCTGGGAAACTGTGGGGTTTAGTTTCAAAATGACTATAATTGTGGGAGAAGTATTTTCTTTCAATTTTGAAACACATTGAACAGGATACACAATTTAGAAATAATTTACAGTTAGAGGAAGAGGCTTTCTTCTGGGAGGGGCCCTCATCATGGCTGGAGAGGGGGTCACGGGGGCTGGGGGCGCCGGGCCCCAGTTGAGTGTCACCTTCTTCTCTTCCAAATGCCCTGTGGCCACACGGGATGAGAAGTCAGAACGTAGGAGGAGAGAGGCCATGCTTGTTTGTGTCACGAGAAGCATCAGGAAGGTGCTGGCTCAACACAGATCGTTGGGAGGGGAAAACTCGGACCACTGCAGACTCGCGTGCAGCAGGTGGCAGACCAAGGGTCACACAGGGCTTTGGTCACCCGGGCACCATGACGCATGGCCCTTCTCTTTGTCCATGCAACTGACATAAGTCTTATCAACACCTGCAATTGTCAGAGCTGGGCCAGGCTGAAGCCAGGAGACTGGAACTCCATCTGTGTCTCCTACATGGGTGGCAGGGCCCCAAGCACTTGGGCCCTCTTCTGCTGGCTTGCCAGGCTCATGAGCAGGGAGCTGGATTGGAAACAGAGCAGTTGGGATGCAAACTGATGCTGGTATGGGATGTGGGTGTCTCAGTAGCAGCTTAACCCACTGCACCAAAACACTGGCCCCTAAGCTGATCTTGAACTTTTTGAAGTACTCGTATGTATTATGTGTTGGATACCAGGCCAAGCAGGAGAGAAGCCCAGACACAGAGACGCAGTCCTCTCTCCAGCAGCGGAGAGAAGGAGCGTGTTAGGGACCCCAGGCAGCAGGTGTCTGGCTCGTGCTGAAAGAGCAGGTGCAGTGCTCTCGGGGTGGATGGAACCCAGATGGTCTTGGGTGGTGGAAGGGAGGAGCTGGGTGGATCCTCCTCCAGTGGGCAGTGGGGGGAACCCAGACACCTCACCGGGAGATGGGAGGGCTGTGAGGGTTGGAATGGCTCCAGCAAAGGCTCCCATGACGTGGGCCGTGGCCAGTGGACTTGGAAGGCAGAGGAATGACCAGACTCAGTGCCCCCCAGAGAGCAGTCCAGTGTGTTTGGACATAGGGACTTGTGGCTGGTTCTTGGAGGGGCCAGCATTGTGCAGTAGGTTAAACCACCACCCGGGACGATGCTGGCATCCCGTATAGGCACTTGTTTGAGTCCTGGCTGCTCCACTTCCGATCCAACTCCTTGCTAACGTGCCTGGGAAAGCATCAGATGATGCCCCAAGTTCTTGGGTCCCTGCCAGCCACCCATGTGGGAGACCCAGATGGAGTTTTAGGCTCTCAGATTTGGCCTGGGCCAGCCCTAGCTGTAGTGGCTGTTTGGGAGAGTGAACCAGCAGATGGAAGATCTTCCTCTCTCTCTCTCTCTCTCTCTCTCTCTCTCTCTGCAACTCTGCCTTTCAAATAAATAAATCAATCATTTTTAAAAGAAGTTCATGGAGGGACCAGCACTGTGGTATAGTGGGTAAGGCTGCCACCTGCAGTGTCAGCATCTCATATGGGCACCGGTTTGAGTCCTGGCTGCTCTACTTCTGATCCAGCTCCTTGCTAGTGTGTTTGGGAGAGCAGCAGAAGATGGCCCAAGTGCTTGGATCCCTGTACCTATGTGGGAGACCTGGATGAAGCTCTGGGCTTCTGGCTTTGGCTTGGTCCAGCCCCAGCTGTTGCAGTTAACTGGGAAGGTGAGCCTGCGGATGGATCTCTCTCTCTGCCTCAGCCTCTCCTTCTCCATAACTCTGACTTTCAAATAAATAAGTAAATTTAAAAGAAAGTTCATGGGGCCCAGCGCCGTGGCTCACTTGGCTAATCCTCTGCCTGTGGCACCGGGCATCCCATATGGGCGCCGGATTCTGTCCCGGTAGCTCCTCTTCCAGTCCAGCTCTCTGCTGTGGCCCGGGAAGGCAGTGGAGGATGGCCCAAGTGCTTGGGCCCTGCACCCGCATGGGAGACCAGGAGGAAGCACCTGGCTCCTGGCTTTGGATTGGCGCAGCGCTGGCCATAGCAGCCATTTGGGGGGTGAGCTAGCAGAGGGAAGACCTCTCTCTCTCTGTCTGTAACTCTACCTGTTAAATAAATAAAGAAAAAAATCTTTAAAAAAAAGAAAGTTCATGGAAGTTGGAATCAGAAGATAATTTTAGTGCAACAAAGTTTTGAAATCCATGCGTATAAATTATCTTCAAAAAGTTCATGAAGGGCTGGCGCTGTGGCGCAGCAGGTTAATGCCCTGGCTTGAAGTGCCAGCATCCCATATGGGCACCGGTTCTAGTCCTAGCTGCTCCACTTCCTATCCAGCTCTCTGCTATGGCTCTCTGCTATGGCTCTCTGCTATGGCTTAGGAAAGCAGTAGAAGATGGCCCAAGTACTTGGGCCCCTGCACCCATGTGGGAGACTCAGAAGAAGCTCCTGATTCTCGGCTTTGGATCGGCACAGCTCCGGCCGTTGCGGCCATCTGGGGAGTGAACCATCGGATGGAAGCCTCTCTCGCTCTGCCTCTCCTCTTTCTGTGTAACTCTGACTTTCAAATAAATAAATAAATCTTTAAAAACAAACAAAAACAAAAAGTTTATGAAAAATGTGTATTATATAAAGTACAGGTTTCACAAACTTTGTGCACCACAGTAGTACGTTAATTTTTGATTTCGTTTTCCACATGCCTTCATAAGGAAAGCCTGTTCTAGACACACGTGGTTGGGGCCCCAGGCTCATTCCCGGGGCTTTCTCCTGTTTCTCCATGAACTCTCTAAGGGCCTGGTTTGCCCCTGGCTTTGGGTTTCTTCTGCGTGCTACCGTGTGTCTGCTAACAAGGAACTGTCCGCAATCTGAAACTCCGAAGCCTACTCCATGACCTGTAGCGTGTGGAGGTGAACATGCCAGGTGCCTGAGCGTGTTCTCAGGCAGGGGCCAGTCCAGGACCCCCGAGCTCCAGCTGTGCAATGCCAGCTGCGTCCGCCCCAGCTGCTCCTGCTTCTCTGTGAGGCGTCCCCAGCTGAATTCTTCATCTGCGTCCCCTTCCTGGCCTGTTCTTCCTCCAGCTCCCACTCTGCCCTGCCTCACCAAAAGCTACCTTAGTGAGACACTTGCACTCAGAGTGATAACTTCAGATCATCTTCACTGTCTCTTCACTGTCACGCCTGGCACCAGGCCCCTCAGAGAGCCCGTGCGCCCTTCCTTTGAAACGTGTCCAGAAGCCAGCCCCTGCCCCCACCCCAACACTCATGAAGCCACATTCACACACCACCTGGACCGCGGCAGTAACTACAGCTAATCTGGACTGAGATTCATATGAAACTCTGTTAACGGGTGGAAGATAAGCTAGATATAATTTTTGTCCAGTAAAGATGCCGATGGTTTCTGTCTGGTTGGAAGGGTCATCCAGACCCTACACCTTCCTTGCTTCATGAACATTAACCAGGTTTGTGTGTAACTAGCAGGCTCATTTCAGCATTCCTCCCGCAACAGACTACGCATCTGTTCTCAACTGCTCTGAGCCCACCTCTGCCATCCTGCTAGTTCTCCCGCTTATGAGTTACATAAGTGAGCACACTTTTGTATATGTATATGTAGAAGAGGGTGACTGTCAAGGTTTTTTTTTTTAATTAAAAAATTAAAAACAATTTTATTGGTGAGCAGACAGAGTCAGAGAGTTCTTCCGTTCACTGGCTGGCTCCCTCCAATGGCCAGGGCTGTGCTGGGCCAAGCTGGGGGCCAGGAATGCCCTCCAGGTCTCCCACATAATTGGGTTATAGGAACCCAATTACCTAAGCTGTCACTGCTTCCTCCCAAGGTCTGCAGTGGTATAAGCTGGAGTTTGTCACGGAGCAAGGAATCGAACCCAGGCAGTGCAACATAGGGTGCAGGTATCGTAACCCCTGGGCTAGAAGCCTGATCCTGAGAGCCGAGCTTCTAACTTTAAAAATAATGCTTTGATGGAGGTGACAGCTCTCCACACTAGCTTGTGTAAAGCCAAACCTACAAAACGTCAGATGTCACAGAAGACTCACAAAAGACATTTTTGACATTTTTCTCTCGTTCTTATAGCTGAGCAGACATTTCTCATGGACGACCGTGCTAAAGGCGAGGAGGAAATAGCACTGTCACTCACGTTAGAGCAGCCATTTCTCTCTGGCCATTGGCTTCCTGTTTCCTCTTTAAAGTGAGTGAACAGCCTCCAGGAACCTCACCAAGGGGACCCGGCAGCCAGCCCTGGCCACTGTCACATCTCTAATTAAGACTGGGGTACGCTCCGCGAGGTCTCGTCCCCTGCCTTGTCCACGGGGCTCCAGCCAGAGCTCGTGGTTTGTCTGTGGGGTAGGAGCGCCGGATGGGAGGCGGGAGAGGCAGGTTGTGGTCTTGGCAAAGCTGCTGTGGTGTGCGAGGCAGAGGCCGGCGTACCTGGTGTTCTGTATGCACTGTCTGCTCTGGGGCCCGTGGCCCTGGAGTCACCTTGGTCCCACCCAGCCCGAGCTTTGGACTGTATCCCCTTTGGTCTGTGGCTTTGCTTTCCACAGTTTACCTGTGGTCAGCTGTGCACTGAAAATATTAGATGGAAAATTCCAGAAATGATCAATGATAGTTTTCGAACAACTTTCATTACCGTAGGTTGTTGTAATTGATGATGGCTGCTCATCTCTTACTGTGCCTGATTTATAAATTCAACTTTATCAGAGATTGGGACAGAAGCAGCGTTGACAGGCGGTGGTACCACCTGCATTTCCCAGCACCCACTGTGTTACTCTGAGGTTGCAAATTACTACAAATCCCTGTGGTGCTCACTTTTCCCCTTAGGGCCAGCATGGACCTCTACAGATGTGGAGACAAAGGGGAGAAAGGAAACATGGATAGTGTTACCCAAAAGTTGGGAATGCCGACCAAGACTGACTCTGTGTTGTCTCAGTGGCACCCTGGGAGGAGTGGCTTTTCGTGGCACCGTCAGTCATTCTGGGTGGGAGAAACCCACAGGTGCTTCAGACGTGGGGTCTGCGTCGCCAGGAGCACCCTTTTGTTTTGAGACGTGTGGAAGGCGGGAGGATGGGCAACAGCATTCCAGAAATTGCCGCATCTTGCACTTCTTCAAGTCCAAAGTTGAAACAGCTTTCTGTTCAAGAGTCTTTAAAAATGGGTCTTGTTTTCATAAAACCATTGACCAAACATTAAAAAAAAAGTGTAAGAAAAATCGAACTGTGGGAGCTTGGGGTCACGCGCTAGGTCAGCGGCTTTCAGTTTCCAGGGCTCGGCTCTGAAGCCGCGCGGGGACTGTGGCGGAGCTGGTGTTCCCAGGGAAGGCCAACAAAGCGCCGCTTGATCTGCTGGGGAAGCCGTGGGGCCGAGCCCAGGCAGAGCGGGACCAGCGAGGTGGGTCAGTGTTACCCCGTGAGCTAGACTCTGATCCGAGAACAAGTCCGTCCTGACATGACGGGAATCACAGAACATGCTGCTTTGAGTAGATGCCTCTCAGGTTTGCAACCTGGCGTGGTATTTGCGTCCCAATTCTTATTTAAAATGTTCCTTTGGAGGGGACAGTTAGCCTAGAAGCACCCTCCCTAGGAGCAGTACCCACAGATTCTGTGCTTCTAAGCCACAGTGCTGGGTGCCGCGTGGGCTCCCGGGCTGGTTGACATTCTCGAATCAGCAGAGTGGAAAAGGTTATCCTGGCAGGACTGCTTTCCCAGATGACCAAACGTGCTCCCCTCGCAGGTAGGAGGCAGCTGCTTGCATTAACCGCAAGTGGATTTTTCAAGTTTACACATAGGGGGATAAACACAATGGAACTGGGTTCTGTCCTCTTTGTCACCCTGCCCTTGGATCTGTAGGCCTATGTAGGTGTCTGTAACACACACACACACACACACACACACACGGATATTTTCGAAGGATGACTCAGTTCAACTCAGTGCGACAAAGAGGTCCTTTGGGCACTAGCACACCGAGGAACGCTGCCACGGTGAGTTGAATTTTGAGTTTAGTTGTGGCTGTATGATTGTTTTGTGGTTACTCTGCCCTGAAGCCACACCGCAGTGAGGGCCTCCCTCCCTCCCCAAACCACATTAAAGTGGAGGAGGGGGCACAGGGAACAAAAGAATAGCTTTCCCCTCCCCGTGTGAGAGGACGACCACAGAGCGGGGCTCGCTGATCCTGGGGTCGGGAGTGGTGACTCACCATGGCCCTGTGGGCTCTGTGGGGCTGGGATGTGTGGTCTCACCTGGGGTGAAGTACGAGCTGGTGCGTCCCTGGGGACCCCTAACCTGCCTGATCCCTTGGGGGCTGGCCACTGCTGAAGGCAGAGCACTGGGTGACACATCCGTGCACACAGCTTTGTGAACCGGGGAATGTTTGTTTGACTTCATTGTAGCAGTCTCCTTCACTACCCGGAAAGCTCTGTCTCGCCACCTGCTCATCCAGCCAGCAGTTCACTGAGTTCCACGTTTGTGTGTGGAAGCTGTGGATCAGAGAATAAGCTGGACCCTGTGTTTTGATAATGTTTCTCTCCGGCTGTTACAAGGAATACAGTGATTTGTAACATGATTACAGCTGTCTGGACTTAGGTTTTATGGTTGAAGGGATAGATTAAAAATATTTTTAAATTTATCGAGAGGCAGAGAGAGAGCAAGTTCCCATCTGCTGGTTCAATCCTTCAAATGCCTGCAGTGTCTGGTTGTAAAGCTGGGAGTCAGAAACCCAGTCCACATCTCCCACGTGGCTAGCAGGGGCCCAACCACGTGAGCCCCCAGTGCTGCCTCCCTGGGTCTGCATTAGCAGGAAGCTGGAGTCAGGGGCTGGGGCTGGGCGTGGACCCAGGCACCACGACCCAGGAAGCGGGCATCTCAACCACTAAGCTAATTGCTGCTCTTCAGAGAGGGAACAGGTACACGGAGGCATTGAAACATCATGGATGTCAGACAGGCTTGGGCTGGAATGGTAGCCAGCTTCTCCATCTGGGAAACGGAGTGGCTCTGTCTGTCCCGCAGGGCTAGTGTAAGATTATGAGGAGAGCTGGCGCCCTAGGTGAGCCGTGGCTCACTAGGTTAATCCTCTGCCTGCGACGCTGGCATCCCATAAGGGCTCCGGGTTCTAGTCCCAGTTGCTCCTCTTCCAATCGAGCTCTCTGCTGTGGCCCAGGAAGGCAGTGGAGGATGGCCCAAGTGCTTGGGCCCTGCACCTGCATGGGAGACCAGGAGGAAGCACCTGGCTCCTGGCTTCGGATTGGCACAGCGCTGGTCATGGCGGCCATGTGGGGGGTGAACCAACAGAAGGAAGACTTTTCTCTCTGTCTCTCTCTCTCTCACTGTCTAACTCTATCTGTCAAATAATAATAATAAAAAAAAAGATTATGAGGAGAACACTGAGCCCCACGTCTGGCCCGTAGAAGGGAGTTCTTGTACCTTGTGGCCGTTCTTACAGCTGCTGGGGGATATGAGCAGTGCTCAGGCCCCCAGAGGAAGAACTGGAGGGAGCCTGGACAGAGAAGGATGTTTCCAGCCTTGGCTTCGACAAGGGAGAGGCAGCGAGCTCCGAGCCCGCCAAGCAGGAAGGTGGCAGGGCTGGGACACCCTGGCCTCCTTCTCCCTACGTTGAGCAGAGGCTGAGTAACAGTTACATCCCAAGGATGTCTCCTGTGGGGAGATGCAAGAGGGAGACTTGGTAGGAATAGAATAAGGGGGAGGTGGGAGACGTGGCTCCCAGACAAGGAGGTGGGAATTGAAAACCAGGGGATGAAGTGTTTTTGGGTGGGACTTGACCCCTTGGGTTACCATGGTGGCCTTACAGTGCCAGCTCTGCCTCTCTTGCCTCCACCACTTCTGGATTTTGTGAGTGACCAGGTCATTGTCTTTTACCCAGACACTTCTGAGGTGGACGTGTCACAGAGCCTCATGCAGTGTTCAGAGCCGGGGGAGGAGAGGCACAGCCAGGGGCTTTGTACTCTCACAGCACTGTGGGTGGGGCGCCCTGTCCCCTGGCTGGGTCTCCCTGGGGGAGGGGGTTGTAACTGAAAGCCTATGGAATTCAACTGTAAACTCTGCCTTTAACGCAGCCCAGAAGGGAGTCAGAAAGAATCCGGCTGGACAGGGGCCGCTGGGCAATCCAAGGGCACCTCACCTGACTGGGACCATTTCACCCCGCACCCCAGTCGCCTGCAAAGTGTGATTCCCTCCCGGGGTTCTGGGTGACACACGGGAGGGGCCAGCGTTTAAGAGAAGCTATTGTCACGGCTCAATTTATTGTGTGCTATGAAAAAAGCTCTTTATCAAAAGATCTTCATGACAAATTGTTAAGTAAAGAATGCAAGTGGTGGAATGATGGATGTGGCACATTTTACTAGCAGTGCATGCAAACATAGAAAGTTCTGGAAGGTTGCACGTCAGACCCCTGACAAAGATGGAGAGGTGAAGAGAGCTTTGATTTCTCTCTGGAGGCTGCTCCCCCAGGACTCTCATATTCCTGAGAACATGATTCATCATCGAATGCTTGCAATGCACACTTCCCTTGCTATTTGAAATGCCCCAATCCTACACTAAAAGCTTCCACTCAACCTGGCATGAACAGAGCACAGCTTCTCAAAATGTCAAGTTCTCTCCCTGGCCTTCCAGTCCTAATCACTCAGCCATGTCTGCTTATTCCTACCAACGCTGTTCTCGGTTCATGAATTTCTTTCATCACTCTGGGCTTTATTATTGCCAATTCATTTTTAATGAGCTTTTATTTGTACATTTTCAAAAGGGGTGCATGGTCGTTGTTATTATGGGATACAATGTGATGTTTTCAACCCGTGACTGTGATGTGTAAGAATCAGATCAGGGTCGTTGGCATATCTGTCACCTCCGATGTTGATCCATTCTTTGTGATGGGCCACTCATTAGCTGTCTTGAAGCGTACAATTAATTGTTTGTTGTCAATCACAGATATTCTACCATGCTGTGGGCGTTACAAATTATTCCTCTGGGGCAAGAGTGGTGAAGACACCGCTTGGGACACCCACATCCCATGTCCGAGTACCTGGGTTCAAGTCCCGGCTCCACTCCCGATTCCAGCTTCCTGCTAATGCACACCCTGGGAGGCAGCAGGGGTAGCTCAAGCAGCCAGGTCACTGCCACCCTGTGGAAGACCCAGATTGAATTTCCAGCTGCTGGTGTTGGCTTGGCCCAGTTCCTAGTGGGGAGTGAACAAGCAGATGGGAGATTTCTCTCGCTCTCTTTCTCTCAAATAAAATAAAATAAAAAGAAAATAAACAGAAGTTATTCTTCTTGTCCAACTTCACCCTGTACCAATTACCATCCTTCCCCCCACCCCCGCCCACTTCTCCTCTCCCTGGGCTCTGTAACTGCTATTGTACTGTCTACTTCTCTGAGACTGTATTATTGCTAATTTTTAATTAAGCCTCGGTTTTAGAAAACCTTCCTCTGCATTCTAATGCGACAGCACTGGGAGACGTTTTGCATACTTTCCCGGAGAAGTGGCTTCTGGAACAAAACAAAGGTCTTTGGATGCTTCCCCTTTCCCCCTGTCCTTTCTGATGAGCTTGGCTTGTTTGCTACTGTGCATTGCCTTATTCTTGTATACTTTGATTTCAAAAAAATCAAGCTACTAGCTTGGCAGCAACCCGTCTGCATGCGGGAGTTCTCTTGAAGTCGTTTCATCCCTCGGCTGTTCTCTGTTGATAAACTCATCACCCCCCGTTCTTCTATGGGAGGACTGGTAGCTTCAGAGGCAGGCAGGGCTGTAGAGTAAATGTTCAAATAGCACAATCCACCCTTGGAGGATTCTTCTGCTCTCTGGCATCAAACGCTGCTTGTCTGGCTCTGCAGGCTTCTTTCTGCACATCGCCCGCGGCCTTCTTCAAACTCCTGAATTCTGCCTGGAGCAAGCGGGTAATTAATTCCTAAGACGATGATGAGTGGGTGATGGAGGCGGAGAGGCGGCAGCACCGCCAGGCTTCTTTCTTTCTGCCGCAGAAAGATGGAAGTAACAGCACACGGGATTGTGTGCCTGCATACACCCTGCACGCTGGCACCGCTCTGCAGACTTTGTGAGGTTTGTGTGAGTGAAGACTTGGCTGTTACTTGAATGCCTGATAAACTTATTACAAGAAAACAGGAGAGTAAGACAGAGAGCAGGCAGCAGGCCAGTGCTGCTGGGTGCCCCTGGGTGGAGCACGCTTGCACGCCTGGCTCCCGGCAGCTTGTTGGGGGTGGGGTGGGGTGGGGACGCTGCTGTGGTTCAGGGGTGTTTTGTCCCCCAAGGGCCTGTGTGCTGGGAATTTGGCTGCCAAGGTATTGGTGTCAACAGGTGAGGCTTTTAAGAGGGGTTAATTCTACTCCTTCAAAAATTCTTCCAAATTTATTTAAAAAAATTATTAGAAAGAAAAAGAGAGAGAACACTCCTATTTACTGGTTCACCCTCAAAATACCCTGGTAGTGGGGGCTGGGCCATGGGTGGCAGGAACCCAAACACTTGAGCCATCACCTGTTGCCTCCCAGGGTGGAAAGAAGCTGGAATCAGGGTGGGAGCCAGACACACACCCAGCACTTCAACACAGGATGCGGGCGTCCCAGGCAGCATCTTAGCCACTTCCAAATGTCGGTTCCAACCTGCTCTCTTCACATGCTGCCCGGCATTTGATATTTTGCTGTGACACTGCAGAATGGACGCAGCCAGTCTCCCTGCCCTCCTGCTGGGGATGCAGGCTCTCACTCGCTGACCATCTGAAGTGCGTTTTTCACTGTGTCTGCAGGTGCTGTCCTGGATCTCACCGAGGAGCCAGAGGAGCCTGATCTTTGTGCCTCTCGCCTTCTCCTCCCAGACTCATCCACCAGGCCGTGCCTGAGTGCACTGAGAACACAGGGAGAGTTGGGTCTGCTGCCAGCGCTCCCAGCGGTGCTGGTGCTGTGTGCTTCACAGGGCGGCCTAGGACCGTGGGGCTGGGTTAGGAGCTGTGCCTCGGGGAAGCACCTGCTCCTCCAGCGACAAGGCCAGCCCTCTGCCTTCCTTTGCCCATGGACTTGGAGACTTGAGCCTCAGCAGGACTGGTGGTGCTCAGCATGAAAGTGGGGGCAGACCCGAGTCCCAGCGATGGGGGCGGCAGGTGGCTGCTGCTGGCCGGACCCTTGGAGACTGCCTGGTCATGGTGGGACAGGAGCACAGCTGGGGGGCCCTACTCACCCAGGCTTCCCCATTGGTCACTTCTGCGAAATCTTCCAGACTCGCAGACGGCACCGGGTCAGCCTGTGCTGGGCAGACCACAGCTGCGGCCCCGCTGGGGGACGATATCTGCCCCATCCCGGCCTCCCGATCCCTTCTGTTCCCCTCTCTGTCTGGTCTTATTGTGGACACTGCTGGCTTTGTGCTTAGCCAAGTCTGTGAGGGGCTCTGTTGCCTTTGGCAAGCAGGGCCTAGAATTCATCTGTTTCCCACCACACTGCTGCATTTTGCAGCGAAGACGCCCTTGGGTGAGCGGCTGCTCCCGCTGGACGTGTGCTCTGCGCGGAGACGGGGCGCTGTCTGTTCTCTACGCACACAACTTGGAGAGTGGCAGTCACTGAGACACTTCAGGACCAGGAGGTGGTGAGAGCCTACGACTGGGGGTTGGCCTGCCTGGGCTCAGCTCTTAGCCCTGCAGCGGGCTTGTGGCCTAGTTAAGATGCTGGTTTTAAGGTGTTTGTGTCCAGGGCCGGCATTGTGGTGTAGCGGGTAAAGCCGCTGCCTGTGACTCCGGCTTCCAGTATGGGTGCCAGTTCATGTCCTGGCTGCTCCACTTAGGATCCAGCTGCCTTCTAATGGCCTGGGAAAGGGAGATCTAGATGAATCTCCTGGTTCCTGGCTTTAGCCTGACCCAGCACTGGCCATGGTGGTCATCTGAGGAGTGAACCAACAGATGAAAGATCCATCTCTCTCTCTCTCTGTTTCTCCCTCTTCTGTAACTGTGCCTTTCACATAAAATCATTTTTTTAAAGATGTTTGCATGCCACATGGGAGTGCCTTGGTTCAGTATGTGGTTCCGGCTCCTGATCCAGCTTCCTGCTAACGCAGACCCTGGGAGGCAGGGGTGATGGCTCCAGTAAATGGGTTCCTGCCCCCAGATTGTGAGGCCAGGATTGGGTTCCCAGCTCCTGGCCTCAGCCTGGCCTGGTCTGGTACATGGGAGCACACACTCTCTCTCTTTCTGCCTCTCAAATAAATAATTACAAATGAAAACACAATGTTGGCTCTGCCATTTACCTGCTGTGTGACCATGGCGAGTTTCTTAACCTCTCTGGCACTCAGGGTCCTGCGTTGTAAATGGAGATAATAGTAGAAGCCACAATATGAGGTCTCTGAGGACAGCGTGAGTCATTCTCATTGGGTTCACTCCAGCCAGGCACGTCAGCGGTACTCGGGGGTCTATTTCATGCCCAGCACTGGAGGGAGAGGGCTGAGTTCTCACTCTCTAGTTTTTTAAAAAAAGTTTATTTATTTATTTGAAAGGCAGAGCAAAAAGAGGGTGGGGGGAGAGGAAAAGGAAAGAGAAGAGAGAGAGAGAAGAGAGAGAGATCTTCCATCTGCTGGTTCATTGCCCAAATGGCTGCAAGAGCCAGGGCTGGGCCAGGCTGAAGCCAGGAGCTTGGAGCTCCATCCTGGTCTCCCACATGAGTGGCGGGGACCTGAGTGCTTGGACCATCTTCTGCTGCTTTTCTAAGCGTATTAGCAGGGAGCTGGATCAGAAGCGGAGCAGCCAGGACTTGAACCATCATTCATATGGGATGTTGTCAATGCAGACGGCAGTTTCTGAATCACCGTGCTCCAGTGCCAGAGCCCGTCTGTGTCTCTGAGTTGTCTTCCGCTGCAGCACTGTGCACACAGATTTCCTTTCACACTCAGAGGTGTGTTTTGTCCATCAGGGAACCGAGTCCCAGCAAATCAACAAGCTCCACAAGCTTCCTTGTGGAAGCTGTGACCAGAGATGGGCCACGGGGCTCCTTCCTCCCTCGGGCAGCGCCTTGGCGGGCATCTGCTCGCTGCCGCCTGGGTCTTCATCCTGCACGCGCTGTACCAGCGATCCGGTCCTGCAGAGTCCTGATCGAGCCAGGCAATGAGGCTCTGCTCCTTCCAGGGAGAGGTTGGCTTGACCCTGGCCAGCCTGGGGCTGCATGGGCGGAGGCCGCTCTGAGGGCTGTGGGAGCACTCACTGGGGGCTCATGTGACCTGGGCCCCCTGCCATCCCGCGGGAAAGCACTGCTGTGGTGCTGCTGTGGCGTGAGTGGCCGCAGCTTTGTCCACATGTTTTCGCCGCTGCTGACTCACCTGTGGCTTTACTTCCCAGAAGCTCCTCTGCGGTGTCTCGGTTCTGGGAGAAGTCGTGTGTGTGCCTGGCTTCTCCCACAACCGAGCCGGGCCTGCCTGGCCCCCTTTACCGTGCCTGGAGCTTCCAAGCAAACATTTGGGGCGTGCAGTATGTGATTTTCTAGCTGGTGAGAAAAGAGAGACAGAGTGACGTGCTGTCTTGCATCATTTTGCGCATTTTTCGCTCAGGAAACGCAAGGACACACTGAAACCAACTTTGCACTTAACTCACCTCTGACAAACACTAGGAAACCAGCTGAACTCAGCTGGTGCCGCCCCACCTCCAGCCCCTGCAGGAGCAAACTTGCTCCCTCTCTGTTCTGGATCAGGCCGCACCTGCTGCAGGTGCCCCGCCCCTGGGCTCCCTCCGACCCCATGCTGCCTCCCCCTGGCATTGGTCAGGGTGGATTTTGTACCTTTTCCTTTTTATTGACACATTGCTCCAACTCAACAGTGAACTCCAGACAGGAGGGATTTGATCCTGACCTTTTCAAAAGGTCTTTGTAAGAGCAGATCATGAGCTCTGTAAATCAAAATAATCCAGACCCAGAAAAACGCAAGGGAGCAAGTCACTACCAGTCGAATCCAGTACTCCCTCACCCCTCCCAGGACAGCTGCTGTCTGTGCTCCCTGTGGCTCCCCTCCGGTTAGTGCTCTCAGCAGCTGTGCTGTATTTGCATCCGTGGTTACGTAAATGCACTTAGCGTTACACCGGGAGCTGACCAGCATCCACTGTAGCATCGTTTCTTCCCCAGCAGTGCTACATAAGAAGCAGCTTCTCTAACCAACCTTGACTGGTTGCTCAGCACACGTTCCCTGAGACAGAGTGGCCAGCGGCTAAGAACACAGGCTCAGGGGCCGGCATTGTGGCTCGACAGGTTAACCCACCGCCTGCAATGCCGGCATCCCATATGGGCTCTGGTTCAAGTCCTGGCTACTCCACTTCCGATCCAGTTCCCTGCTAATGCGCCTGGGAAGGCAGTGGAAGATGGCCCAAGTGCTTGGGCCCCTGCAACCCACGTGGGAGACCCGGATGAAGCTCCTGGCTCCCGGTTTCCTCATGGTTCAGCCCTGGCTGTTATGGCCATCTAGGAAGTGAACCAGCTGATGGAAGATCTCACATTCTCTCCGCCCCCCTTCTCTGTCTCTCCCTCTCTCTCTCTGTAACTCTCACTTTGAAATAAATAAATAAATCTTGAAAAAAATGGAGATTATAATAGTGCCCATCTCATATATATGTGCAGGTGCAGTGGGGTGCTAACGTGACAGACTTCCTGTCAGCAATGGAATGCATATATGACATAGAGCATAAAACCTAGCTATATAGTAGACTATACCGGCTAGACGTGTATAAATAACACTCTGATGTTTGCACAATGATGAAGTTACCTAATACTACATTTCTCAGAATGCACCCCCATACATGACTTTACTTGACTGTGGGCAATTTTAAAAATTAAAAATGTTGGGGCCAGCGCTGTGGTGCAGTGGGTTAAAGCCCTGGCCTGAAATGCCAGCATCCCATATGGGTGCTGATTCCAGTCCCGGCTGCTCCTCTTCTGATCCAGCTCTCTGCTGTGGCCTGGGAAAGCAGTAGAAGATGGCCCAAGTCTTGGGCCCCTGCATCCACATGGGAGACCTGGAAGAAGCTCCTGGCTTTGGATGGGCCCACCTCTGGCCATTGCGGCCACTTAGGGAGTGAACCAGTGGATGGAAGACCTCTCTCTCTGTCTCTGCCTCTCTGTAACTCTGCCTTTCAAATAAATAAGTAAATCTTTAAAAAAAATTTAAAATGTTTACACTGGTACTAACTGTATATTTCTTGTGTACTATTTGATAGTTTGGAATATAAATATGTCAAGCTTGTTAACCTGTGTGTTAGCTCACTTGCAAGTGTGTATGTATTTTAAAATTTATGCACCCGAATAAGCTTATCTTTGAATTCCATGTCCCGTGGAAATTTTCAAGGACCCCCTACCCCTCATACTTATTTTGGCATGTGTGATGTACTCCCTTTGCAATTTTCAAAATGCAGTACGTTGGTTTTAACCGCAGCCGCCATGTTGCACATCATCGATTGCGCTTTCAACAGTGCCTGGCCTGCGACAGCTCTGGGCGAGAGTCCTATTGACCGCTACTGCTGTGTGGAGCCATGGGGATATGGTGAGGAAAGGCTACGGCGCCTTCTCTCATGCAACCCACACAGATAACAGCGCGACAGAAGGCTCAGGACGCCTGCCTGTGCTGGTGCCGAGCAAGGGCACTCAGCTGGCCCTGGAGGGGTGGGGAGCATCCTCCTCCTCACCTGCTGGCTCACGCAGGCCAGAACCTTGCATCGTGCGCAGCGGGGACGCTGGTGGGACCGGCCACTCACAGCTGAAGGGGGACACCTGGGGCGCTGGCTTCCTCCCACATCCTTGTCTCTTCCTGCGCAGCCCCCCATGGGGCCTCTGATGGCGAGCGGCCTGCCCAAACCCTTGGGCGGTGAACTCTTCTTCCTGCCTTCAGCCCAGCCGTCCTGTGGGCGGCTTCCCCCTCCTGTGCCGTTCATCCTAATGGATTAAGATTTATTTTATTTGAAAGGCAGAGTTACAGAGAGAGATCTCCCATCTACTTGGTCACTTCTCCGATAGCTACAGCAACCTGGGCTGGGCCAGGTGGCAGCTGGGAACCAAGAAATTCATCTGGGTCTCCCACATGGGTGCAGGGGCCCAAGCACTCGGGCCATCTCCTGCTGCCTTCCCCAGTGTGTTAGCAGGGAGCTGGATTGGAAGTGGAGCAGCCAGGACTCAAGCTGGCGCCCACGTGGGATGCTGGCTTTGCGAGTGGCACTTCAACCCGCTCCACCACGGGATCGACCCTGTGCCATTTCCTTTTCATTAAATATTTTTTAAGTTCAAATGGGGGGTGGAGAAAGATAAAGAGAGGTAAATATCTCATCCGTTAGTTCACTGCCCGAATGCCCACAATGGCTAGGGTGCAGTCAGACAGAAGCCAGGAGCTGGGAACTCTGTCCAGCTGTCCCAAGTGGGTGGCAGGGACGCTGCGCCTGGAGTCGTCAGCTGCTGCCTCCCAGGAAGCGGGAATTGGGAGCAGAGCTGGGACTGACCCTCAGGCACTCCAACATGGCGTGCAGGCATCCCAAGCCTGCCTCAGAACCTGGTGTTGGGGGGGGGGGGGGCTTTGGCAGGCAGGTGACTAGGATTGGATAAGGTCATTAGGGTGGGGTCCCCGTGACTGAATCCCAGTGGATTTGTCCCTGTCTGCTGTAAGCAAGAAGCCGTCGCCAGGCACAGCTCCGTGACCTTGGGCCTCCAGAACTCCACGCCAAGATAAACCCTGTTTTCCTTATCACTCACCCAGCCTGCGGCAACCGAAAACGCCTAGTACACGTACCCAGATGAAAGCTCTCCAAAAAAGACCCCAACCAGCCATCCTTGGGAGGGCTGCACAAAGCACTCTCTCCCAGCACGGACCACAGTGAAGGGTGCTCGCACAGGAGGGGGCCTTACCCTGAACCAGGAGGGGGCGAGGGCTTGGTGGGGGGGGGGGTGAGCAGGATTCTGCAGTGACTTCTTCCAAGTCCACACCCTTGGTTAGATTCCCCTGTCCCGTCAGCCCCCTACCCGACTGAACTGTCGCGTAAGCCTGTGCTACAGGGAGCTGGGGTGTGAGTAGTCCCACCCCGTTCGTGCTGGACACCCACACACGGAGTGTCAGGGTGGCTGCCAAGTTCAGTTACAATATTCACCCTCACAGCGTGGTGTCTGAGGTGATGTGGAATCAGCTGGGCGCCGTGGGACTCACCTGGGCACTGGTGAGTCTGAGGGGAGTACAGAGAGGGCTGGAGCTGTTTCTGACCTTGGGCAAACCCTGGCCCCCTCAGCTGCCCCTTTGGAAACTGGAAACAGTAACTGAGTTCCAGGTGCTAGTGGGTGTCTCACCAGCAGGGTTGCACGGCCAGGTGTGTCTGGAGGCTGTTGGCCCTGCTGCCTTCTCGGTGACACGTGCATCCGTGTGTGGCAGGCTCTGCAAACCCGGTGCTCCGCAAGCGTTTCCCTTGCGCCGTGACCGCAAAAAGCCTTTTTGGGAAATACCAGCCTACAGATCCTTCCTGCTCCGACGCTCTGTGATCTGAACAGTGCCGCCCACAAAGGGCACGCGGGAGCCCTTGGCCTGCCTTAGAAGGGAAAGCCCCACCCCCATCATCCAGGGAGGGCCCAGCCTCAAGAGATCACTGTAAAGATTACAGGGTCCTCGTGGGCGTGGAGCACATGGCAAAGCCTCTACAGTCTCCACTCCACCAACCCTTTTATTCCCTGGCAGCTGCCAGGGCCCCAGCCTTTCCCTACCTCCCTCCGGGGTCACTGTGGGCCGGGCTGATGCTCCGCCTCTTGCCTTCCTCTGCTCTCCCATCCCCACCCTGGTTGTGCCGTTAGGGACGCAGCCAGTGGGCAGGGGCAGAGTCACCTCTGGTCCTGATTCCTCAGCTTGCAGCAGGAAGCATCCGGTTCTTCCTGACTTCATCAGGGACTGCATCCTGAGGCTTATTTCTGTGGTTTGACAAAAGCTTTTCCACAAATCAAAATAACTTGCATTGCTGTAGCTTTTTTACCCTTCCAAGTCTTCACTCCTGCTTTTGTTGAATTGTCCGAGAGCCTCAAGGGAGGGGAGGCAGTGATGGGAGCCGGGGAGGCTGAGGGAGTCCTCGCGTTGTCCTGGCAACAGCAGGAGCTCGGTAGGCTCTCCAAAGAGCGCCTGGTGCTGCTGCAGGCCGGCTGCGGAGCTGCTCCGACTTGTGGGCACAGCACCATGGCCTTGGGCTCCCCCCCAGGCTGGTCCCACAATGCCACGTCCCCCGCTGCCCCCAGGCACAGGACTTCTGGGTGCTTCTGCGTCAGGAGCAGGGGCTTCCTTGCACTGCTTTGTCAGCACGTTTAGGGCAGGCCTGGGGCTGAGGCCAGCTTCTCTGGCTTCTCTTGGAGAAGCGAAGTTGTTGTCGGAACCTCTGGGGAAGTGGAGGTAGGGGAGCTTTAGGTCCAGGGGTGATTCCGTGGAGCCGAGCACAGCTGGGTCAGGGACGGCCCCGCTGGAGTCCTGGGGGCCCCGTGCACCAGGCCTGCCCTCCTTGCTGCTACGGCCAGGGTGTCATGGAGGCGGAGGTTGCGGCCCTCTCATGCCTGACACTGGGCGGGGTCGGGGGAGGGATGAGCATCTTCAGCCCCTTACGTCTCCACGTAAGTCTCCTGCTGTCTATACCGCGGTATCTTAAAAATCCTGAAACAGCTGTGTGTTGTAAGGCAGGTGTGCCGAGGCACTTGGCCTTGAGTTTCAGGACTTCTTATGTGATTATTTGCAGCTCAGCCCTAGCCCTTGCCCTGTCCTGCTGCTGCTGACGAGGTAAGAGGCTGCTATTATGCATCACGTCTGGCTCTGCCAGCGCAAAGCCAGGCCAGGCCAGGAGCTCTGGATTCCCACAGCAGTGTTTAGTGAAATTCCACACAGAGCATTTTCCATTCACCCCCAACCTGCATGCTTCGCTATGGGACATATTTTTCTTGTAATGTTTGCTGAAATTTTGTTTTCAGTGGCTTTTAAAGGAATTGCAAAAGCACCATATAAAAATTAAAAAAAAAAAAAGGAACAAAGGAGACAACAAAGGGCTGGCATTGCAGTGCCCTGACCTAACTGCTGCCTGTGATGCTGACAATGCATATTGGAGTCCTGGCTGCTCCACTTCTGATCCAGCTCCCCACTGATGCGCCTGGGAAGGCAGCAAAAGACGACCCAAGTACTCAGACTCTGCCACCTATTTGGAGACCCAGATGGAGCGCCAGGCTCCTGGCTTCAGCTTAGACCAGCCCTGGCCATTGGGTCCATTTGGGGTGAACCAGCAGATGGAAGATCTCTCTCTCTCTCTCTCTCTCTCTCTCTCTCTCTGTAACTCTGCCTTACAAATAAATAAATCTTTTTAAAAAGGAGACCATAGGGGGTCAGCGTTGTGGTACATATAGGTTAAGTTGCTGCCTGCAGCGCTACCAGCCCCTATGGGTGCCAGTTTGAGTCCTGGCTGCTCCACTTCCAATCCAGCTCCCCACGGATGCTCCTGGGAAAGCAGCAGAAGACGGCCCAAGTCCTTGGGCCCCGCACCCACATGGGAGACCCAGAAGAAGCTCCTGGTCCAGCCCTGGGTATTACGGCCGTTTGGGGAGTGAACCAGTGGATAAAAGACTTCTCCCTGTCTCTCCCTCTGTCTCTGTAACTCTGTCTTTTAAATAAATAAATAGATCAAAGTCTGGGTTACACAGAGAGAAGGGGAGAGAGAGAGAGAGAGAGAGAGAGAAGAGAGAACTCTTCCATCCTCTAGTTCATTCCTCAATTGGCTGCAATGGCTGAGGCTGTGCTGATCCGAAGCCAGGAGCCAGGAGCTTCCTCCTGGTCTCTCATGCGCGTGCAGGGGCCCAAGGACTTGGGCCATCTTCTACTGCTCTCCCAGGCCATAGCAGAGAGCTGGATCGGAAGTGAGGAGCCAGCACTCGAACTGGCACCCATATGAGATGCTGGCACTGCAGGCGGCAGCTTTGCCTGCTACATCACAGCGCCAGCCCCAATAAATAGATTTTTTAAAAAAAAGATACCATAAACATGAGCCACAATTTCACCATCCAGAGATGTTCCTTTTGACTTTTTGTTGTTTTTTGTGGGTCCAGGTAGATGCACCTGTGGGTATCACTGGATTGTGTTTTGGGATTCATTGTATTCACGCCATTTAGACCTGTACCTTCCCACTTAACATTGCATCAGACCCATGTTTCTGCATCATGAAGAGTCTGAAAAGCCCCATCTTGAAGTTGACGCAGTATATTTGATGCAGTGGATGCACCATAATGATTTAACCAATCCCATATTGTGGGACAGATTTACTGCTGTCAGTTTTTCACAGCTATATATAAAGCTTCAGTGGACATCTTTGCAAACGAGTCCAAGTGGCTGATTTGTTCCTCTCCATGGTTTGCCAGAAGGGTTATTGCCAGGACATAAACTTGTTTTTTTTAAAGGCTCTAAGCCCAGATTGCCAAGTTGCTTTCCAGAACCCAAAGCTGCACCAGCCAGGCCAGTAGCAGTGCCAGCAGCCTCAGCGGGGGGCTGTGCAGGTGACGCCCCCCTCCTGGAGGCCCCATTCTTCCCGGGATTCCTCAGGTACAGGGCCAGGTCAAGCTCGGACGTGTGACCTCGAGAGCTGCAGGCCACAGGGGGAAGGAAGCGAGAAGATGCCGAGAACTGACCTTGTGTGAGACCTGGTAGAAATCCCAACGATAATACAGAGGCCTGGCAAGGAGCGCTTTTTTTAAAAAAATTTATTTGACAGGCAAAGTTAGACAGTGAGAGAGAGAGAGAGACAGAGAGAAAGGTCTTCCTTCCATTGGTTCACCCGCCAAATGGCCGCCATGGCTAGAGCTACAGCGATCCGAAGCCAGGAGCCAGGTGCTTCTTCCCAGTCTCCGACGCGGGTGTAGGTGCCCAATCACCTGGGCCATCCTCCACTGCACTCCAGGGCCACAGCAGAGAGCTGGACTGGAAGAGGAGCAACCGGGACTAGAACCTGGCGTCCATATGGGATGCTGGTGCTGCAGGCAGAGGATTAACCAAGTGAGCCACAGTGCCAGCCCTGAGCTCTTTCTAGAATGTTCCACACACCTTCTTAATGTCTCTATGGAAGTTGTTCTTATTTGCATCTCTGGGGCATCCCGATTATTAAAGACTCCGTGGATTAGGTTAAATCCATGTAAATCACCCAAGTTGCGATAAACGGGCATCCAGCGGTTCCTCTGTCCCTGACCAACAGTGTCCGCCAAGGCTGGACGTCCTCTCACCCCGCCACCCCCATGGACGTGGACACTGTGGCTCCGCACAGTGGAGATTCCCAGAGTCCGAGGAGGGCCGCCCTGGGCGTCTGGACCAGGGGCCGTGGCTTCCGGGGTGGTGTTGGCCTTTTCCTCAGGTTCAGGCTTTCTTTTTTCCTGCTCACTGCCGTGTTCAGAGCCCCCGGTGATTCTCAGAGAAGAGGGACTATACAGCACACGAATTTCTTTCTGGAACTTAGATGTGCAACGATGTCTTAGCTAAAAACGTGTTGCATCCAGCCGATGCGATGCTGCTGAATCCGGTTGACGACAGTGCCCGGGGAGGCACCCAGAGAAGCCCCTTTGGAGCGCACCGCCACCTTCTCCTGAGATGCCCCAGTGCCCAGGGCCACCCTGGGGTGAGGGTCAAGCCTTAGACCCTCCCAGATGCCTTTCTCAGGGCTGTGGCTGAAAAGTGAGACACGGCCTGTTCTCCCACCTGCCAGCGGGTGGCGCCACAGAGCAGCAGACGCCCCACCTGTTGCTGCCATCATGTGTTCATGTCACTCAGCTTCGTGTTCTCCCTCTATAAGATGGGCTAATAGCACGGTCCACTTAAGTGGTTGTGATCATTTATTGCAAGACCATCTACTAGACACAGTGACAAGCTCAGTCCTTCACATCCCTGATCTGTGTATTCTCTGGCCTCCTACTGGCTCCCTGCAGTGAGGCCTTGACCTTGTGTCCATTGGTGAGCATTTAGGGAGCAGGGAGCCCAGCTGGCCACAGGGCACTGCACTGCAAGCAAGGGAGGTGCCAGGGGCTCGTCTTTTTTCCTGTCCCTGCAGTGAGGGAGACTCTGGTGGGTCAGAGGGGCCCAGTCCCCCATGGCGGGCAGCACCCATGGTAGGCAGTGTTCGGGAACAGGCCACCCATAACCCACTGGGGCTGAGTGTGGTCCATGCAACCTATGAGCTTGCAACTCGGTCCTGGTTCCCGCCAGGTGTGAGCATGAGAAATGAGCATGGCTGTTCCCCTGCCAACCACCTCTTCCAGGAAGGCCATGGGGCCGCCATACCCTGTGCTCGCTTGGACAGCAGGATCAGCAGTCCTGCAAGGGAGGGGCCTTGACTTGTACCTGGCGAGTGGCTGAACCTCAGCCAGACTGCGGCTGCCAAGCCCGGGGAGTTTATGACTCTGGTTTCTAGAACTGTGCACGTGTTGTGTCTGTCCTGGAACCATGTGCGTGTTGTGTCTGTGCTGCAGGTGACACTTGAAAAAAAAAATCATCTCTCTCAAGGTGTAAGTAACTCCTGATTGTTATTCCCAGCATAGAGGGGCAACCGATGTTTTCTGGAGCTTTCTGAAGGAAATCTCTCACCGGCTCTCCGGGGCGTGGCACTCGGCTGCTGGGAACAGACACAGTTTATCTTGCAGAGAAAACTGTTTTGCAAGAGGTTTCCCACAATTATGGTCAGGGAGGGTCCCTGCCAGCTTTTCTTAGTCATTTGGGCTTAGGGGGAAGGTGGTTTTTTTTTTTTTTTCCTTTTTTCTTTTTTCTGTAGGCTTGAGCCATCTGGGGGCAGGGCACACACGGGTAATTACCCCGGGGGAGACAGACAAAGGGACTGCTGATCTGCAGTTCTCAGAGCCTCTGCAGGTGGCTGATGGCTTTGGGTGGAATGTCACCAAGTACCCAGGCGAGGGGGTGAGTCAGAAATCCTTAGGTCACTTGTGGTTTGCTTTCATGGTTTTGCTGTGACTCTGAACTTGTTTTTACTTAACAAGAAAAACAGGTGTTTGGGTGTCTGTTTGAAGGGGTGCTGCCTTGCTCTCTGCAGCTCCCTGTAGGCAGGAGGTGAGGCTTCCCCATTGCACAACTGGGACTTAGGAAGCCGGAAGTGAGCCCCAGGAGAGGGAGGGAGGTGGCATCCGGGCGGAAATACTGTTGTGTATTTTCATGGCTTTGAAAGCGAGCTTGGGATCAAGCAATCGATTCCTTCATTTGAACTGTCCGTTCATTAGGCCAGTGCTCTGGAGGGGAGCTCCCCACCTGGCACTCAGACCTTGGCATTGGCTCCCGTGAGCCCACAGCTCTTCACCTTGAGCTCAGGATGAAAACAAAAGCAGCGTGTTTGTCCAAACACTGCTTTGCGCTCCCGCTCCACCTGGCCGGGCAGCCCCATGCTGATGGATGTCGGTGCTTGTACTCCTGGCTACCAGCACCAGCATGCGGACAAGACCGTCTGCCTCCCCAGCGGCAGGTGCCGCCTGCCCACCCTGGGGCCTCATGCCGGCAAGGATGCAGCTGGGGCTCTCCTGCAGAGACCTTCAGACAGGAGACTGTGGGGCTAGGAACAAGTCTACTCCTCTCTGCACAGGGTGAAAGGGAAGGGAGGCAGCAGCTCAGGCCCTGGGCCCTGAGCCTGAAGCAGCTGGGACCTGCCAGGAAAGCAGATAAAAGGAACTTTCCCTTTTCAAACCTGAAGTCCAAGGTGACCTAGATGTCCCCCTCCTACCCCATCTTGGTTGTTCCCGCACCACGGCTTAGGTCGGTGACGCAGAGCTGGGCAGGGTCAAGGGCCTCAGTCTGCAGCTGGGAGCACAGGGGGCTGGGATGTGGGACAGGTGTTTATTGCTCAGTGCACAGCACAGCTATCCTGGGCCCCTGTTACCAAGCCAGGGCCAGAGGCTTCGGAGATGCCTGCGAATCGGGGGGTGCTTGGAGTCTCTCTGCTTACACGGGGAGCTCTTAAGGTTTGCTGCCTCCCCAGGCCCTCGCGGCTGGCAGAGAAGAGTCAGGGTAGCTGCGTGAGTCAGACACCCGGGGCTATCAGAAGGCTTGGAGGGAGAAGGCCAGCCGCACAGGGCAGCCAGCAGCTGTCTGGGAGGGCAGAGGCTGCTGGCCGCCGTGGCTCTGCCCACGGTTACCCCACTGCCCTGAGCGTGCCCGCCTTGCCGAAGACAGCTCAGCTGTCACAGGAATCTGTTGTGGTTCATCTTAAGAAAGTGAAGTGACACTTTTTAAAGAGGAGTTGAGGGTGAGACGTCTGTTGGTGCATCACTGGTTGCTTTAAGGGCCACCTTTTTGTTGTTGTTAAATGGTTTACTTATTTGTTTATTTGAAAGAGAAACACACACACACACACACACACACACACACACATGCGCGCACACACACTCTGCTTCCAAAGGCACACAACAGCCAAGGCTGGGCTGGGCTGGAGCTCCATCCAGGTCTCCCAGGTGGGTGGCAAGGACCCAAGTCCTTGAGCCATCTGCTGCCTCCCAGGGTGTGCGTTAGCAGGAAATTGCAATCAGGAGGAAGCAAGGGCTCGCACCCGGGCACTCTGATAGGGGATGTGGCATATCCCACGCAGCAGCTCAACTGCTGTGCCCGACGTGTGCCATCCTTCACTGTCCCCTTCCCTTGTGTGGTTATCAACAGGCCACAGGACAGTGCAAGCAAGAGGACAAGCAAGATACTGGGGCTCCTGTGGGTGAGTGACCGATGGAGGGCTGGCGGCCTGTGCATGGCCCTGCGGGGAGTGGACGGCCTGGGTGAAGGGGGAGTTGCAGAAAGCGCTCGTGAGCTCCTGAACAGTGACTGCAGGCGAGCCCGGAGTCTTGTGGTCGAAGACAGCCCTTACAAGCGCCCATGCAAGATGGCCCGTTGATGAGATCATGTTGCTTCCAGCCCATCCTGGGCAGGAGACTGGAATTCCATGGGGATGAGGCCCAGCCCGAGCTGGAAGCTGCCCGTGAGGGATTCCGGCAGGCCCTCCAATCCCGCACTCAGGGGCTGGCTCTGTTCCAGGAGGCCCGTGGGGAGGAGGGGTGAGGTGGCTCGTCACTGGGCGATATGGGGTGATGCCAGGAGCTGCCGAGCCGAGTGCTCAGGGGCTCAAGGTGCTGGGAGCCCTGAGGCTTCCGAGGCCATGGATGAGGTCTGTGGGGGGACAGTGCCTGCTGGCCCCACTCATGAACGGGGTAGGGGTGGGGGGCGGTTTGGCTCTGCCCAGCCTCCCAGACACCTGCTGAGTTGGCAGGGACTGTGGGAAGTCCGGACCTAGAGCTCGAAGGTCCTAGGATCCACAGGAGCCACTCCCAAGTTTTCCCTTGATTAGATGGACATTCATTGAGCACCTGCTGTATACGGGATCTGTAGCTGGTAGCACACGAGGTGAGCCATCCACCGGAAGCTGCTTCATGCTCTCCGAAGCTTACAGGTATTCTTAGGATAATTGGGGGTGGGGGCAGAGGCCCCCAGAAGAGAAACTTTTTTTTTTTTTAATTTTAAATCCAGCCCCTGGTTTTTGTATTCCCACCTGACAGGAGCTGCAGGAGTGCAGTCCCCTGAGTCTGCTGCCCCTTACCTGCCCAGCCTGGTCTTCCCGTCTATCAGACCTGGACACACAGCGTGGAGCAGGGGAGACCTGCGAGGAGCCCGGCGCCCTGCTCCTCTGCTCCTGCTTCCAAGGGAGTCGCGTGTGTCTGGAGCAAGCCTTGCTGCTTGTGCTGTGTGGCCCCGTCGGCCCCTCCTGGTGGTGGTGGGCAGGTGTCTTCTCTCCGCGTGTGACTGGCCGTGACCCTTCCTTCCTGTGTAAGCAGCACTTGACCAGAGTGAGTTCGCACTTGGTGCGGGGCAGCACGAGGCCAGGCTGAGCACCGCCTCTGAGAGTCCCAGGTGGGGGCCACGTGGGAGGCCGCCTTCCTTATTTGGCCTCTGTTTCCTGGAATTCGTGAGCCCACTCTCGGAGCAGAGGGTGAGCTGTGAACACCGCTTTGACACGAGCGCCTGGGAGAGAAGCTGCCACCCCTTCTTGGTGTCAGTGTCCTCCAGTTCACGTGCAGGGGCGGAGACTTCCTCTCTCCTCCCTCAGAGCTGGGGTGTGGGGGTGAGGGCTTTGTCTCTACCCAATTCGCTAACCTGCCCTGGGGAGGAGCCAGGCCCTGTCTGAATGGGAGACTGGTGAGAGCCACACACTCACGGGTCCACAAGGGTGGGGGACTGTGGCTGCCATATTGTTTTCTTCTTTTTTAAAATTTTATTTATTTATTACTTGAAAGGCAGAGTTACAGAGAGGCTGAGGCGGAGGGAGAGAGAGAGAGAGAGAGAGAGAGAGAGAGAGAGAGTCTTCCATCCACTGATTTGTTTACTCCCCAAATGGCCATAGGCCAGAGCTGAGCCAATACAAAGCCGGGAGCCAGGAGCTTCCTCTGGGTCTCCCACATGGGTGCACGGGCCCAAGGTTTTGGGCCATCCTCTGCTGCTTTCCCAGGTGCATCAATAGGGAGCTGGATCAGAAGTGGAGCAGCTTGAACCGGCGCCCATATGGGATGCCGGTGCTGCAGGCCAGGGCTTTAACCTGCTGTGCCACAGCACCGGCCCCCCGTGTGTTGTTTTCAATTCCACTCCTCAACCACTTGCACCACAAGTCCTACCACTGGGAAGAGTCAGGGTCTCTCAGTTCTCTCTCTGCAATGGGGAAGTGCATCTGAGATGGACCCACCCTGGCTCTCTCTTTCTCAGTTATATGACTGATAAACAGTAATTGTAGGTTCCGGGTGTATAGTGTATCAGATCAGGGTCATTGACCTCCCCATCACCTCAGGCCTTTATCATCTTGTGTTGGGAGCATTCAAAACCCTCCCTGTAGCTAATTTGACACATAAGGTTGGTTGGTGTCAACCACAGTCACCCTTCTGTGCCGTGGAGCACAGTAAGTTATTCCTTCTCTCCACCTGACCCCTGCACCTGTTACCCACCTCTCCGCATCTCTCCGTCCCAGCCTCTGAGATCCGCTCTTTGACAGCCCACTGGTTGCCTGCAGTCTGTCTGCTGGGCCTTTGGGTAGAGGCAGAAGCTTCCAAACAGAACTCGGCAGACCCGGCTCTCCCCTCTAGCAATTCCAGACCTTGGCTTGTGGAGGCCAGGTTAGGAGCCTCCAGCTGGGCCCCTGACATCGCCTGGTTCCCTAATTCAGCTTTTCCATGGGGCTATGAACTTGGAAAACTTGGGGACATTCAATGCTTATTTTATCAAGTGTCTTTTGGTGTGAGCTGTAAGATTCCAGGGAAATGTGAGTTTTCTGGAGTATCCACAAGTACTCTGAGAGCTGGTAACTCTTGTTGACGACTGTTGCGGATGTCCTTATTGTAGTCATGTTTCACGGGTTGCCCGGCCCTCCTTGACCAGTCTCTGCTCTGCCTGTCCAGGTCTCAGTCACTGGGACACACAGCTGGAGACCTGGAGGTATCAGAAGGTCGCTGTGTTGGTGGTGGTTGATGCTGGCTATCAGCTGAGACGTCAGACACCCACATGTAGCTGGAGCTTTCTCTCAATGTCATGGCCTCAAGGTGGTGCTACTGTCAGATTTGTCCTTGGGGGTTCAATTCTCCAGCCACCAAGGTGGACTTCCATCTACCTCCCAGCCTTGGAAGGTCTGTATTTCTTTTGGTTGCAAGCGAGATCCGTGAGGTAGGGAGTGAGATCCTGTCTCTTGGTGGAGGAATAGAAGGTTCTAGGAGAGCCTTGGGGTGGGAGGTCTACCTCTGCCCCAGGCAAGCAGGGAGAAGGGAATGGTACTGCTTCCTGTTCTGTCTGTCCAGTTGGATGGGTAAGCACAAGCTTGAGAAGATTAAAGGCCAGCAGGGAAGCAACCCAGCAATAGCCAGGAGTGGAAAGAATGATGCTGTCATACCTGGGCCCAGGAGCACCCACGTGGAGGGCAGGGGCTCAGGACCCCGGCCTCGGAGCACAATTTGCTGACCGCACTTGCTGTCCCGACTGTTGCATCTGAGCTGTTGTGGTGAAGCGTCCTTCCCCTTGCCATTGTGGACCAAAAGTATTGCCATGAGGGGTGATGATAATTTATGTAAAAGAGCTTTGTGCATGCCTGGGGCCTAATATGTGCTCAGTAAACCAGCCTGTTCCTACCCTTGTCTGATTTCTCATGACTTCTGCTGAGTGCTCTACACAGAGGAGGAGGAGTGTGTCCTTTCTCTATTAGAGAGAGAGAGAGAGAGAGAGAGAGAGAGAGAAAGAGCTGACTCTTGTCTACTGGTTCATTCCCTAAATGCCTGCAATGACCAGGGCTGGACCAGGCCAACACCAGGAGCTGGGAACTCTGCCTAGGTAGGTCTCCCACATGGATGCAGGGACCCAGGTATTTCAGTGACTGTCTGCTGTTTTCTACGGTCTGCGCCAGCAGGAATCTGGACTTGAGAGCAAAGATGGATCTTGAACTCAGGTCTCTGATACGGTATGGGATGTGGGCACCTCAACCGCTCTGTCTTAGCTGCTAGGCCCAATGCCCACCCCTCGCTTTCTGCTTTAGCTCTGCAGAAGACAAATGTGAAGGTTTGACCTGGCTGCTGCCCTGTGGATTTCAGAAAGTTGGTTCTCTGGGGCTGGGGCTGTGGTGCAGCGGGTTAACACCCTGGCCTGAAGCACCAGCATCCCATATGGGTGCTGGTTCAAGACCGGCTGCTCCACTTCCGATCCAGCTCTCTGCTATGGCCTGGGAAAGCAGTGGAAGATGGCCCAAGTGCTTGGGTCCCTGTACCTATGTGGGAGACCTGAAAGAAGCTCCTGGCTCCTGGCTTTGGATTGGCGCAGCTCCGGCGTTGCGGCCAACTGGGGAGTGAACCATTGGATGGAAGGCCCCTCTCTCTCTCTCTGCCTCTCCTTCTCTCTCTGTGTAACTCTGCCTTTCAAATAAATAAATAAATCTTTAAAAAATAAAAAAGAAAGTTGGCTCTCCCCCTCACCCTCTTGAATTCCTAAGAGGTGAGGAGTGTTGTGATAATAATTTTAATGTTACAGTATCTGTTCAAGGCTTATTTGAAGTAATTTAGACTTTTCGTACTTTCTAATTAAGGGTTTGGGGCACCTAGTGCTTATTAAATGAGTCTTACATGTGGTGAGCGTAATATTTTAAAAACACCCCCAGCCAAGGATTCTTTCAGGTTGTCTTCCTGAGCCTGTGTGCTGGGTGTCTAGCAGTGTTCACGCCTGAAAGAAAATTCATTGATTCCTCTTTGGCTAGACTGCCTTGTGTGTGTGTGCGCATGCGTGTGTGTGCAGTGCGTGTGTGTGCATGTGCGCGCGTGTGCATTCGGGTGAGTGCATATGTGTGCGCTTGTGTGTGCATGTGTGTGCATTGGTGTGTGTGCGTGTGTGCATTCGTGTGTGCATGTGTGTGCGCGTGCGTGTGCATGTGCATGTGTGTGTGTGTCTATCAGGTTTTGATGTTTAGGTGCCTGCATGCAAAGCAGGCTCAGTTTGCTGAGGCCCTGGTGAGCGAGAGGATGTCTGGGAACGGACACACATGGGCACGCGTTCCTCCCTGGACGAAGGGTCAGGGGACCAGGGGACGGAGCTTCTGCCAGCCCCAGCGGCAACATCAAGCACCAGATGGGCCTGGCCATATTTGTAGCCGTTAAAAATCATGTTTTCCAAGAATATTTAATGACAGAGAGAAATATGAGTCATGCAAAGTGCATTGCATCAGTCCTCCGAAATGTGCCCAGGACGGTGTGGTGACTCACTAGCAGCCACAGGCAGGAAGGAGAGCTCCTTACTCATGCCTGTGGGGTGGGGGAGAGGGAACGGAAGGTGCTGAGCCCGGGGTCAGTTAACACCTGACTGATGTGGTGGAGGGCCAGGGCGCTGCGAGAGGCAAGAAGGAGGCGAGGTTGTTGGGCAGAGGACTGAGCAGCACCATGGGAAAACACTGTGGGCTGATTTCCCAGGAGCCAGCGCTGGTCATGACAACCCAAACCTCCCCTCCACCTTTGATTCGAGACTGTCGGTGGCTGACCTGTTGTTCGCAGCTCCTTTAGGTCCCCTGAAGCCGTGTCTACCTGGTTCACACTGCAGAGCGCTGTTTGGAAGGCAGTTTGAATGCTGTCTACTCTCATCCTGCAGGGTCAGCTGAGACCAGTCCGTGCAGCCTCAAACTCAAATCGCGCATGCGTGTTTCAGTTGCTAGCACGAATAGGTATGCTGTGGTTCTAATGCCGGCTGCAAAACTCAGGCTGGAGTTTAACTGCCACTGCAATGTTATCCAGGGGTGCTTAGGCCCAGAGAGCTCTCCGGCGGCACTGGATTAGAGTAGGTTGGTTTTCTCAAAGGTGGGCTTGTTGTAAGCTCAGCCCCTCTTACCCACCTCCTGCCTCGTGCGCTCGCTTGTCCTTGTGCCGTGTTACCTACGACGCAGCACCAAGGCCCTCCCCACGGGTCACCCCCTCCATCGTGGGCGTCCTAGCCTCCAGAACTGTGTGCCAATAAAGTTGTGCTATTTATCATTTACCCAATTTGCAGAAGACAATTCTGAATCACTGTTCTTCCCTGTGGGTTTGCTATTTTCCTGTGAATGGGATCTGTTAGTGCTGACTCGTGTGGCCCTTGCCAGTGGTGGTGCTTCTTTACTTACAGCTGCTGGTTTGGAGAGAAAAGAAAAGAAGGGAAATTGGTTTGTCTTAAAAGGTAAGATAGGGGCCGGCACTGTGGCGTAGCGGGTAAAGCCGCTGCCTACAGTGCCAGCATCCCATATGAGCGCTGGTTCTAGTCCCGGCTGCTCTACTTCCAATCAAGCTCTCTGCTGTGGCCTGGGAAAGCAGTGGAGGATGGCTCAAGTCCTTGGGCCCCTGCACCCACGTGGGAGACCTGGAAGAAGCTCCTGGCTCCTGGCCTCAGATCGGAACAGCTCTGGTCGTTGAGATCAATTGGGGAGTGAACCAGTGACTCAAGACCGCTCTCTCTCTCTCTCTCTGTAACTCTGACTTTCAAATAAATAAATAAATCTTAAAAAGTGAAGGTAAGATAACGGAAAATAACAACTTTTGCAACCATTTCCCATGTGCCCTTGTGCCTGCTGTTGCCACCCCCGCACTCACAGGACCACCTAGCACGGAGATGGAGGGAGGGAGGGGTCAGCCTTTCCTCCAGGGGCCATTCAGGACCTCGGCCACTGCAGAGCTGCTTGGTGTTCCGGCAGGGACATCCTGACTGTTGCGTCTAAGGGGCCTTTCCCACTTCCCGCCAAGGTTATTAATAGTTATCAGTTGGTGCTCGGCTAAATTCCTTCAGAGGGAAATGTTTTGCACATTGTTGGTTAAAAAAAAAGGAAAACAGAAAGAGGATAATAACTTAGAGTATTTCAGGAGGTATAGATGTTTATTGCTGACACTCGTATATGGACTGTGTGCCAGAGATTTATCTGATTCTCTTTTTAAAAGCCTTGACTCTGAAATAATTCTAGATTCCCATGAAGTTGCAGAGATAGGACAGAGAGGTCTTGGGTACCTCCCACTGAGGCTGGCTCATCGGTTGCATCTTGTGTAATCATAGCACAATGTTCAAACCAGGAGCTGGCATCGGAGCAGCATGTGTGCATGGATTCATGGTATTGTATTACATGTGTGGATGCCTTCAGTCACCGCTGTAATCAAGACCAGACGGCTCCATCACCACAAAGTGCTCCCTCCTGCTTCCCCTCCCCCACCTCCCCCCCACCCCCGGCAACCACTCGTCTGTTTTCCATGTCTGTATTTTTGTTATTTTGAACATGTTATGTCAATGGATTCATGCAGCGTGAGACCTTCTGACACTGGGTGTTCTTCCCTGAGGCGCAGCCAGGTTGCTGCGTGTACCCACGGCTCAGCCCTCTTTATGACTGAGGGACCCAATGGTGATGGCTACACTTGGATGCTGGCTAGTACCTAGATACTTGGTCAAACATGATTCTAGTTGCTTCTGTGAAAGTATTTTTTGGATGAGGTTAACATGTAAACGGGCAGGCTGTGAGGAGAGGAGATGACTCTCCACAATGTGCTTCAGCCTGATGAATAAGGAAGTGGGGTTTCTACCTGGAGCTGTCAGCTCTTTCCAGTCTGTCGCCCTGCGCATTTGGGGGCCATTCAGTCTTCACAGTCATACAAGCCAAATTCCTTAAAATCTCTCTCCTCTCTCTGTCTCTACACACACACACACACACACACACACACACACCCTATTTGTTCTGTCTTGCTGGAGAAGATTGATTAATACATCTACAGTATGGATGTATCATTGTTTAACTGTTCACCCGTGGAAGGACTTCTTGGCTCATTCTCGTTTTTGTCTTTCAACATAACGCAACAACAAATACGTGTGTCCAGGATTTTGGGTGGACCTAGGTTTTCATTTCCGTGGGATAAAAAAACCCAGGATTGCAATTGCTGGGTTGAAAGGTAGGCATGTGTTTAGCCTTTAAGAAGCTGCCAGCGATTCCCCAGAACCATTGTATCTTCTTACAATCCAAGGAGCCGTGCGTGGGAGATCCAGTTTCTTCACGTCCTCCCCAGCCTTTGGCGGTGGTGTTATTTTGGTCTGAGCAGTTCTGACAGGTGGGTAGTGCTGGCTCCTTGTAGTCTTACTTTCCATCCCCTAATAGCGTGTGATGTTGACCATGCTTCCACGTGCTTATAGAGCGTGTGCACATCGTCTTCATTGGAATATCTTCTCACCTTTTTCTGTTGAGTTTTGAGTTAAATACACACACACATGCATACTCTATATAGAGTGTAGATAGTCTTTGTCATCTATGTGGTTTGCAAATGCTCTCCCCAAGTTTGTGATACGCAACATTTTAAAGATGCCACCCAAGAATCCTACCCCGTCACTATAAAACCAAACATGAGCCTAAGTACTGCTTAGGGGAGTTTCAGATGTAGGTTATGTTACTAAGCTTTCATGATTTAAAACTTTATTTTACTTATGCAAGAGAGGGGGAGTGTGGGGGCTCCCGTCTGCTGGTTCATGTCCCAGATGCCTGCAACAGCTAGGACTTGGCCAGGCTGACACGTGAGGGGCAGGGGTCCAAGTACTTGAGCCATCACCTTCTGCCTCTCAGGGTGCCTGTTAGAGGAACTACAGTGGGGAGCAGAGCTGGGACTTGCAAGCAGGCTTTCTGATACAGCATGTGGATATCCCGAGCAGTGACTTAACCACAGCACCACATGCCATCACAGCTGTTCACTTTAAAATAGGGTGATCATCTGGATGGGTCCAAAATGATTTTAGGGCCGGCTCCGCGGCTCACTAGGCTAATCCTCTGCCTGCGGTGCCGGCACACCAGGTTCTAGTCCTGGTCGGGGCGCCGGATTCTGTCCCGGTTGCCCCTCTTCCAGGCCAGCTCTCTGCTGTGGCCCGGGAGTGCAGTGGAGAATGGCCCAAGTGCTTGGGCCCTGCACCCCATGGGAGACCAGGAGAAGCACCTGGCTCCTGGCTTTGGATCAGCGTGGTGCGCCAGCCGCAGCGGCCATTGGAGGGTGAACCAACGGCAAAAAGGAAGACCTTTCTCTCTGTCTCTCTCTCTCACTGTCCACTCTGCCTGTCAAAAAAAAAAAATGATTTTAGGAGCCCTTAAAAGTGAAAGAGGAAGCAGGAGTGAGAGGAGTGGGCAGAAGAGGAGGTTAGGGTGACTTCAAGTGTGAGCAGGGCTCAGTACCTTGTGTTAACTCCAAGACAGAGGAAGGGGGCACGAGCCAAGGAATGCAGGAAGCGTCTAGGTAAGCATGATTCAGGATCCGGGATCCGGGCTGCGAGCCAGTGAGGAAGTGAGGACCTCCGGCCTCCGACCACAGGGGCCTGAACTCTGCCAACAGTCAGAGAGCGTCTGGACGCAGATGAATCCCGCGAGTCCTTCCTGGCCTGCCGGATCAGGGGCAGGGAACCCAGCTGAGCCAGCCCCAAGAACCGGCGGATAGCCAGTGGGTGCTGTCCCAAGCTGCCACATGTGTGGTGATCGGCTGTGGCGACAGTAGGGAGCTGAAGCTCAGGCTGTAGCTCGTCCCCCCACCCCCCAGCTGGGTCTTTCACAGATTAATTTTGGTGCAGTCTGATTTAGGAATGATGCTCCTTTATGGATGGTGCTTTTGGAGTTCAAGTGTAAGGACTCTTCCATGCTCCAGGTTCTGAAGATTCCCCATGCGTTTCAGTTCATGGTCTACATCTGTTATTTAAGTATCTGGTCCCTTTTTGAGTTAATTTTTGCATGCGTCATGAGGCGCAGGACCAGCTTCTTCCTTGCTTCCGTCTTTGACTTTGGCTGCCCAGGTACCCCAGCACCATTTGCCGAGAAATCTCTTCTTCTCCGTCGAATCGCTTTTGTACCTTTCTGACAAACGAGTTGGTTGTTCTGATGTGGGGCTGCGTGTTGGCTCTGCCTCCGTCCCATTGGTGTGTGTCAGTTTCTCTACTCACACAATCTCCATGACTGTAGGTATACAATCAACCTTAGAAGTGGGTAGAGTGACTCCTTACTTTTCTCTTTTGCAAAATTATTTTTGCTATTCTGGTTCTGTTGTTTTTATGTATAAATTTTAGAATAAATTTTTATTATTTATTTATTTATTTATTTATGTCTAAAGATTTATTTATTTTACTTGAAATTCAGAGTTACACAGAGAGAGAAGGAGAAGCAGAGAGAGAAAGAGAGAGGGAGAGAGAGGTCTTCCATCCACTAGTTCATTCCCCAGTTGGCTGCAATGGCCACTGTTGCGCCAATCCAAAGCCAGGAGCCAGGAGCTTCTTCTGGGTCTCCCACATGGGTGCAGGCACCCAAGGACTCGGGCCATCTTCTACTGCTTTCCCAGGCCATAGCAGGGAGCTGGATCAGAAGTGGAGCAACTGGGACTCCAACTGGCACCCATATGGAATGCTGGCACTGCAGGCTGCAGCTTTACCCACTACTCCACAGCGCTGGCCCCTTATTTATTTATTTTAACGATTTATTTATTTAATTGGAAGTCAGTTACACAGAGAGATGGGTGCATGCACACACACACACACACACACACAATCTTCCATCTGCTGATTCACTTCCCAATTGGCTGCAATGCCCAGGACTGGGCCAGACCAAAGCTTGGAGCCAGGAGCCAGGAGCTTCTTCTGGATCTCCCATATTGGTGCACGGGCCTGAGCACTTGAGCCATCCTCTGCTGCTTTCCCAGGTGCATTAGCAAGGAGCTGGATTGGAAGTGAAGCAGCCAGGACTCAAACTGGTGCCCTTATGGGATGTGGGTTGCAGGTGGAGCTTTACCAGCTATGCCACAACGCCAGCCCCCACATCCCCTTTCCAATCTTGCTAGAGGTTTATCTTTAAAAAAAAAAAGGTGTTCATACTTGTCAACAGTTTTTATTCTCAGTGATCAAATTGTATAGGCCTGTCATGTATTTTTTAATGCTTATTTATTTATTTATTTCAATTTATGAGAGAGAGAGAGAGAGATAGAGATAGAGATAGAGAGAGAGAGAGAGAGAGATCTTCTTCCTCTTCTCCACTCCCCAGATGACCACCATGCCAGGACTGGTTCAGATTGAAGCTGAGAGCCTGGAGTTCCGCCCGGGGCTCCCACGTAGCCCAAGCACTGGCACCATTGTTGCTGCCTCCCCCGGATGTTTTAGCAGGAAGTTGGAGTGGAAGCTCAGTAACCAGGACTGGAGCTGGCATTCTGACACGTGATGTGAGCGTAGGAAGGAGCAGCCCAACCCACTGAGCCACAGCGCCCGCCCCATTCCTAGAACCAGCATTTTGTTTCATTGATTTTCTTGATTTTTTCAATTTTGTGTTTTTCTGCTTTTTGTCTGATTCCTGGTACCCTCCACCCTGCACCTCCCCGGGAGAGGCTTGAGTTAGGAGGTGAAGGTAGAGAAGTGATGCGTGAGGAGCCTAACTCCACCCTTAGATTTAGGAAGTCACTGGTGGATGGAGGGGGCAGAGGGTGGCCTGAGCGAGCAGGGGCACTGGAGCAGGTATCATGGGTTTGCTCTCTCTGAGTCCAGGCTGCGTGAAGAATGAGCTGGGGCTGGTGGGGAGGGTGGCTCCTTCCAGGTGCTTCCTGGCCTCTCTTTAAGGGGGCGCTGGATCCAGCAAGGCTCTGGGTGCCTGGCGGGGGGCACTATCCAGTTTTAACCCATTTACGCTTTGTCAGGAGGGGAGGGATGAGGAAGCAAAGATGCCGTTAGAGTTTCTGGTGGCGAATGTGTCCCCTCTCTCACCAGCGCCATTCTGAAGACTTTTTACCTGTACTTAGGGGTCTTTCTAAAATGCTTGCATTGGGACTTCCACGTCCCACAAGGGCCTGAGGATTCTTTCTTGGTCGTGGAGGTGAGGTGGCCTGGACGCTACCATCCTGACAGAGCCGGGGCTGCGTCTGCCCCCAAGTCTGCGAAGGCTTTCCTGGGGCCGGTGGGGATGGCCAGGGGAGCTAGGGGCCTGGTGGCACAGCAGGGCTCTCGTGTAACAGGAGACGCCAGGCTGCTGCTTTCCACATGTAAATATATGAGAGGAAAGTTTCCCAGACCTTTTGGAGTTTAAAAAGCTCTTATAAAATGGCATTTTGATGAGCTGAGCATAAATGAATTGGAAACATTCAGATAACGTTTCCCTAGGGTTTGAAAACCAATGGACTAGAGCTTGGCAGAGGGTCTGAGGTACTACGCCAAGAGTTTGAAAAATCATTTGAGAGATTGTGATGAACCCAAACTACTACCAACTTCTCCTGTCTCAGCGGCTTCAGGGAACCTAGGAGAAGGGCTGCGGGCAGGAGAGGGGAGCTGCTTGCTTCCTGGGGAATGGAGACAGCGCCTTTGATGCTGTGGTCACTTGCATGGGCATTCCCACCTGGGCTGAGGTTGCTGCCACCTGTCTGTCTGTCCATCTAGACATCCATCCATCCATCCGTCCATCCATCCATCCATCCATCAGTCCATCAATCCGTCCACCCAATCATCCATCCAGCACTTAATTTTTTTAAAAGATTTATTTATTTGAAAATCAGAGTTATACAAAGAGAGAAGGAGATGCAGAGAGAGAGAGAGAGAGAGAGAGAGAGAGAGAGGTCTTCCATCCACTGGTTCACTCCCCAATTGGCTGCAACAGTGGGAGCCATGCTGATCTGAAGCCAGGAGCAGGAGCTTCTTCCGTGTCTCCCACACAAGTGCAGGGGCCCAAGGAGTTAGGTCATCGTCTACTGCTTTCCCAGGTCATAGCAGAGAGCTAGATGGGAAGTGGAGCAGCCAGGACTCGAATCAGCACCCCATGGGATGCCGGCACTGCAGGTGGCAGCTTTACCCGCTACGTTACAGCGCTGACCCCCAGCACTTATTAAGTGCCCAGTTGTACGTAGCTGTAGGCGACAGAAGGTAATGAGGCTCATCACCTGTCTTTGCAGAGCTTAGTGTCATGGAGGGAGAGCTTCTAAGCAAAGCCTTGGGGACGGGCAGGGCACTGCAGGAGCCCAGGGAAGAGCAGCATCCCTGCATGACTGAGGGCACCCAGCTTGCCAGTGCTCCCAGCGTCACCCCAGTGGAGTGTTAAGGATGCCCTTACGTTGTATCAGGGACCCCCAAGCTGAGATATCACTGAGGATGGAATGTGAAGGAAAGGGTTCACCCTTCCCCCAAGCCCAAAGCTATACCAAGCCCTCTCTAGGACAGTAGTGTTGGACAACACAGATGTGGGGCCGTCATCATTACTAAAGGGAGAGCACGCTTCCTCTAAACCTTGTCCAAGGACCCCACACCACAGCCCTACAGGATGGATACTCCTGCTGTCTCTCAGAAACTGGAGGCTGAGAGTGACCCTGTCCAGAAAGCAGAGAGCTGAGACCTGGATCTGGGCCCACTGACCCTGTGCTAGGTGATGTGCCGGGGCAGAACCAGGGCCGTGCCTGTGGCTATCAATTCCAGGTTATGTCTTTTTTTTTTTTTTTTTTTTTTTTTGACAGGCAGAGTGGACAGTGAGAGAGAGAGAGAGAGAGAGAGGTCTTCCTTTTGCCGTTGGTTCACCCTCCAGTGGCCGCCGTGGCCGGCGCACCATGCTGATCCGAAGCCAGGAGCCAGGTGCTTCTCCTGGTCTCCCATGGGGTGCAGGGCCCAAGCACTTGGGCCATCCTCCACTGCACTCTCCGGCCATAGCAGAGAGCTGGCCTGGAAGAGGGGCAACCAGGACGGAATCCGGCGCCCCAACCGGGACTAGAACCCAGTGTGCTGGCGCCGCAAGGCGAAGGATTAGCCTAGTGAGCCGCGGCGCCGGCTTGGTTATGTCTTCAAGCTGAGAATGTGGTGTCTGACTTAACCGCAAAGGGAAATCGTTGAGAACAGCACGGCCTGAGGATGTCTCTTGGCAACCCTGGGTTCTTCTTGGTGTGGGAGACAGAACCTTGCAAGGGATCTGGGGGCAATAATATGACCTATTTTTGGATTACAGTGACCTCATCCCCTCCCCAAAGGGAACTTTGACAGACATTTTTCTATCTTGGACAAAATTGTGATGTGGGTCAGTGAGGTGCATTGAGATGTTGGGGGAGCACAGACAGCTGTCTCAGCCTTCTTTTCCTCTCCTCTTCCTTCCAACTGACACTCCAAGAGCCCCTTGACCTTGCGCCCTGCTGGTGAGCTGATTTTATGAATGACATCATGCTGGCTTGCTTCTAAACATTGAACCACCACCAACTTGGTGAAGATGGGAGCCAGGGCGGGGTGCCGGCGTCGGAAATACCTGGAAAGCAACTGTTGGTCCCCTGATTGTCCAGACAGCAGAAGGGCTCTTGGAAAAATCTCAAAGCATAGTTTCCTCTTGGTGTGTGCAGAGGGGGCATTCCTGGGCAGTGCAGTGTGTTTCAAGGCATGTGAGAAAAATGCACAGTGTTTGCATGCAATTAGGCTTCAGGTTCAATCCTTATGAATGGAGTTTTACCTTCGCGGATGTCAATGAGGATGTTTGAAGATCAGCTGGGACGTGGGCCATCCTTTGTTGTGAGGGAATGGCCTGGGGTTCTTACTTGTACCTGCCAAGTGCCATCAGTGTCCCTGCCCCATCCTGGTGACAACTGGAAAGTCCCCGCCAATTTTTCTAAGTGTCCTCAAGGGGGCGCTGCCTTCCATCCCTTGCTCTGACAAATCCCCAGAAGGCAGGCTGTGTTTTCTACTGCTTCTATTGGGTTCAGGAGTGCCTCTGTGTTTCATCCTGAGGCCACGGTACCATTCCAGAGCTTTTGAAACTTCTGGGTCTCTTCCGGGATCAGCCCCGGGTGATGTTTTCTTCTTCTACAGCTTGAACTGAGAGAATGACAGTCATATTCCTCACCCCTTAAAAAGTGTCATAAATACCGCCCCCCCAAAATGGATGCTTCTCTGCACCCCAGCACAGCCCTGGTAGCCTTGATTATAGAAATGCAACCAATTTCTGAATGTGGGCATGTGAACTGACATACCCTCTGTAAGGAGTCCAATCACCACGTGCATAAGAGACACATTCTGTCCTGGGTGCTCTATTGTCCACAGGCTCCCTGGGCGTAGGCTCTGCCTCCACTCCTAGACTTGCCAGGGGCAAAAGCCGTAGCACGAGAAAGTGCTCTGAGAACCGTGAGGCCCTCGGCTCCCCAGGAGAGGTCTCAGTGTTCTGGGAGCCAGGGACCCCGGCCCCCGCCAGGCTGCGAGGTCCACATGGTGTCCCCAGCGGCGTTCAGCAGGCAGCGTCCCCAGCTCTGCTCCATTTGTGGGAGGGGCCCTGATCAGGAGTCCCAGTGCTCTATCAGGAAATGTTTCCCATGCTCCAAGTTCAGAGCTGCCGCTTCTGGGCGGGGTTGGTGATGGGGGCCGTGGAGAGCAGGAGGAAGTGGAGAGCTGGTTCCTCGCAAGAGGAAAATCCTGCAGTGAGCAGTGGTTCTCCGGGAGCCCCCGTCAGCGTGGCGCTGCGCCTTGGACCCTCACCTCTGAGAGACAGGTGTGAGCTCCTGGGGTGGGCCGCGGGCCCTGCATTTCACACACACAGTGGCCCCGACACCAGCCTGCTCTGTTCCCATCGGGGCAGCAGTGACAGCGTGGGCACGGAGTCTCGGAGGACTCGGGGGTTTGAGGTTGGGTTGTGAGCAGGCCAGCCTTGTCGTCTTCTCCTCTTTTTCTCTGTGCTTTGTGGGCAGTGATTCTGTGCAAACTCCTCCGCCTTCCTCCCTGTGAAGGCGGCAGAAGAGGCCTGTGTCATAGGTGGGAACCTCATCAGCCCACCAACTTGTTCAGCTTAGCATTGACCTGCCCCTGAGTCACCTGCAGGAAATGGGAGCGATTCTACAGACACATCATTGCTCAAGTTGGGAGTTTCGTTGCCTGGCTGGGTGTCTTTGTCTAGACCTGCCATAATAAAAATACTCTAGATTGAGCAATTTATGAAAAATAGAAATTTCTTTCTCCCAGTTCTGGAGGCTGGGGAGTTCAAGGTCAAGGCACTGGCAGGTTCTGTGTCCGGCGAGGACCTGTTCCTCATAGAAGGCGCCATCCTGGTGTTCTCACATCGTGAAAGAGACGGACAGGGGAGGCTGCACCTCTTACCATCGCCTAGAGGGTTCCATTTTGGAGAGACACATACATCGAAACCCTAACGTGAGATGTAGTGCAGGCCTGAGCCATCTTCAAGGTTCGGCCTGGACGGGGATGTACGTGGTGACCCAGAGCTCCACTGGACAGTGAGTGCTGTTGAGCCCCCGTCACGCCCACCTGTGCCGGCCCCCGGCTGTGCTGGGAGCGCCATCCAGTGGCCTGCAGTGCTCGAGGGGCCCCTCTGTTCTTTAATACGACGCTCTGTGCAAACAGGTTTCAGAAAAGGCTGGACTTTATTCGCTCTCTGAAACTTCGCCAGTTTGGCCACAGAATAGATGATCAGTTCCAAAAGAAGTTTCATTTTCTAGCATATTGAAATAGTTAGCAGTTAGGGAAACTTTTCCTGCTCGCTTTGAGTAGGGAAGACGGTGGGGCACGTGAAGTGAGGCCAAGCCACTGCGATGGCTCCCGGGAATCCTGCCCTGGGGTACGCACGCCCCTTCTCTCCGCTTTTCCATCAAACACAAACCTTGGTGCCGCTGGGAGAGATTTTGCAGACGTAATTGAGGTCCCAAATAAACTGGCTTTGGGTAAAGGGGATTGATTATCTTGGGTGAGCCTGACCTGAGCAGGTGGGCTCTCAGAAGGGTCTGGGCTCCTCTGGTGACAGGATGTGAGAAGAACCTGGTGGGGGGGGAGGATCTCCGTGGTACAGTCAAGTGGCGGGGAGCACACATGATAGCCATCAAGGAAACCCTGGCAACTCGTTTGTCCCACAGCCTGAATGAACTTGGCAGAGTCTCCCCTTGAGTCTCTGGACAAGAACCCTGCCTGCCAACCCTTTGATTTCAGTCTTGTAAGACCCTTTATGGGGAATCCAGGCACCCCGTATCCAGCCTCGTGGCCCACTGAACTGTAAGTAACAATTGAATGTGGTGTTGTGCTGTCATTAAATTAGAGCTGTATACAACCGGGGTGGCCACAAGGGGGGGACCTCACCCCCTTAGGAACGCCCGTGGAGGGGCGGCCGTGTTCATCTGTTGTAGGGACCTTGTGGGTTAGGAAGGTCACACACTGAGCGCTCAGGATCTAAGAGGCTTGGCTTTTCTATCTTGATGCTCATTTTGCACATATAGTTTGAGTTCTCCTTTCTTATAGGGAAAAACCAAACCCTGAAGACCATGCAGTAGAGGAAGAGCCATTGCAACCTTCAAGCAGAGAGCCGCATAAGGACAGTGGCAGTACTTTAAGTGTGTGATGTTTCTGTTTTTCTGGTCAGTTCTGTAGGAACTGTCCTGTTTGGATATACATGGCTGGACATTTATGCTGGCCGAGGGCGACGGGGGTGAGGGCTGGAGGAGGGGTGCTGAAGCCAGGTCAGAACGTTGGCGTCCCTTCTGGTCCATGTTACGTGGGTTTCCAGGGGCGAGCTCTGTGGCCTGGCTCAGAGGTGGCCAACGTTGCATTTTATTGCCCACTATATAGGGGGTAGCATTTTGCCTACGAGCTCCGTGCACAGACTCCCCAGAGCCACAGCTCCCTCCTCTGTGCTCCCCGACCCCAGTCTGGATGATTGCACTTTTCTTTTTTTTGACAGGCAGAGTTAGACAGTGAGAGAGAGAGAGAGAGAGAGAGAGAAAGGTCTTCCTTCCGTTGGTTCACCCCTCATTGGCCACTGCGGCTGGTGCACCGCGCTGATCCGAAGCCAGGAGCCAGGTGCTTCTCCTGGTCTCCCATGGGGTGCAGGGCCTAAGCACTTGGGCCATCCTCCACTGCCCTCCCGGGCCACAGCAGAGAGCTGGACTGGAAGAGGAGCAACAGGGACAGAATCTGGCACCCCGACCAGGACTAGAACCCGGGGTGCCGGCGCCGCAGGCAGAGGATTAGCCTAGTGAGCCGCGACGCCGGCCTGGCACTTTTCAAGGGGGATCTTGAAAACTCCAACTGGCTCAATGTCATTGTCGAATGGCCCCGACACCAACATCATTTGTTAAGATGACGATCTCATGATGACCAGGATGACTTGAGCGTTTCAGTGGCTGGAAGGGTCAGGATCTGATTTCTGGGAGAGCCCCGTCTCAGTCTTCTGTCTGGAGTCTAAGGTTTTCAACACAACTGGCTTAGTTTGGGGGAAGCGTTCAGTCCGTCCTTGTCACCTGCAAGTTGGTCGCGACTCGCTCATTTCTTACTCTCAGCTCTCCTGCCTATCAGAATGGGTAACGTCAGGATCCAACTTTTGGGTGAATTTAAGGGCAAATGCAGGAAGTACGTGTCTTGACTTGCTTGTCTCCCAAGGGTCCACACCCCATCCCATCGGCAGAAGCTGAGGAGGTGGGGGCAGACATGCCTAAGCCGGGTATGATGGGACTTGACTTGGGTTATAGCTTTGAGCTTGGTCCGTCTCGGTCCCAGCACTGGTGTTCCCCTGTCACTCCATCCTCCGCCTTCCCTCCCCCCAGCTACAAAGCGCCCGTCCTGATTATCAGCAGTGGTTCAGTTCTGCCCTAGCTCCCCCTTGCAGCCCCGCCCCAGAGCTCAGCAGAAGTCACCGCCACCCAGGAGCAGGGCTCTCCCCTTGGAGGGTGGTGGGGACGGTTGACAACTTAGGATTGCTCTGATGGAGGTGAAACTTAGGGGAACATGGCGCTTCCCTGGGGCCGGAGGAGAATCTTGCAGCCGGACAAGCCTAGCGGGGGCTCCGCGTTGCCCCCCATGCACGGGGAGTCCCGTTTTCCTCTGGAGCTTCCAGACAGCCACACTTGCTCTCAGAGAGCGCCTCACATCACTGCTCTCCCTAACGTGACCTAGCACGACACATGCTCTTGTGTGAAGGCACACGCACTGCAGAGAATGCATTGTTTGCACCTGCGCACCTGCGGTTCTTGATCTTAGTGTCCTTGCAAGTCCCATGTTCCCTTGGGACTGAGTGACGCCGTCATGCATTTACAAGGCATTGGTTGTCCCCGTGATTTCACTCGCGGGTTCATTTGTTCAGCGATTGTTTATTGAGCTGCTATTGCGTCCCAGGAACTCTTAGAGGCCTGGAGTTCAGTGTTGAACGAAGTGGGCAAAGTTGACAATTGTCATGGACTGATACAACTTGGAACCCAAAGCTTGCTTTCTTGTTTTGTCATTAAATTTACCCCATCTCCCCTCTACGTGTTCACCTTCTGCAGCTGTGGTTGGAGCTGTGAGAAGGTGACAGCTTTGGAGCCTGGCGGATGTGGTCTGGAGTCATCCCTCTGCCCCACGCTGTCCCTCTGTCCTGTGGACATGCTGGGGCTGCTGCCTCCTGCTCGACTGAGCTCCTTGGAGAATTCAGGGCATCCATGCAGCCAGGTGCCTGATCACCAAGACCCAGGTGGCAAACAGCTTACTTGGCTTGCTTAGCGAAGGGCTGCTTTGCGTTTTACCCATCAGCAAATGTAGTGCACATTGGTCCCGTTGTGTTTTGGACTTCAGTTATCTAGAACATTGCTCCGTTTCCCAAAGCAGCAGAGTCCTGGTCCTTCCACCGCAGGTGCTGCTCCTTCCTGTTCCTCACCTACTCATGCCCCTGGCTCAGCACCATTGGATCAGCCACAGCCTCAAGCTTCAGGGCGCCCGAAGAGGAGCCAGGACTCCTCAGGGAAGAGAAGGAAAGGATTGGATTTGGGGGTGGGGGCAGTGCCAGTCTGGCAGTTGAGCCCCCTCCCACAAGGCCAGGCTTCTGTTTGTTTCCATTTCAGATTATAACCAGGGCTATGCAATTGTTTTTTGAGGTCCACCCTTACTCGGTCAGGGCTGTGGCATGGACAGGCTGGCATTGTCATGTTTGCATTTGCTGCTTGCAAATCGATGTATATTTTGAGAGCAATCAGAATGTGGTTACTCTAGCTGGGATTGCCACACACGGCTCAAAACATTTCTTTCCATGTGGCTGGGGCACCATCGCTGCATGCCCCCAGTATGGGAGGGCTTCCTGCAAGCTTGAACTGACGTAGCATCTGTCATGGATGATGCTGGCTCCCTCGCCCAGTTCTGCAGATCCCTGTTTGTACGTGGTTAAGCGGGGCTCTCATCCCTAGTCTGTGTCAAACTGTCGTGAATGAAAATAGACAAAAGCATGTCGCACGCAATTATTTCGCTCACTTGGAATGGGCAGGCCTGTGCTGTTTTTCAGAGCTTATGTTGTCTGAAGATAAAAATCACGTATGTCTATTTTTCCTTTTTTAAAAAAAGATTTTATGTTATATATTCAAGAGGGAGAGTTACAGATAGAGAGAGGGAGAGAGAGAGAGAGGTCTTCCATCTGCTGGTTCACTCTCCAAATGGCTGCAATGGCTGGAGCTGAGCTGATCCGAAGTCAGGAGCCAGGAGCTTCTTCCAGGTCTCCCATGCAGGTGAAGGGGCCCAAGGACTTGGGCCATTTTCTACTGCTTTCCCAGGCTGCAGCAGGGAGCTGGATGGGAAGTGAAGCATCCAGGATTCGAACCACTGTGCATATGGGATGCCGGCACTGCAGGCGGCAGCTTTACGTGCTACGCCACAGCGCAGGCCCCTGTCTACTTTTCAAGAAAGGAAAATCAGCAAGGTCCTTAGAAGGAGGCAAAAATCTCTCCTAATACCCCCCACTCATGGCCAGACTCTGAGCAGGTGGATCCGGGCTCCCCCAGTCCACTCGCCATTTGCTGCCCTCTCCCTGGGTCTCTGTAAGTCGCCCCTTTCTTCTCTGGATGGCTCGGAGATGCCTTCAGCATCTCGGGGAGGGCCGGGAGCCCCGCGCTTTCCCTAAGAGGTGGGCTTTGGAACAAGGCCGGGTGGAACCCTCCAGGGAAAGCAGACTTGTTTGAAAAGAGCATCTGGGCCAACTAGGGGCAGGGCAGAGACTCCAGAGGACACGCCCACAGAGGGGTGGGGCCCGCAGGTCTCGGTGCTGGGACAGAGTGAATTCATCCCGATCCTAGCAGAGCCTGGGATCACCCCATTTGCAGACACCAGGGGGTGGGGTGAAGATGGGGGTGTCGTTGGTGGGCACCAAGGCAGGGCTCCAGACCTCAATATTTGTAGAGTTCAGGCCTGCAGTTACACTGACTTCAGCTTATCTCTTGGTTTTCAAACCTCTGATACTTTTAAAATTTCACTTTCAAATAAAATACACCAGTAACAAAAACAACCAGTCAGTAGCTTCATCTATAAAGTCCAAATCACCCTAAAATCCACTCTTGCCACAGCCACGATTGATAATTTGTTGATGGTCCTTCCAGATGTTTTTCATATATGCAAACATGCAGATATGAACCTGTGAATATTCCACTTCACCCAACAAGGGCGGAGCCTAATATGCATATTTTTCTGTGACTTGTTTTTTTAAAAAAAGTTTCATGTCCATCTTTCCATGTCAATCTGTTCAGTCTTAAGTCACTTCTTTTTTTTCAATTATGTATTTATTTGAGGGGGGTGGGAGAAAGAGATGACTCACTTCCCAAATGCCCACAACAGCAGGCTGGGCCACTGCTGGAACCAGGAGCCAGGAGCTCATCACTGGGTGGCGGGGACCCAGCTGCCGGAGCCGTCAGCTGCCTCCCAGGGTCTGCACTGGCCGGAAGCTGCAGTCAGGACCCAGAGCTGGGAGTCAAGGCCAGGCCCTCTGATGTGGGACGTGGGCACGGCCCTTACATGACTGCTTCAGGACGGGTGATTCAGTGACGCGTCCTTTAAGTAAGGGGCATTCCCGTCGTGTTTTCTAACAAGCCCACGAGTCATTCTCCTTACTGTGTATCCGCGTGCAGAGTCCTGGGAGCGGGCTGGCAGGGTGAAAAGAGATTTCAGGCTGTGATAAATGCTGCCAAAGTGTCCTCCAAAAAACTCCTGTGCACGAGGGTGCTGCTGAGCCGTGCGCCAGCACTGAGCCTGCCTCTCACAGCCCTGATTACAGGAGGAAAACACAGCCCTGGACCGCAACAGAACCCGAGTGGCGGTTTAGCACCAGACTGCAGGCAGGGGGCTGGCTGCACAGCTCTGCCTTTACCAGGTTGCTCTATGGGAGGGGGCCGTGGCTGCGGGGTCTCCACGTTTGCCCCTGTAACTGCTGGTCCTTGTGTGCAGGAGAGCTTGTGACCCCTCCTGGGAACAGACCTAAAATGTTGGCGGGGCTCGGGAAGAGCAGCTGAGCTTTCTTAGACAAGGGACCAGTAGGCTTTTATGTTTGTCTTGATCTCTATTTTTTATCTTGCAGTTTTTGTACCACTGCCGAATGAAATAGAACTGTGAGATGTTTCATCATGTAGGGTTCATTGCAAGTGCATCTACGGGTCGTTTCATGTTTCTAACAGTTACAAATGCCTTTTCCACAAAGGCTACTCCACAAAGGCCTCCCCCAAAGGACAGGTCTCCGAGAGGGGAGAGGGAGGCCATCCAGGCTTCAAGTCTGCTGTTGCGCCTCCCCAGCAGTGATGACGCCATTCCTCCAGGCAAAGCTCTCTCTCTCTCTCTCTGAAAGGTAGAGTGACCGAGAGAGAGGGCTTGGCCTCCTGTGATCCTGCCCCTGTTAGCTGGTAGGTAAAGTAGCACTAATAGGTAGATGTATACCTTCCAGGACATGAACAGGTGCATTAGAGGAGCTGCCCACAGGTCAGCTGGCCACCTTTGCTCATGTTCAATCCGATTCCTTTGGAAACTCCCTAGTTCCCCGCACGGTGCCTGGCCTGCGGTGACAGCACTGTTGTCACTACCGTTTGTGCCCTACAGTGGCAGGTCTGCCCTCTGAGGCTGTGTTCCCGGAGCTGGCTCGATACTGGCGAGGGTACCTGGCTGCATCACACCTGCTATACAACTTGGTGGTTAGGGGAAGAATCTGTCTGTCTCTATCTATCTATCTATCTATCTATCTGGTAGAGTGATTGAGAGAGAGAGACAGAATGAATTCTTCATCCGCTGGTTCATTCCCCAAATGATCCCAACAGTTGGGGCTGGGCCAGGCTGAAACTAGGAACTAGGAACTCCACCCAGGTCTCCCATGTGGGTTGTGGGGGCCCAAGCAGTTGGGCCATCTTCTCCAGCTTTCCCAGATGCATTAACAGGGAGCTGGGTTAGAAATGGAGCAGCCAGGACTCGAACCTGTGTCTGATTTAGGATGCTGGTGTCATAGGCAGTGGTTTCACCTGCTGCCCTACTATGCTGACCACAATAGATCCATCTTCTGTTTATGGCTGTGCCTCCCAATCAGGTGTGCAACTTGGAGCAGGAGAGAAGCTCACCACGCCATGGGCAGGTGCCGGCGATCCCACCAGCGTGGCGTAGCTGTGGGCTTGGCTGCTCCAATCCTGCAAGTCTGGCTCCCTGTCGTAGAGAGCGTCAACGTAGAGAGCGTGCCAAGGTGAGGGGGCCACAGGGACCCCAGGCCAAACCTTGTCACAGTGACGGTGAGGGCGCTGCAGGTTAGTGTTGGAGTTGGAGGATCCAGTGATGCAGATGGCCTTCCCCAGTGGGGTGGGTGTCTCCAGCCCATTAGGGCCTGAATAGGACACAGGCCGGGGAAGGAGGAATTTGCCTCTTGTCCTGCCTTACTCCCTGAGCTGGGACTTATCATCTCATTTTTCCTACCCTTGGACTGGGCCTTGTATCACCTTCCTCCTGGGTTTCAGTCACACCGCTGCTGTGCTGGGTCCTCACCTTGCAGATGGCTGATCATGGCCCTCTCAGTCTCCATAATGGAGAGAGCCAGTTCCTTACAGTGAACATACCAACACACTCATGCACACACACTCACACACATACACACACAATACAAATACACACATGTACACACTCACACATATACACACACATACACATACTCACACACACTCATACACACAGTCACACACACATACACATGCAAACACACACACTCACACATACAAAATACACACACATATGCACTCACAAACATACATACACACAATACAAATACACACTCACACACATACACACACAGTTGCACACGTATACTCACATACACATACTCACACACACTCACATGTATATACACACATATGCAAACACATACATGTGTGTACACACATGCTCATACACACACATACAGACACACACACAGAATCCTTTCAAACATGTGTGTGTGCCTCCAGCTTTGCCATGTTGCCTAATGGCACACTTACTCTGTAATCCATGTGCAGTGAAAACTTACGGCAGGCGGAAAGGAGACTGGACCAGGGAGTCTCTGCAGACTGAGGAAGCACAAGGCCTGTCACTTGTAGTCACAGTGTCAGCGACAGAACCACGGCTGAGACTGTCCCCCGGCTCCATCTGCCTCCCACAGGGCCGAGCCAGGGAACTCTGGTGCCCCGGACCAATGGCCAAGAACTGCACCGGGCTGAAGAAGAAAGTGTCCCTGCTCCAGGAGAGAGGAAGTCACCATCCTGTCGCGTGCAGGTTGCTGGCCTCACCGAGGGGCAGATTTCCTATGCTTTGTGCCCCGGCTCCCCCGCCCGCCTCCCGCAGAACGCCCGCACCGGCGAATCCAGCAGGAATCCTTCGTCAATTCCCTATGCAACTCCTCATCCAGTCGAGGGCACGTCTAAAATCGCCCATCACGGAAAGCCTTATTGGATGGTTCTGTCCCTTTTCATCTCTCAAGGAAATGCACGCACTCTGACTAAAGAGAGCAGGACATCGTATTTTGTGAAAATCAGGCTCAGAACCAGGTCTGAGACTCGGAAGCAGGTCCGGTACCGATGACAAATCCCCCGCTTACTTACTCAACGATCATTTCTAGCCATCACTGTGCCACACACAGAACCACTGAGAAGCTGGGGTGGTATTTCCCACCGTCCAGATGCCAGTCAGAGCCTGCTTTTTCTGCTCTGGGGAGCAGGGGTGGGAGTGGGGAGGTTGAGGCAGGAGAAGGATGTGTTTCAGGAGAACCAGGTTCCCAGGTCTTCCCTGGCGTGCAAGGTGACATACCTGCAGGTGGGCAGGTGACAGCAGGCACAGAACAGGGGGAATGGGGCTGTGTGGGAAGGTGGAGTTCTCCATGGAACTTAGCTCCAGCCAATTTTTGCCATGGGAAAGTGAGGGCACATTGTTGCCACATTTTCTGATTTTTTTTATTTGCAAGAGAAGCTAGAATCTGAATTTTCAAATATTATTTTTATTGATTTGAGAGGCAGATATCAATCTATGTATCTATCTATCTGCAAGAGGGCTCTCCCACCCACTGGTTCAGTCAACAAATGCTTGCAGTAGCTGGGGTCCTGAAACTGGGAGCAGAGAGCTTAATCCAGGCCTCCCGGGTGGGTGCCAGGAACCCAAGTATTTGAGCCACTGCCACTGCCTTCCAGGGTCTGCATTAGCTGGAGTCAGGAGCCAGAGCCAGGAATCAAACTCACGCACTGCTATGTGGCATGTGGGCATCCTAATTACTAGGCTAAATGCCTGCTTTCCTGAACATTTTTTTTAATTAAAAAAAATTTAAAAAATGCCTGATTGTGAGGCTGGTGCTGTAGCATAGTGAGTAAAGCCACCACTTGCAGTGCCGACATCCCATATAAGCGCTGGTTCTAGTCCCGGCTGCTCCACTTCCCATCCAGCTCCCTGCTAATGCACCTGGGAAAGCAGTAGAGGATGGTCCCTACACCCATGTGGGAGACCCAGAAAAAGCTTCTGGCTCCTGGCTTTGGATTGGTCCAGCTCTGGCCATTGTGGCCATTTAGGGAGTGAACCAGAGGATGGAAGATTCTCTGTCCCTCTCTCTCTCTCTCTCTGCAACTCTGCCTTTCAAATCAATCAATCAATCAATCTTAAAAGAAAAGTTCATAGGAAATGGAATTAAAACATGTTTATTTAAAAAAATGTCTGGTTGCTGGAGACTTATTACTTCTTCCAAATTATAACGCGTGTGGGAGCAGTGTGTGACCTCCGGACATCCACTTCCCTTGTCCGATCTCACCAGGGAAGGAGCTGGGCTCCAGTGCTGGTGGAGACAGAGTGGCAGAGCTTCTGTGTCTGGAGAGGTCCCTGTTGGTCAGGATCATTTCCCCCCACAGCCAACGTGTGAGGATGTGCTGGGGAGGAGCCTGATCTGACAGGGTCCCGGCGGCCCAGGGTGTGTGAAGCCGCTTTCCCAGGGCCAGGTCTGTGCTCAGGCCATTGGTGATGGGGAGAGGGGCTTGTGTTTTAACAGTATTTTAACTGTCCCAGTGCTAACCACCCATGTCCCAATCACCTGTTGGTTACCTGTGGAATGAGAGAGCAGACTGGGTGTGGGGATTTCAGTGTGCGTGTGCGTGTGTGTGTGCATGTGTGTGTGTGCATGTGTGTGTGTGTGTGATGCTCTTACTCAAAGCTCAGCAAAAGCCCAGCGAATGAGCCGCATGAATGAGGAGTTTGTGCATGTTGGTGGGGCCGTGGGAGGCTCTGTGGCCTCCTACCTCCTCCTCCCAGGCCCTGGAGCAGTTTGTCAACTCCGGGCCTGTCTTTTCCAGACTCTTCCCTCTAAACCTCGTTGTCCTCTAAAAGCCAAGCTTTGGGGGATGCAGATTTGGGCAGAGGCCTGTTAAGAGGCAGACTTGGCCAGAGCGGAGTCTCACTTAGAAAACACAATGGAAAATCCAGACTTTAAGACACATCATGCTCCAAAAAGTAAAGCATATTTTCTGGAGAACTGGAGCTCCCACTCCTACCAAGAGACAAAATAGACCCTAAAGGAATCTTTAGAAACTGGAGACTTTGGAAGGAGGCCTGAGCCCAGGTACTGCTTGGCCATTGCTCGTTTGTGGAAGGTCACAAGTTCAGAGACACAGGTGGGAAAGTGACGTGGGCTGTGTCCTGTGGGCACCCTGGGTCCTGGGCAGTACTGGCTTTGCCCTGTTTGCTTCCTCCTGTTGTGCCTGCCTTTGGCCTTCATAGAAGGAGAAGCCGTGAACAGTGGTGTGAAGTATCCACACTGGACTCTAGGTGGATGGGAAGAACTGGAAGAGGGAGTCAGCATTTTAAAAAATTTTAAAAAAAGTATGTACTGATTAGAGGGACATAGACAAAGAGAGAGATTTCCCATCGACTGGTCACTGCCCAAAATGCCTGCAATGGTTGGGGCTGAGCCAGGCCAAAGTCAGGAGCCAGGAAGTCGATCCAGGTCCCCCATGTGGGTGGCAGGGACTCAAGTGTTTGCTGGCTCAAACGCTTGAGTCCTTGCCACCCACTGCCTCCTAGCGTGTGCATTAGCAGGAAGCTGGAGTCAGGAACCAGAGCTGGGACTTGCACCGAGGCACTCTGGTTTGGGGTATGTGTCTTGACTGCTGGGTACACACTGGCTCCAAGACAGCGTGGCGTCCTCAGCATCGCCACAAACACTGCTGTTTGTGAAGAATTGAAGGGGAGCACAGAGGAGGAGCGAATCCCCTCTCACGCCCTGACAGGCAGCGCTCTGGAAGGCTCTGAGCACTGCCTGCAGAACCCTCTCTTGGCAGGGGCTGAAGGCAGAGACAGACCATGACCTTGAAGGCGGGGCTGCCAGCATGGAGCACTCTGGGGCCACTAAAAGGAAATCCCACCCTAAAACACACCAAACACCGGAGTAAGGGAGAGGTTTATCGTCGGGTCGGGGAAACCCGACAGACAGCAGCCTGTGGTAGAACAGGTCTTATACAGCTTTGCAGAGGCAAGGAAGTGGGAGCTGCAAATCCCGTTAGGGTGGGGGTGGAGCTGACGCTTGTGGTCGGGCCATTTGGTCACCCGATTTCTAGTAAGCCGGGCTGGGTTTAGGATGGAAGCTTATTGTATAAGGTGGCGACGGGGCCAGAGCCTAAAATGATGTCTGGGGCTTAGATGGCGCCACTGATAAGACGGTGCCATTTTGCTAACAGCCACTTTGTCCTCATTGCTAGTTCCGGGAGCATCTGTGGGTTGCTCTGCCCCTAACTGGGTTTCCTAGAGGTCCCTGCGCTGTTCTCTCTGCTTCACCTTCTCTGGAAGACTCTGCTTGACCCAGAGGCTGAGTGTCAGGGCTGTAAGCACCGCAGCCCAGGCTCCGTTCTTCACAGAGAAATGCAAACCGAGGCCACCCTTTGCCACCTCTGGCTCCCTGGAACCGGTCACTTCTTGGAGCCGCAGGAGGTGGCCATGTGGGCATCACACTTTCCAGGTGCCAGTTTGTGTTGGTGGTGGGAGGGCCTGGGGCCCATGGAGGCACTTGGGATTGGTAAACTCGCTGGGGGAAGAGAAAGGAAGATACTCTAGACAGGGCCAAAGCAGACTTGCGTGGTGCAGGAGCCCGAGAAAGGAAGGCAGTGGGCAGCAGGGCTGGTGGGCTCAGCTTTGGAGGTGGGGCCCTGGTGGGCACTGCCAGGGCCCTCCAGCAGCTGGGATCTACGATGCAAAGCTGGTGCTGGTTTAAACATCAGCTGTTCTTTGGACCACACACACACACACACACACACACACACATGGGTTTTCACAAACGAGACGGAGCGAGGCTTAGAAGCACTCTCCGGGAGAGATGCCCCTGCTCCTCCCTCTTCCGCCCTTGCTCAGCCAGCGAGCAGCATTTCAGTGCAGGGCTTTGCCCAGGTCGCCGTGCACTGGCAGGAAGTAGCGCGTGGATCCTGTATGGGCAACACCAGACCCTCTCTCCCGTGGCCTTTTGCCCAGAACACACGTCACAGGTGGGAGAAGTCTGGAGAGCACCACAGCGTTCCCAAGTCGGGAGGGGCTTGTGCCATTGCCTCCCTCAGGTCCTTAATTTATAGACGAGAACTCGAGGCCTGGCAGGGTGGAGGCCATGGCCAAGGCCCCAGGTCTGGTTTTCGGGGCTGACCAGCCATGGGGTTGCAGTGGGAGCCCCGACCCGGCTCATGGCCCTACTGTTTACTGGTTACATCATCTTGGGGAAGTCACTTGATCTCTCAGCAGCTCAGATCTCTCTGGTGCAAAATGGGAATAATAATAATGTTACCTACTGTAGCTTTGGGTGAGGATTAAACGAGGTACAGCATGTTCAGTCCTTGTCTGGACTAATGACCGTTCTTATTCTGCTGTTATTAGTGGTTCCAATGCCTTATTCACCACATCATGAGTTACTCTTCATTATGGGTTTATGATTCAAGTAAACAAATATTTATTGGGCCCGTACTCTGCACCCAGTAATTAGGCCAAACAGGACAACTCAAAGGCCTTCGCCTGGCCCTCTGGCTGCCTGCAGTCTCCACACAGAGGCAGTGGTTGAGGAAAACAGTGGCTTAGCTTTGAGTGTTGAGGGTTGGAGAATGGACTGGAGTTCAGAGAACAGAGGGCCCCAAGCGGGAGGCTGGGGAAGAGTGGTTTAAGGGCAAAGAGCCAGGAAAAAGGGAACAGGCCTGGAAGCAGGGCAGAGATCTGGGCGCCCTCTTCTGCTGAAGACCCCCAGGGCTGATGACGAGGAGCAGAGCGGCAGGTGTTAGCATGGTCACCGGAGAGAGCTCCGAGTGTAGGGAGATAGGACTTCTGACCCCACCTGCGCCTACACACGCTTGAGTATCGCTGGAGACTAGCTTCTAATTTCTTTTCTTTTCTTTTCTTTTCTTTTCTTTTCTTTTTTTTTTTTTTTTTGACAGGCAGAGTTAGACAGTGAGAGAGAGACAGAGAGAAAGCTCTTCCTTTTCCGCTGGTTCACCCCCAAATGGCCACCACGGCTGGCGCGCTGTGCCGATCCGAAGCCAGGAGCCAGGTGCTTCTCCTGGTCTCCCATGTGGGTGCAGGGCCCAAGCACTTGGGCCATCCTCCACTGCACTCCCGGGCCACAGCAGAGAGCTGGCCTGGAAGAGGAGCAACCGGGACAGAATCTGGCGCCCCAATCGGGACTAGAACTTGGGGTGCCGGCGCCGTAGGCGGAGGATTAGCCTAGTGAGCCGTGGCACTGGCCAACTTCTAATTTCTGACCCTTGATGTCCCCATCATAAAATGAGAGGGCTCAACCAAGTGGCTCTTTTCTTTTCTTTTTTAGCTCTTGTTATCCGTGAATTGAATGATGCACCCACCCACCGCCATCCTCAGTGATACTGTTTATTGGGCGTTTACTACGTGCCAGGCCCTGTGCTAACACTTTCCATTCTCTGTCTCATTTCCCCCTCCCAGGAGGTGAGATCTTTATCAACCTTATTTGGCAGGCGAAGCAACTGAGGCTCAGAGGTTCGGGTGGCCAGGGGCCTGCCAGGCTGAGTGGGTCTCAAGTATCATAGGTCCTTTGGTTGAAAAGACCAAACATGGAACTGCGTGAGACTCGGGCCCCTGGAGAGCAGATGTGAGTAACATTTGCCATTCTCTTTGAAGCTCTGGCCTTCTCAGGTTTAGAAAGGAAGGTGGCCATAGCTTTGCTGCTCTGTGAAGACAATGCACCAGGGCGATGTGTGTGAAAGTAGTTTGGGTCTGTGAGCGCGTGATGTATGTTGTTGTCGGAAGAACCTTCAGTGCCCCTTTGTTGGGGAGGTGCAGGGAACACCAGGAACCTGGGGCTTTTATGTGTTGAGTTAGGAGAACAAGATGGAGAATTGCCTGCTGGGTTTCAAAAACAAAACAAAACAAAAGGAATGGGCTTAAATAAAGCCGTGTTTCCCAACAAATTTGTGGAAAGAACGTAAACTCCCTCCACCCCCACCAGCACCACGTTTGCCTCAAGTTTAATGAAGGCAAGGCAAAGTTGATGTAAAGGCCCTGCCAAGCGTATCAACACTGCTGGGTAACAAAAGTGAGCACCGGGGTGGGGGCAGGCTCCTGGCCCCTGTCCGGTCACTAATGCAGGCCAGTTTAGCAGGTCATCCCTGGGCATCTGTGAATCCGCTGACCCAGCACCGATAGCTGGACAGGCTGCTGAACGGAGATTCCCAGCGCTTCCTTGACGAAGGGTCTTTGGTTCAGAATGCTGCCCTTTGAGCTTGATGCTTGGTGCCGGCAGTGAGAACACTTTTTATTTGGGGGTGGGGAGATCACCAGTTTTTTCGTGTCTCTTAGTGTCTTCCAACTTGTGATAGATCAGATCATCTGCCTGTTGGTGATGACATTTCCGGGTCAGTGACACTCTTGGTGTCTCGTAACCACCTGGCCCCGTGTGGAACACAGAGAGCCCCTGAGTGTGGTCGTTTTCACAATGTTGGGAGACAGGCATGTGATCAGGGAGAACCTGGTGGGAAAACCAGGCCAGCACACAAGCGTGAGGATGAAAGTTTTGTTTGTTCTAATGCCAGTTCTCTGACGCCACCTGGGTGTCCTCCAAGTCCAGTCAATTCTGATGTTTCCTACCCAGAGTTAGCTCAGACCCATGGGTTAGGGGACTCAGGGCCACAGCCTGCCCCTCCTGCAGACACCATCAGCAGCCAGGGTCCCCGGGCTGCTCACACTTCTGTCCTACTTGGCTAGGAATGCAGGGATTTCCATGACCCCCACTCTGGGTTTGATGATTTTCTAGAATGACTCACAGAGCCCAGGAAAGTGCTACACTTAGCAATCGTGGTTTTATTATAGAGGCTGCCAATGCCAAATGCCACATGGAGATGGAGAGAGGCCGGCAAGTTCTGGGATGGAAGCGGGGGTTGGAGGAGGGTGGGGTGACAGGTGCAGGAGCTTCTGTCCTGATGAAGTCAGTGTGTGATCCTCCCAATTTGTCAATATGTGGGGACTTCATTTTAGAGGCCAAGAATTTTAAAATCCTTGCAGCCTTTTCATAATATGTGTTTTCCATGAACTTTAAAAAGTCTCCCTTATATACATAGATTGCAAAATTTTTTACACCTGCATAAACTTATCCTTTAATTCCATTCCTTTTTTTGTTTTAAAAGATTATTTATTTATTTGAGAGGTAGACTTACAGACAGTGAGAGGGAAAGACAGGGAGAGAAGTCTTCCATCTGCTGGTTCACTCCCCAAGTGGCCACAATGGCCGGAGCTGGGCTGATCTGAAGCCAGGAGCCAGGAGCCAGGAGCTTCTTCCAGGTCTCACACGTGGGTGCAGTGGCCCAAGGACTTGGGCCATCTTCTACTGCTCTCCCAGGCCATAGCAGAGAGCTGGATTGGAAGAGGAGCAGCCAGGACTAGAACCGGTGCCCATACGGGATGCCGGCACCACAGGCAGAGGTTTAACCTACTACGCCACAGCACAGGCCCCCGATTCCATTCTTCCATGAACTTTTGGAAGTACCCACGTGTGTTCACCAACTAGGAAGTCTGCCAAGGCCCGTTGTTGAAGTTGTTGTCTAGAGTTTGGTTACAGAAGCACGCTGGATAACATCACAAGCCATGTGGTTGAACTTGCTCCTTGGATACTGGGTATGGGGCTGGAAGTTCCAACTCTCCAATCTCACCTTGGTCTTTCCAGTGCGGCTAGTCTCTGCCACCCTGAAGCTATCCAAGGGTCATTTCATTAGCACAGCCCCAGAGCTGAGTTATACAAGGATCTCTCTATGAGTCACAAAGGGCACTGCTGCCACTCAGCACGTTTCAAGGGTGCTGAACTGTGTGACAGGAAGCTGGGGGCAAAGACCGACAGGTATTTTTCTGTTGCCATGCACAGCTGTGCCCCTCTCAGGCTGCTGGGTTTAGCTCCTGACTCCTCCTTCCTGGGCAGCGCTCTGTCTTCCCAGAACCTGCTGTCCTTTGTTGGTAAGTGAGGACCATGACAGGATGTGCCTTTGAGAGTCGTGGTCCCAATTCCATGGAAAGGGCTCGTCCAGGCTTGGTGTGTGCCTGGCTCTGCAGGAGACTTGGAACTTGCAGGCTTGGGGGCAGCAGTGGGGGTGAGGGAGAGGGACATGGACAACACAGATGTCACGCTGTTGGCACAGCGTCCCAGCATCCACAGCTCTACAAAGGCCAGGACAGACAACGTGGCCACTGTTTGGGGTTTGCTGTCTTCCGAGAGTCTTGATTGAAAGATCTAGGTGGTCTGGAGTGTGACACGCATGATGGTCGCTTGCCTCAAGACTGAACTCTACTTTGCTATCAGAAGACAAGGGCATTTCAGTGGTCATGTCCTTAACTTTGGTTCCGAGGGGAAGGGTCTACTTCTTCTCCAAACACCTGGTATGCAGGACTGTGAAGACCACTTCCTAGTGGGAGCAGCCCACGGCCTTGACCATGACATCTCCTCAGCACTTAAGGTTGTCTCTTTTTTGCTCATTGTTCCCCATGGGAGGAAGGTTTTAGCACACATGTCCCCGTGCAGGCTCATGAGCTGGAGTGGGGACTTGTGGCCAGGGTGCCTCTGGGTTACAAAGTGTGGCTCAAGTTGAGCAGACGTTCTCCTACTTCGTCCCCCACCAGACAGCTCCACTTTGGCAGGGCCCCTCTAGGGCTGTCACGGGGATGTAGAGCCGCAGGCCTTAGGCTATTTGGCCATCAGAGAGAGCATTGGGTAGAAAGAGACATGACAGTTTTATATCATGTATTTCAAAGGCAGAGTTAGAGAAAGGGAGAGACAGAGAGACACAGAGAGATCTTCCATCTGCTGGTTCACTGTCATCCCCCCTCAAATGGCTGCAAGGGCCAGGGCTGGGCCAGGCTGAGACCAGGAGCCAGGAGCTTCCTCTGGGTCTCCCACATGGGTACAGGGGCCCAAGCACTTGTGCCATCTTCCACTGCTTTCCCAGGCACACTAATAGGGAGCTGGATCGGAAATGGAGCAGCCAGGACCTGAACCAGCGCCCACATGGGATGCTGACACTGCAGGCTGTAGTTACCCACTATGCCACAGTGCCGGCCCCAGGAGACATGACTTCTAATCCCAGCTGTGCCTGTCTGTGCCTGCACACTCTTGAATGCCTAATTTCCAATTTCTGAGCCTTGCTGTAAAATGGAGGACTTCAATCAGGTGACATTCAACTTTTTTCTCCAACTCTCGCTGTCTATGAAGTGGACCGTCCTCCCACCACCAACGGTACTGGTTGTCGCTCCCCGTCTTCGTGGGGGAACGACACTAAACCCTGCCTAGGCTTCATATCCGAGTCACGGCACCATTATGTCGCTCCCCCTCTTCGTGGAGGAACGACACAGGACCCTGTGCTGTTCTTTTGTTTGCTTGGCCCTTCCCAGGTTTGCTGCTGGTTCTTCCCGGGTTGGCTACCGTCCCTTCCACCTCCGTGGAAGGGCGGTTCCCCCTGCCACATTCCCCACTTCCGCGGGGGAGTGGCACACCACCGGCCGGCTCTCTCGGGGGCTGCACAGGTGTTCCTTCAGATAGATGTTCCTGGTGCATCTTGCCTCTCTCCTCCTTTATAGTCCTCTTCCACCAATCCCAACTCTGCTACCCACACGCCAAGTACGCTGCTCTCCTCCAATCAGGAGCAGGTCCTGCTGTTTATTGGTTGAACTGGAGGCAGCTGTGTAGAAGCTGTTTCCTCCCTTCTCAGCGCCATATTGTGGGAGAGCAGATGCATAGAATAAGTCTTAATTCCAGTAACTTAGTTTAGTCCGAGTTGCTCCCAGTTGCTCCCCACAACTGGTTATTGAGCACTTAATATGTGCCAGGGGCAGGGCAAACACTCTACAAGCCCCGTGTCATTTCTCCATGCTAGGAAATAGGATCTTCATCACCCTTGATTGGCGGGTGAGGACGTTGGGGCTCAGAGGTTGGTGACCTTCTCTAAGGTCTCAGCTTGTCGCTTGGGAACCAGTGTGCAAACCTGTTGTGCTTAGGTCGATTGCATTAAAAAGGACCAGCAAAGAAAGAGTTAAAGGGCTTCATTAACAACTGCAGGCTGGTATGGAGGCACCCCTACTGAGGTGGCTGCAGCAGAGTGGGAGGCAGAGAGAGGGAGGGAGCAAGACCCAGTCCCTTGGGTGAGGGCCAGGGCACTGTCCTCTGCCCTGGTGCAGGGCTGGTCGTGGGTGTCTCCGTCACTTTCTGCTGAGGGGTAGGGGTGAAGCTGCAGGAACCTGGGAGCCGTGACGGGTGATGTCACTCTGACGGGGACCCTCGCCTCGTGGCGGGAGTAAAAGAAAAACTCTTTCCAGCAGGGTGACACAGAACAGGAGTGCAAGCTCTGGCGAGGTCATCCTGAGGGAGACAGATCAGCTTGTCTGTGGGGCCGGGCTGCTTGGAGTTATCTCGAAGGCGAGAAGGGAGGAGAGCGAACGGGGAATGGAAACCATTTGGTCTCGCGGCTGCGGTTGTGTTGTTCAGATTTGGCAAAGATGTTTTCAGTCATCGCTTGATTAACCCTCGTTGGGAAAACAAGGAACAAACCCACGTCGGTTGTCCTTGGTTGTCGAAAGGGAGCAGAGGACGGTCCCCTGCCCCCCATGCCCAGGGTGCCTCGGGGAACCCCCTGGCAGGGAACAGCCATGCAGTTCCTTGCATTTTTAGTAAGGGATGACACAGCCTGACCGCAGCTGGAAGGGGGACCTCGTGCAAACGTGGCTGTGGAAGTGAGAAGTCGCTCTTCTTCATTGTGCTTCTCTGAGGGGTACACTAGTGTGTCCCCAAGAGAGAACGCCTTTTCTGTCACGTGCCCCCACCTCACCCTGCCTCCCCACTGCACACACACCCAGGCAGGTACTTTCGGGATCTGTGTGCTGGTTCCAGTCAGAGCTGGTCTACATCGTGCAGAAACCTGAGTGCCTTCCTGGAGGAGGCAGGCCTGTGGGTCTCTGTGCTGTGGTGGGGTCTGAGCCCACCAAGCTACGACTAGCACACGCCGTGGCAGTTGGCAGTAGCTTAAAAAGCAAAAATTGCAAATGATTAGGTCCCAGAGCCAAACTCTTGGGAGAGCGGTTTGCTTTATCCATAGCATTGCCAATAAGCATTGGCAGAGGAGGGGATGGCTCAGGTAGCTTTCTTTCTTTTTGTGAAAGAAATTCGGTCTTCAGCAAAATTTGTAAACTTCTCTGCCCATTGAAGATTTTTGGGGAGGGAGGGCCTGGAAAATCTCTGGTAAGAGCCTCGTCGGTGTGTCTTCACTCTTCTTGGTTCTGTTCTGGTTCTGGGTTCTCTCCTTGGTCGTCTTTGTGTTTTGTATGATCTATCCATCAGATCTGGGTCAAAAAACCTCCAAACCATTCCCTCAGGTTGACGGACTTATCTTCCTTTTCTAGAAAATGAAGCCTTGTGGATACCAAGCACGGGGGTAAAACAAAAGTGGTGGTGTTCAGAGAGAATGAAGATGTTAAGAGAATGATGGTGTTCAGAGAAAATGGTGGTGCTCAGAGAGAATGGTGGTGCTCAGAGAGAATGGTGGTGTTCAGAGAGAATGGTGGTGTTTCAAAGGCAAACCCCATGCCAGATGAAAGGTTCCAACTCGACAGCCAGTGTCTGCCGAGGACACACAGACCAGACACTGCCCATCCACACAGGAGGATCCTCCGTGGCCTTGGGCTGCTCTGGGCATCAGGCAGGGCATCTGGGCTGCTGGATTAGCAGAGAGTACAACCCTCTGTGTGTCCTGGGCATGGCTTTCTTTTTGCGAGGCTGGAGAATTAGCTCTGTCTTTATTGACAAAGAACCACCAAAACAGTGTAGTTGAACCAGAATCAGTACCAGAGTTTTGGTTTCCTTTTTAAAATTCTATTTGAAAATTCCCTTGAGACAGGGCTGGTGCTGTGGCATAGCAGGTTAGGCTGCCTGCGATGCTGTATCACATATGGGTGCAGGTTCAGGTCCCGGCTGCTCCACTTCCAACCCAGCTCCCTACTGATGTGCCTGGGGAAGCAGCGGAGGTTGCTCAAGTAAATACATTTTTTAAAAAAATTCACTTGAGAGAGAGTGCTTCCATCTGCTGGCTTACTTCCAAATGCCTGAAATAGTTGGGGCTGGGCTGGGGTGAAAGCTGGGAGCTGGAAACTCAATCCGGGTCTCTCACATGAGTGGCAGGAATCCAATTACTTGAGCCATTATTTCTGCCTCCCAAGATCTGCACAGAGAGGAAGCTGGTGTCAGGAGCAGGAGCTGGGAATGAAACCAGGTGCTCTGATGTAACTCAGGTGTCTTTTTTTTTAAATAAAAGTTTATTTATTTATTTATTTGAAAGACAGTGACACACACACACAAAGAGAGAGAGAGAGAGGGAGAGAGAGAGAGAGAGATTCCATCTGAGTATTCACTCCCCATGTGTCCACAGCAGCTGGATCAGGGTCAGGCTGAAGTCAGGAGCCAGAAACTTCGTCCTGGTCTCCCACATGGGGCAGGGACCCAAGTACTTAGACCATCATCTGCTGCTTTCGCAGACACATTTACAGGGAGCTGGATTGGAAGCGGAGTGGCCAGGACTTGAACAAAAACTCCAATATGGGATGCAGGCAACCCAAGTGATGACTTAACTTGCTGTGCCACAGCATCTGTCCCCAAGAATGAGGTATCTTTACCACTAAGCTAAATGCCAGCTCTTTGGTTTCCTTTTTGGGAGAGGCTGGGCGTGGTGGGTGGGGTCTGGGGGATGAGTTGGGGCAGGGTTGTTAGTAGACAGAAGCACCCCCTGGCCAGTTCCCTCTTACCATGGCACAGCCACCTGGTGCCACTGCCCTGCCACGTCTGGCTAAAATGTGACACTGGTGCTCTGTGCTGGTCTCTGAGCCGGGCTTGCTGTGCTAATTTATTCAAATCTCACCACAACCCAGTAAAAAGATCTAACTAGCCTGAGATTACAGGTTGATGAAGATGGGCTCAGAAAGACTGAGCAGTGTCTTTGGGGTTCTCCCAGCTGGTGAGCAGTGCAGCTGGAATGACCCTCAGGTGCTCTCTTCATTCGCTGGTGCTGGCTGACCTGCAGCCAATGTTGCAGAGGTTGACCTGAGGACTTGGAGCACGCCTGGGTCACCGCCACCAGAGCAGGGCAGGTGCAGTAGAAGGACGAGGACATGATTTGTCTTCCTTTTCCTGCCTCAGGCTTCGGGGTGCCTGGAGTCCATCCAGTGTGGGAGGCAGGCTGTCAGCTCTAACTAGATTATGCTCATGGAACCTTTGCAGGAGTGTGTGCCTCAGAATGAAATATGATTACTGAAACTCTAAGGAATTGGAACAACTTTTTTATGTTTTGCATGCTTTGACATTTTCCACTTATATAAAGCTTTGTATTGCAGTGGTTGAGAGAATGAAGTTTGTAGAATGTTCTGGAAAGAAGTAAGGGCATGACTCATATCTCCTTCCTTGGGAAGGTGATCTTTGAGGCACCTGAGACTTTTCCACTCGGGCACAGCAACGCCAGCATCACACTTTCACTGGTCATGTGATTCCTTTGCATTTTTTTTTTTTTACAAATTGCTTTTATTTATTTATTTGAAAGGCAGAGAGACAGAGAGAGAGAGAGAGAGAGAGAGAGAGAGAGAGATGTTTTATACACTGATTCACTCTGCAAATGCCTGCAGCAGCCGGGGCTGGGTAAGGCCAAAGCCAGGAGTCAGGAGCTGCACCCTGGTCTCCCACATGGGCGGCAGGAAGCTAAGCACTTGGCCCATCATCTGCTGCCCCCCCCCCCCCCGGCCCACTAGCAGGAAGTTGGATGGAAAGCACAGGGCAGGCAGGATGTGGGCTTTCCAAGCTGTGGTTTAACCTGCTGCACCCAATGCTGCCCTCCTCCTACTCCTTTTTATTTCCTTCTGTCCCAGTGGAATTGTGCTTTTCCAACCTTAGCATAAAGAGAAATGATTCCCTTTGTGGTCATGGTTTTAAATAATTAATTAATTAATCAGTTATTAGAGAGAGAGAGAGAGCACACTTCCATTTGCTGCTTCACTCCTCAAATGTTCACAACAGTCTGGGAAGCTGGGAGCTGAGAATGTAACCTAGTTCTCCCCCATGGGCGACAGGAGCCCCATTACCTGAGCCGTCACTGCTGGCTCCCCGAATCCACACTAGCAGGAAACTGGAGTCAGGAGCCACAGGTGGGACTTGAGCCCAGGTACTTCATGCAGGTGTTTTAACTGAAGCCTCAGACTCTAGGGCACACATTGCCCCTGCCCCTTGGTCACATAGTTGAAGGAGCTGACTCCATCTGTTGTAGATGGAGGGGGGGGCGGGACTTGAGTGGTAGTAATCAGCTGTACACCAGGAAGTAATGGGCTTACGAACCACAACCCAACTGATCCACAGCGCCTTCCAAATTCTGCACTTATTTTTCTTCCTTAACATTTTTGAAAGCTGATATTTATAAAACCCCCATGATACAGATGTGGTCTCAATGAAGCAGCAAATTATAGCCCAAGGCTGGCTGTCCCGGTGTCAGACAGCCCAGGGTCCAGTGAGTTAGGCTGGGATCCTTGGGCCAGTTTCTATCTGTGCTCTCACATCCCAGCCCCGAGAAGGGGCAAAGACTACTCACTTGCCCCCCACCCCCCCTTCAGCCTGCTTCTGGAACACTCCAGGTGGGAGGGAGGGGAGGGGGCAGCGTCAGTACTGCCAGCTCTTGGCATAGTTCAGCGGTGCTCATGCGCTGCTGCTGCTGCTGCGTGCCCGTGCAGAGCCACTTCCCGGGCTCGGGGGCCCCGCCTCGTAGCCACCCTCCCTGGGGGAACCGTCTGCGGTGGTTATCAGCAACACCAACACGGACCAGTTTCTGCACTGCCAAATCGGCTCTCCCAGCGTTCTCAGTAGAGGAGAAGTCTTTTTGGATGGCTGGCAGTCATTGCATCTCACAGAACAAAGAAAGAGCAGCACGTGAGGCTGGGATTGAGTCAAACTTTCCGAAGCGTGTCCATGACCCTCTCGAGCAGAACATCATTTATCGTCGGTGAAGTTCTGTGTTTGCGGTCGTTTCCACACAAACGCGGCCATTCATCTTTTTATTAGCCACGTGGTGTCCCCGAGGGGGAATCAAACAGACCCAAGTGCTTTTCGCAGGAATGGACACTGGACCTTCGGTGTGCGTGGGTTACGTGCACTGCACTTGAATTCCCCACGACTTTTTCTCCGGGAGAGAACAGAGGCTTGCAGAGTCGCCACTTGTCCGCAGAGGCCGTCTGGACTCGTGTTATCAGGGGGTTGTGCAGCACAAGCGCGTGGGCCAGAGCTCAATTCCAAATCGTGCGTTCGCTTCTTTACCACTTCCGAAAGCTGCTGTCCACAAGTCCCCATAAATCCCGCTTCCAGCTGCGGGTGGGGGCCCCTCGGACATCTACATCGTTGTACTTCAATATCCTCAACTGTTCATTGAGGATGACGACGGTGAGATTAACCAAGTGAACGCATTTCCAGTGTGCGGAACATCGCCTGACAATGTGGCGCACGCTCCACTGTGCTGGTGAGCGGTGCCGTTGAAGGAGCGGTGACAGCGCCAAGGTGCAGAACTGCGTGCTGAGCGTGTGTTGCCTACTTGCCTTCCAAAAGCTGCTTAATACTTTTCCCTGGTCATCTTCAGAGACACTTCTTTTTTTTTGTTGTTGTCATTTCTGTGTATGTACATGTCTTCCTTTTGTACTATCAGCCAGGAATTGGAGGTGGTTCAATACTAGGGGGAGGAGGCAAATGAGATAAAGTTTTCCATGTGGCCCAAATCAGCTCTTCGAAATGTCTCTCTTTCTGATACTCAAATAGCAGCTGCTCCATTTCAGCTAGAGCAAGCCCTTGATTGCTCCTGGCAAATTTGATAAGGGAAGAATCCGGTCTTGCTTGAAGGTTCTGCACAGCTTCTCCTGCACCTGCAGTACTTTTTACCAACACTCCTTCTGAAAGCTTTTGGATGACCTTTTTCTTTTCAAATGCTTTTTTCCCTCAGGGGAGAGGGTAGACATTTGAACACACACAGGGCGGGGGGAGGGGGGGGAGGACACAACGCATCACACTGCGATGATTGATTGCAGAGCCGGCACTCCATGGACACCACCCCAAATAAAGGGCATTGAACTTCAACGGTGCTCAGTCTGTTCTCACAGCTCCTCCCCAAGCATTGCCTCCTCCAGAGGTAGCTGCTAGTCAGACCTTCCTCACAGCAGGTGAATTTTGGCTGTTTTAAGCTGCGTATCACTCGAACGCACAGTATGCACTCTTATTCAGCTTTGCCTTCCTTTGCTTAATATTCTGTGGGATGGCGCCGTGTGGTGAGTGGTGGCTCCTTGCCACTGCTGTGTGGAGCTCTTTGTACAAATCCTATCCTTGCATTCAACTCATTCACCCAGTCTCCTTTGATGGATGTTTGGGTTGCTTTCATTTCTGACTATCACGAATAATACTTCTGTGCACATGTCTTTTGGAGAATATATGTAGGCATTTCTGTAGAGGATGTGCCAGGAGTGGAAGCCATGAGTCGTAAGCTGTGCAGCTGTCCAGCTTCAGGAAATACTACCCAACAGTGGTTCAAAGTGGTTGAACCAAGTTATCTCCCCATTCGCAGTGTGTGAGCATCCCTTGTGCTGTCGTCCTCACCAACGCTTGGGAGGATAGCTATTTTCTGGAGTGTTTGTCATTGGATCTCATGGAGGTTTCAATTTGTGTGTTCTCTGTGAATTAATAATTTTGTGTATCTTTTCAGATGTTTTTGGCTATTTGAATATATCCTTTTGTGAAGGTTCTGCTTACATTATTTGTTCAAATTTTTTTTAAAAAAAGACTTATTCATTTATTTGAAAGGCAGAGAGAGAGAGAGAGAGAGAGAGAGAGATCTCATCTGCTGGTTCATTCCCCAAATGGCTGCAATGGTTGGGGCTGGGCCAGGCTGATGTTAGGAGCCTGGAACTCCATCTGGGTCTCTCATGTGGATGGCAGCAGTCCAGATACTCGACTCGAACCATCTTTTGCTGCTCTCCCAGGCACACCAGCAGGAAGCCGGATTGGAAGAGGAGCAGCTGGAACTCAAACTGGTGCTCAAACGGCATGCTGGAGTCACAGGCACAGGCTTATCCCACTGTGCCACAATGCTGACCCCATTATTTGCTCTATTTTCAAATTGGGTTGTCAGCCTTTATCTGATTTGGAGATGGTCTTTATATGTCCTAGACGTGAGTTCCTTGTTAGATATTCTACAGTTGCTTTTGCCTAGTATTCGGTCTGCTTTTTCACTTTCTGAATGGTGTCTTTTTTTTTTTTTTTCCAGAACAGATATTCTCAATTTAATGAAGTTGAATTCTGTCTTTTTTTCATTTACTTGCTAGTGATGTTGTGTCCTCTTTAAGAAATCTTTGTTTTGTTCAAGGTCACTGCTTTACCGTTCATGTTTAGGTTTACGACACTACAGTCCTGGGATTGACTTTCTATAGGGTGTCAGGTAGGCATCAAGATTACTTCTCTCCACAGGGATGTCAAATTGGCCCACAAACATTTACTGGAAAAATCGTGCTCTGTTGTCCTTCCCCAGTGTATTGCCATGGAATGGTTGCGTGGAGCCAGTGAACATCCGTGTGACAATCTGTTCCCGTCCTCTCTGTTCTGTGCCATTTGTCCATTCCTCTGTTTGTCATGACAAACCATACTATCTGACCCACTGAGGTTTACGTGCAGTGTAATTGCCCCAGCTTTGGTCTCCTTCCAGATTGTCTTGGCCACTCTTGGAGTTTTGTATTTCTATATATTTTGGAATCAGCTTATTACATCACACACACATATACACACACACACACAACCATGCTGGGATTTTGATTAGAATTTCATTGCATCTGTGGATGGTTGGGGAGAACAGAAAATTCTACAATATGGAACTTCTGATCCATGACATCGTAATCCTTTTATTGATTCATACTTCATTTAATTTTTCTCGGTTATGCTTTATGACTTTTTGTATAAAGATTTGTACTTTTATTACTTAGAGAATTTAACATTTTTATTGAGATATAACTGACATATCCAGCAGTTAACTTGTTTAAAATGCATGACTCAGTGGTTTTTTTGTATATTCAGTTATTAGTTTTTTTTTTTTTTAACAGGCAGAGTGGACAGTGAGAGAGAGACAGAGAGAAAGGTCTTCCTTTGCCCTTGGTTCACCCTCCAATGGCCGCCGCGGCTGGCGCGCTGCAGCCGGCGCACCGCGCTGATCCGAAGGCAGGAGCCAGGTGCTTCTCCTGGTCTCCCATGGGGTGCAGGGCCCAAGTACTTGGGCCATCCTCCACTGTACTCCCTGGCCACAGCAGAGAGCTGGCCTGGAAGAGGGGCAACCGAGACAGAATCTGGCGCCCCGACTGGGACTAGAACCCGGTGTGCTGGTGCTGCAAGGTGGAGGATTAGCCTAGTGAGCCATGGCACCGGCCCAGTTATTAGTTTTTTAAAAAAGATTTATTTATTTGGAAGTCACAGTCACAGAGAGAGAGAGAGAGAGAGAGAGAGAGAGAGAAACAGAGAGATCTTCCATTCACTGGTTCACTCCCCAAATGGCCTCAATGGTCAGGGCTGCTCCAGGCCAAAGACAGGAGCCAGGATCCTTTGCCACGTAGGTGCAGGGACCCAAGTGCTTGGGCTGTCTTCTGCTTTCCTGGATGCATTAGCAGGGAGCTGGGTCAGAACTTGAGCAGCTGGGACTTGAACTGGTGCCCATATGGGGTGCCAGCCACACAGGTGGTGGCTTTACCGGCTACACCACAGCACCGGCCCCTCAATTATTAGTTTTTAAAAATGTTGGATATATGTGTGTGTATATATATATAACACATAGGTTGCCACTTGAACCATTTAAAAGCATTGACTACATATTATGTTGTACAACCATCAGCACTTCGAGCTCCAAAACTTTTTCATCATCCGTAACAAAAACTCTGTAATCATGAAGAAATAGCTCCCCGTTCTCGCTCCCTCAGCCCCATTGGTAGCTTCTAATCTATCTCTGTCGGCCGGATTTTGCCTGTTCCAAATACCTCACATAAGTGGAAGCACATAGTATCTGTCCCTTTGTGTCTGGTCTATTTCACTTAGCAAAATGTCTTCAAGGCTTAGCCATATTGTAGCATGTATTGAAACTTCGTTCCTTTTATGGCTGAATAATATCCCACTGTGGGTATGTATGTATGTGCCCCATGTTGTTTATCCGCATATCTGTTGATTGACGGTTACACTGTTTCCAGCTTTTGGTTATTGTGCACAATGAGACAGTGAACATTGACTTACAGATATCTGTTCAAGTTCCCCTGGATTTACGCATAGGAGTAAGTGGCTGGATCATGTGCTAACTCAATATTTAGCTTTTTGAGAAACTGCCAAACTGGTTTAGTAGTAGTTACAGCATTTTGCATCCCAGCCAGCAGTGTATGAGCACTCCAATTTTCCACATGCTTACCAATATGTGTTATTGTCTTTTTAAAAAGAATAATAAAAAACCATCGTAAAAGCCGTGAAATGATATCTCTTGGTGAGTTTTGACTTGCGTGTTCCTAATGATGCTGAGCAGTTTTTCATTTGTACATTGCCTTCGGAGGAAATTTACTCAAATTCTTTTGTCATTTTGAAATTGAGTTATTTGCCTTTTCTTGCTGCCTGGTAAATGTTCTTTGTATAGTCTGCATAACGGACTTTGCTCCCTTAATTTGTTTAGCTTATGTCTTTGAAGACCACCTCCCTAAGACTTTCCAGAGAGAAATGCAGACAGCAGCAGACTTGGTTTCAAGTGCATGGTCAGTGAGCTGGAGTTTCAAGCACCATGGCTGACACTGGTGCAGAGTATATCAGTTGATTCCAGGGCAGTTGGAGATTCTTGAGGGATAAATATAATTTCTCTACCCGCTCTGCACCGGGATATCTTAAGGTGTTTGAGCCGCTGGTCTCCTCTGTGACACCCTTCCCATGTAGAAGGGACACAGAGCCTGGACATCACGCTGGCAGCAGGAATAGACCACGTGCAGCCTCACGCCACAACCAAAGGCTAATGATCACGTTCTTCCCTTACAGAAGATGCGGGAGAACACAATCCTCATCCCACACCTGCGCCTCACTGCATGAGCACAGCTGCCACGCACCAGGCCCACTTCCTGTGCACGCCTCCCCGAGGTTCCCCGCCCACAACTCCAGTGCACTCTTACCAGACTGGTAAGTTGAAAATATTTTTCTCATCCTGTGGGTTGTTTTTTTTCACTTTCTTGATAGCATCCTTTAACACACAAGTCTTTTTAATTTTGATGAAATCCAGTTAATCTGTTTTTTTCAGTTGCTAGTGATTTTAGTGTCATATTCAGTAAACATTAATAAATCCAAGGTCTTGAAAATTTATACCTATATTTTTATGTATTTTATAGTTTTATTCTGTTTTAAAACAATTTTACTTATTCAGTGATTTTCTTTAAAAAAAAAGATTTATTTATTTATTTATTTTAAAGCAGAGTTACAGAGAGGCAGAGGCAGAGAGAGAGAGAAAGAGAGTGTGAGAGAGAGAGAGAGAGGTCTTCTTCCATCTGCTGGTTCACTCTCCAGATGGCCTCAACAGCCAGAGCTGGTCCAATTTGAAGCCAGGAGCCAGAAGACTCTTCTGGGACTCCCATATGGGTGCAAGGGCCCAAAGACTTGGCCATCTTCTTGTGTTTCCCCAGGCCATAGCGGAGAGCTGGATAGGAAGTGGAGCAGCGGGGACTTGAACTGGGGCCCATATGGGATGCTGGTGCTGCAGGCGGCAGCTTTACCCGCTCCGCCACAGCACCAGTCCCTTGATTTTTCATTTTATTTGAAAGGCACAGGAACTGAGAAATAGAGACACAGGAAGAGAGAGAGAGAGAGAGAGAGAGAGAGCGAGCGAGCTTTTTTTTTTTTTTTTTCCTGCTGGCTCACTCCCCAAATGCCTGCAGTAGCCTGGGCTGGACCAGGCCAAAGCCAGGGGCCCAGATCTCATTCTGAGTCTCCCACGTGAGTGCCAAAGACCTAAGTACTTGAGCCATCATCTGCCACCTCCCAGGGTGTGCATTAGCAGGAAGTCGGAATGGGAAGTAGAAGTGGGGCTTGAGCCCAGGCACTCTGATATGGGATGCAGGTGTCCTAAATGAGGTCTTAACCTCTGTGCCAAACATCCACCCAGCCCTCATTTTTAGATTGTTCATCAATTTTTTAAAATAAAAGATTTGCTTACTTATTTATTTGAAACACGGAGTTACAGAGGGATGAAGAGAGAGAGAGAGGGAGCTCTTTAATCTGCTGATACTCACCACAGCAGCAGGTGCTGGGCCAGGCCAAAGTGAGGGGCCAGGAACTCCATCTGGGTCTCCCACGTGGATGGCAGGGGTCCAAGTATTTTGAGCGTCTTCCACTCTCTTCCCAGGCACATTAGTGGGGGACTGGACTGGAAGTGCAACAGGCAGGATTCAAACTGGCACTCTGATACGTGATGCTGGCCCTTCAAGCAGCAGCTTTAACTGCTGTGCCACAGCACTGGCCCCTGTTATCAATTATGAATTATTTTTTGTGTATATTGTGAGGTAAGGGCCCAATTTAGTTCTTTTTCATGTGGATATCTTGCTATTCCACATCATTTGGTTAAAAGATTATTCTTTACCTGCTGAATATGTGGAGTGTGCCTTCTCTCCCTCTCCCTCTGTGTGTGTGTGTGTGTGTGTGTGTGTGTATATATATAGATAGATATACACATACATACATATATATATTTTTTATATGACAGAAGGTGGTTTATAGTGTTTCCTTACTGATCTTCTGTCTGATTAGTCTATTCATTATTGAAAGTGTCATATTGAATATTCTCACCTACTGTTGATTTGTCTATTTCTCCCTTCAATTCAGCCAATTTTTGATTCATTTGTTTTGGGAGCACTATTGTGAGGTGCATATATGTTTCTATTTGTTATATCGTCTTGATGGATTGAATTTTTTTTATCTCTTTAAATGTCCTTGTTTCTAGCAACAATTTTTTTCTAAAAGCCTTTTTAAATATTGATATAGCCAATCAGTTCTCTTTTGGTTACTGTTGGCATGACATATATATTTAGTGTTTTATTTTCAACCTATTCGCATCTTTGGATATAAAATGTGTACAGTATCTTATAGTAACATATATTTGAATCATTAAAAAATCTGTTTTTCCAACCTCAGCCTTTTAATAGGAGAGATTAATCAATTTACATTTGACATAATTATTGATAATGTAGTGTGTATGTTTGCCATATTATGGTTTTTTAAATGCCTTATGGCCTTTTATATGCCTTATGTCTCTTTGTTCTCTGTGTCTGCATTCTCTTTTTGTTAAATAGATACCTTCTATTACCAATTTATTTGTCATTTTTATACATAAATGTATATATATGTCTAAATAAATGCATAATGGGGGTCTCAAACATAAATATATTTTATATATAAGTAAAATAGCACATACATATATTTGAGTTTTTTTGGTGACAAGATAGCAATCTAGTTTGGATTAATACAGACTCAGTTTTAGTAGTACAAAAAATAATTTGCTCCTATATATTTCCATTCCCTCTTCTTTATGCTCTTATTGTCATAAATCACATCTTTGTCATTTATATCCATCAACTTAGATTTAGAGTTATTGCATTATTGAGGCTGGCTCTGTGGTGCACTGGGTTAATCCTCCGCCTGCGGTGCCGGCATCCCATATGGGCGCCGGTTCTAGTCCCGGCTGCTCCTCTTCCAGTCTAGCTCTCTGCTGTGGCCTGGGAAGGCAGTGGAGGATGGCCCAAGTGCTTGGGCCCTGCACCCGCATGGGAGACCAGGAAGAAACCCCGGGCTCCTGGCTTTGGATCAGAGCAGCTCCAGCCATTGTGGCCAATTGGAGAGTGAACCAATGGAAGGAAGACCTTTCTCTCTGTCTCTCTCTCTCTCTCTCTCACTGTCTGTAATTCTACCTGTCAAAAAAAAAAAAAAAAAATCTAGAGTTATTGCATTATGCAGTTGTCTTTCCAGATACAAAGAAAAGGAATTGCAAACAAATATCCACCTGGGATAGCAATGAAAACTAACCCAAATCTCCTTGTGTGTGTTATTTTATTTACATAGAAAATATACATAAATGTATGTCACATATTTCTGTGTATATTTGCTGAGGTCCCCGGATGTGGGTGTGTGTACACACAACGTAAATGAATACTGGGGACGTACGCCATTGCTGTGAGGAATCCTCTATGAGATGATGCACACAGGGCCACAGCAGAGTTTCCAACTCCATGCAAGTTAGGTGGCTGTCACTTCTACAGGCTCTGAGGCCTGGTACATAGCCGAGAGCCACTTCTTCCTTTCTTCTTGGCTTGGAGGTTTTTGAGAAACAAGTCAAATTCTGACTTTTCTGTTGACTCTGGGCATCACGAGGATGTGACGTGAGAAGTCGTCTCTGCTGGTGCCCTCACGGCTGCCCGCTGAGGCTGCTGGCAGGCGACTCACGGGAAACACGGTTACAGCCTCCCCGCTGCTCTGTCCCCGTTGTTCTTTGCTGCACGGAAGGATCCTTCCTCCTTGAGACTGCCTCGATCTCCTAGAGCTTTCTGTGAGAAGAGCAGTGTCTTAGCAGACCGCAGCAAAGCCCCGCGGGGACACAGATGCCTGTGGGGCTGACGCAGGGGTCCCCTGCCCGCAGCGTAGTTGCTGTAGCAAGACTGGCCCTCGCCAAAGGAAGAAGTAGCGCCAAATACGAACAAAGCGTCACGGAGGGACGGACGCTGTGACGCCCCTTTTCACAGTCTTCAAAACCACGTCTTTAAAACTAACTAATTTATTTTCATTTTGTTTGAAAGGCCCAGAGACAGAGAGGGGAGGGAGAGGGAGAGGTGGGAGGAAGAGACCGGGGAAGGAGAGAGTGAGATCTTGCAGTTGCTGATTCACTCTCCACAGTTCCTACCACAGCTTTGGCTGGGCCAGGTTGAAATCAGAAGCCCGGAACTCCATCTTCCAGGTCTCCAGTGTGGGTGGTAGGAACCCGACAACGTGTGCCATCACCTGCTGCCTCCCAGGTGTGCATTATCTGTAGGCTGGAGAGGGAGCAGTGTAGCTAGGATTCAAACCCTGAGCACTCTAATGTGGGACGAGGGTGCCCCCAGTGGCCACTTAGCTGCGGTGCCAATGCCCCCCTCCCAGGCCGTGCTTTGTTTTGGTGGTTCTTATTCCATTTTAACATTCTGAGGATTAGTGATAAAGCAGTGTCAAAGACTAGTCAAATCACTAGTTTTGTGATGTTTGTCGACTTGACCTTCATCAGATGGCAAAATAAACCACACCATCCTTTGAAAATTCTGTCCTCCCACTTCCATTAAAAAGGATTTTTATTCTAGATTTACATATGCTTTCCTTATTTTTCTCAAAAAGGTTCTTATGATGGTTGGTGTTATCGGGGTCAGTGGGTTTGATCTCCTATGGTAAGGAGGACCAGGGGGTGTAGATTTTGTTTCTAATTGTTTTTTTAGATAGCATTTTGAAATTTTTATTTATTTATTTGAGAGAGTTACAGAGAGAGGTAGAGGCAGAGAGAGAGAGAGAGAGAGAGAGGTCTTCCATCCACTGATTCACTTTCCAAATGGCTGAAGCGGCCAGAGCTGAGCCCATCTGAAGCCAGGAGCCAGAAGCATCTTCCAAGTCTCCCATCTGAGTGCAGGGGCCCAAAGACTTAAGCCATCCTCTCCTTTCCCAGGCACATTAGCAGGGAGATGGATGGGAAGTGGAGCAGACGGGATTTGAACTGGTGCCCATTTGGGATGCGGACACTGCAGGCCAGAGCTTTAACCCATTGTGCCACAGTACCAGCCCCCTAGGTAGCATTTTAATTTACATGTAGTCAAAGGTTTAATGGATCCACTAAGTAAAGAGTTCAACAAATAATCATCAAAAGAAAAAGATCTTCAACCTCACTCATATAAAGTAAATTTTAAAATAGTCACAAAACTATTAAACTGCAGCAGTATGTAGTGGTATTTCCTATCAGTTTTCTTGGTAAAGTACTGTATTAGCAGCAAGACTGACATACGTGAGCATTTTTTTTTAACCATTTCTTAGGCAGCACACCAACCCTGCATGTGATGTTTTTTCCCGTTGGAGTAGCTACTGAGCTAAGATTCCCTCTTTTATAGTTTATGTCAAGTGTTACCAGAACCTAAAAAACTAGAAAATTCTGAGTGATTTCATATTGAAGCTACAAAAGCAGGTATCACTGTAAAAATGTAGTTGGGTCAGTCAGAACAACAATGTGTGTGTGTATGTGTGTTTGTGTGCACACACACACACATGTGCTTGTGTGTACATGCTTTGGGGGACAACAGTTATTTTAGTGGTTCTGTGCTGGGACTTGGGTTGTGGAGAAGCGCAATTATTTCCCAGCTAATTGCTTAGTGGCTTAGAGGTTTCTGGAATCCACCCAATTTGGAATCCAATCCCAACTCCCCATGTAGTGACTACACGACCTTGGGAAAGGGACACAGCTTCTCTATGACATTGCTTCTCTGTCGTGGGCTGAATCATAGCTCCCCAAGTCCACACGCTGAAGTCCTCACCGCCCCTATATCTGAGAGTGTAACTGTATTTGGAGACAAGGTCTATGGCCCTTTGCTCCGGCCGTCCTGGGCCACTGACACACTCCATTCTCTGATGACAATGGCAGTTGCCCAACAAGACTGTTGTGAAGGTCAGACATGATCGGGCAGGCACAGCACCAGGGCTGATGCAACGCGAACGCGGTCACCATCAGCGTTAACGAATCACCACACACTCAAGTGACTCAGCTCTGCAAGGATTTTCCCCCTTTACCAACGAGATAATGGAGGTGTGGAAAGGTGGGAGGGTATTGTTCAAGGCTCTACAGCCTGGACGTGGTGGAGCTTAAGCAGAGCTTTTACTGAACACAGGAGGAGATGGCCTTAAGGTGCAGCACAAAGAAATGAGGCTGGACCCGAGAGTTTTTTGAAGACAACAAAGCTTGCTGCAAGGTTTTGCACTGAGTTACTGGGGGCCTATGGGATCTTCTGGATGCCTTTAGAAATAGGATTATTTCTCAAGACGAATGTGGGAGCAACCCAAGGGCTCTTAGATGGGTGAATGGTGGAACAATATGTCGCTACCTAATATACGTAAACATATACACGGAATATTATTCAACTTAAGGAGGAAAGACATTCTGATACATGCTACAACATGGCTGAACCTTGGGAACATCATGCCAAGTGAAACAAGCCGGTCACTGAAGGACAAGTATCATAGGAGTCCACTTACCTGAGGTACCTAGTGTAGTCAAATTCATACAGCTAGTGCGTAGAGAGATGGCTGCTACAGGCTAGAGGGGGCAGTGGGAGTGAGTACGGAGTTTCAGTTAGATTAACAAGGAGTTCTGTGGGTGAATGGCAATGGGGATGGCCAAAAATGTGAATGTATTTAATGCCACTGTCCTCTGCACTTAAAAATGATTAAGATGGTAAATATCAAATCACATGTATTTTTCACAATTAAAAAAATAGAATAATGAAACGTGGTAATTCATGAAGGTGAGGTCTTGTCTCTGGAGCAAGCCCTCATGTCTCAGATGCCATGTGATGTGTCGCAAGTACTGATGTAACTAGTATGTCTTCCTTCATCCTGGTTCATGTCCCCTGATGTTCTCTTGATTGTCAGCTAGCAATTCTGCCTCTTACGCTTAGGTCTTAGTTTGAGAGCTCTCCACCAAAGCTCAGCTGGCATGGGCCTCTGGGGTGGTGATTTTTGTGGGCAAGCCTGGGTCTGTGGTTGCCAAGACGTTGACTTGGTTTCGTGTTGCAAGCCTGGGAAGATGACCTGGGTGCTTCCTGCATGAAAAAAAAAAAATCATTGCACTTGATTGACACTTGAGTCAGTTTTTAGGAGAAATTTTGCATGACTCATGGCAGAATGTGCAGTCCAAAAAGGAAAACAAGCGCCATCTTGTTTATGATGCGGGTGGAAACACAGAAAAATTTGTGCTCCTCTCCAAGTTCTGAGCAATTTTGAGATGCAACTTGTGGTAGATCAAAGAGGGCCTTTAAGTCAAGATTCCAATGTTGGTGGGAGATGTCTTTGGATTGTGCCTCCCTATAGAACATGGAAGCTTTCTTTTTTCCTCCCATTGCTATTTTGCATGTCTCCTAAAGGGGTTCACATGCAAGGCATTGTTGTTTCTTTCCTGTTATCTGCTCCCCACAGCCAGGTGCAGGTGACAAGCATCAGCACTGACGCTAGTAAGGCTGGGCATGCATTTGTAGACTTGGTGTCTCTTTGTAAGTCCCTCTTATTTGAAAAAAGAGGTTGTGACTTTTTCTTATTAAATGGCTTACAGGTTCTAGATGCTAATTCATCATTTAAGATGTGCAGTGCAAGTATTTTCCAATATATTTTCAAACTGTTTTTGTCCTTGTACAGCATTGAAAAATGTATATAATCCTTTTCCCTTATTGCTTGTGCGTTTTTATTCCTAGTCTACCTTAAAAAATTATTTACTTTTTGTATGCCTTTATAGTGTGTGCTTTATGTTTATTCTTTACTGCATCTAGGATTTGTTTTGTGTCTATAGTGAGAGGTAGGGATCTACCCTTTATTGTGCCATAGGTGGATAGTTGACTATCCTGATAAAACTCATTTAATTTTCATATTCACTTTGAGGTGCCATTATTTTCATAATTGACAACACACACGTACATGCATACACTTATCTCAGTTCTAAATTCTTGACTAGTTTTTAGTCCCTTATCTAGTTTTTTTTTTTTTTTTGACAGGCAGTTTTTTGTTTTTTTTTTTGTTTTTTTTTTTTTTTTTTGACAGGCAGAGTGGACAGTGAGAGAGAGACAGAGAGAAAGGTCTTCCTTTGCCGTTGGTTCACCCTCCAATGGCCACCACGGTAAGGTGCTGCGGCCGGCCCACCACGCTGATCCGATGGCAGGAGCCAGGTGCTTCTCCTGGTCTCCCATGGGGTGCAGGGCCCAAGGACTTGGGCCATCCTCCACTGCACTCCCTGGCCACAGCAGAGAGCTGGCCTGGAAGAGGGGCAACCAGGACAGAATCTGGCGCCCCGACCAGGTCTAGAACCCGGTGTGCCAGTGCCGCAAGGCGGAGGATTAGCCTAGTGAGCCGCAGCGCTGGCCCCTTATCTAGTTTATGATCTAGCTCTCATGACAAGTGTTTTTGGTAAATTAAACAACTCTACATTTTATGATCTCAATTTTGTGCTCTCGCATTCATTAATTCTGCACTTCTTTTTTTCCTGTTCTGTTTTCTTGAGTTGACAATTAATGCATCAATTCTCACTTAAAAAAATCTTCTCCAGAATACACCTCTGACTACAATTTATATTTTGATATGCAGTGCCCTGTGTTTGTTTTAAAATAGTTCACAAGACTGTTAGAGCTTTTCTGTTTTTTGAAGTTGTTTTTTTATATGTCTCCAATGAATTCGACTTTGGGCTCTCCTTTTGCTATTAATTTATATTTTATGGAATTGTGTTCAGTGAAGGTGTCCTATGAGATTTCTGCTTTGAGAGGGAGACCTGTTGAGGTTTTCTTTGAAGCTTGAGAAGCCAATTTTTTTGAGAGTTTTGTGTATTTCAAATGAATGTATATTATCTGCTTACTGAGTGGAAAAGTTCTCTATTAAATCATTTCTATTCATTATATTAGTAAAACCTTTTAGATCCTCAATTTTCTGGAGCCCATCCAAACTGTTGATTTTTCAAGGAGGTGTGTAAAAGTACCCATTGTTTGATGAGTTAGTCAATTTCTCCAGCATTTTGGAGTTATGTTAGGTGCATAATATGAAGTGTACAAAAATTGATGACTGGTATATAAATTCCACTTTTTATAAATTAAAAAATTTCTTTATTCACTTTGATGCATTTATCCCTGAATGTTATTTTCTAAAATTAATCTTACCATTCCGATATCTATTAGGAGTTGCCTGCTATGCCTTTTTAGTACCTTTTATTTTTAATGTTTTTGGATTATTTTATTTCAGGAGTGCCCTCTATTTTCAGGATTTCTGCCTTTATGGAGAAATTTAACCTTGAATTTTTACAGATTACTGATCTGAATTTTTCCTGCCATGTTGTTTTATATTTTCATTCTACAATGCAACTTGTTACTCTCTTAATTTAAAAAACATCCCAGGCACTGGCACTGTAGCATAGCAGGTAACGCCACTGCCTGTGATGCCGGCATTGCATATGGGCACTGGTTTGTGTCCCAGCTGCTCCACTTCCAATCCAGCTCCCTACTAATGGCCTGGGAAAAGCAGCAGAAGATGGCCCAAGTGTTTGGGCCCCTGCCACCCACCTGGGAGACCTGGATGAAGCTCCTGGCTCTTGGCTTCAGCCTGGCCCAGCACTGGCTATTGCAGCCATCTGGGGAGTGAACCAGTGGATGGAAGATTCTCTCTCTCTCTCTCTTTCTCTGTTAACTCTTTTTTAAAAGATTTATTTTATTTATAAAATAAGACAGAGTTAGAGAGAGAGGGAGAGAGAGAGAGAGGTAGAGAGAGAGAAAGAGAGAGAGGTCTTCTATCTGCTGGTTCACTCCCCAAATGGTTACGAAGGCTGGAGCTGGGTGATCTGAAGCCAGGTGCCTGGAGCTTCTTCCTGCTCTCCCATGCAGGTGCAGAGACTCGAGGACTTGGGCCATCTATCATTGCTTTCCCAGTGATAGCAGAGAGCTGGCTGGAAGAGGAGCAGCTGGGATGAAAACCGGTGCAAATACGGGATGTGGGTGCTGCCGGAGGAGGCTTAGCCCACTATACCACAGCACAGGCGCCCCTTTTAAGACTTTCATTCCAGAAAGTGTTGGGAATTCTTTGCTAGCTGAAAGATGTGCTCATTGTCATGTCAAACATTTGCTGAGTGCTCTTAAGTAATAGGTGTTTTGGGAGAAAGCTGGACACACAAAGATCCTGTGTAGAGTTCCTGCTTTGCAGTGGCTTCTTTATCCAACAGAGGGAGACCTTCATGAGGTTATGGTACCTACAGAATAGACGATGTGCTGTTGCTTCTGCTTGCTAAGGCGGGAAGGTGTGCAGACTCGTTGCGAGAGGTTTCATAGAAGACCTGAATCTTAATTGAGTCTTGAAAGGTGAGTGGGTGTTTTCTATGCTATGGGGAGGAGAGAGGTTGAGGTTGAAGTGAAGTTTTGCATAGCTGGTGGTCCTGACTCCCCTTCCAGGCAGTAAGGCAATGAGCTCCCCGAAGGTTCTAAACGGGCGAGATGGGACTCCCTTGGATTTCAGGCTTCAGGAAGACCTACATGGTAGCTGTGAGGAGGTCACACAGTCACACACGACCAGAGGTGGAAGCTGCTGGCCCAGATTCAATGCTCAGGGTGGTGCCAGGCCACACATGCTGTGCAAGGATGGTAAACAGCCCCCGAGAGCCGAGGTCCTTAAAGAGCTCCTCTTCTCTGAGCTGCGGGGAGAGAGTGCTGAGAAGGGACATGGTGTAATTTCCCACATCACCAGTGTCGAGGTAGGAAAGGGACACTCTGGCACAGTCATGTGATCATCTGACAGTTCATGGTTGGTTGCGCAGTGTGTTTGGAGGGGATGCTACATGGTGCAGATCAGCTCTTGTCATCATGCATCAGAGGGAGGAAGACAGAAGCGAGAGAAAAAAGGATGGTTTGTCCAGTTCTTACACATACACCATTAGTAGAGACTCAGCAACCTTGGCCAAAGGCCATTAGGAAATTAAGATATGTGGTTATTGTAGGGAACTCTCTTGACTCCAAAAGAGTGAGTGTAGAAATACTTGCTCATCTGTTCTTTTTGTCCCAGTAAGTCACACATGGCCATTGACCAGCCAGGTCTGACTCTAAGGCCTGTGCTGTGGCCTTGCAAGTTTTCGCCTCAGTGATGGAAGGTCCCTCGTAAATAAAATCTGAGTGTGGCATAGGAGTGGTCTGTATTTTGGAAATGGCGTGATCTAGTACACAGTGAATGTTAATTACAATTGGACTTCGTTTCCAGCAAAGCTCAACTGACTCTCTCCTTTTGCCTCCATACTATTTTCATGTAGCAGAACTGTAATTAAGTTACCCATAGCATTGTCAAATTTCATTTTGGATTGAAATGTCTCATACTTGATTTTGGCACAGAAATGATTTCTTTTGGAAAGTGTAGTAAAATCCTTGCAGTTATTTTATTGTCATAGAAAAGTAGAAAATAATATCTTCACTTTTAAAGTCTATTCTATCGCAGAAGGACTCAAGTCTGTCATGGGCTTCAAACTGTTAGGTGTTGTCTGGAAGGTGGGGACAAAGAGGGTGTTTATAAAGAAAATGCGAAAACTTCACTTTCTGGAAACCCCTTTTCTAGCAGTCTCAATTATCTGGAAGCCAACCAAAAGCAAGAATGTAGTCAAAACAACCACTGAACTGCCAAAATATTATCAAAACTCTAAGCACCCAAGCTCTGGCTCACAACACACACGTCTCTTAGGTATTCTTCATAGTCAATTTACTTTTAATTTAGACACAAGAAAGCAGTCTTGCTTGTATGATTTCTTGGACTTTCAGCAAATTAAAAGTAAGGGTTGAAACAGAGAGCTTTCCAGGAGTAGGCACTGTGATGTCAGAGGGACTGCTGGCAGGCTGGACAGGGGAAGGGTACCAAAAACAGGCAGAGAAGTACAGCAAAGGGCAGAGCACACCAAGAGGAATTTAGATCTTGGTCCATCAACTAAGGACTGTGCAATACCTTAGGATATCTTTCTATCTTATGAAATTAAAAGAGAAAATGACTTTGCAGCTTTGAGTTAGAGGAAGATTCACTTGTGTGAGACGTTTTCTTTCTCAAAGGCTACCACTGAGGAGCCAGTCGCTGCAGGGCAGAGGCAGCACCTGGCAGCCGTCAAAGTCTGTGAGCGGAGTGCAGTGCCTTGCGTAGACCACGTGTCAAAAACCAGCGCTGGCCATTGCAGTTCTGATGAGACACCATAGACTCAGTCTACCTTCTCTCAGGAGAACCAGATACCCGGTTCTGCTGTTGGAATTCATCCGACAGAGGAATGTAAAAGGATCTCATTATAGAAGACTGCAAAGAAGGAGGACTGGATAGGGATCTTGGGACCTGAAGAGCAGCAGTGTAGTGAGTTCTTTGGCTGTTCATCTTATTTCTTAGACTGGGGGCAAGGGAGGTGTTCAACACAGAATTGATAACAGATATAGATTAAGAAACCCAAGAAGTCCATTAAAATCCTGGTGGGAACCCCCATCCACAGCTCTATGCCCAGATCACCTGCAGGTGATTTAACCTGTTTACAGCAGGAGAGATGGAGCCCCATTGTATTCCAGGCTTAATTCACAAGCCAAGGTCAGTGGGTGGTGCCATTTGCTTACAGTGGGAGTAGCAACAACGCCCTGTGTCCCTGTGGGACTGAAAAAAGATTAGGAGTGGCTGAAAACTTCCCCAGATTTTACAAAAGGTACACTCTTTAGAATCATAAAGCTGAGAAAACCCTGAATAGGAGAAACTCAATGGAATTCACACAAGACTTGTGGAAACTCAGGGCAAAGAACAAGCCTTTCAAATAGAGAGAAATGATGCCTTTCCTGTAGAAGAATACCAAGTTGAGCAACAGCAGACTTCTCATCTGAAACCATGGAGGTCAGAAGGAAGTGGCATGTTTTTCAAGAGCTGGAAACAAAGAATCATACATTCAGTGAAATAACCTTCAAGGTTGACAGAAATAAAAACATTCACAGAAAAAGGAAAGCTAAGGTAATCTGTTTGTAGTACAGTCATCCCCAAAGGATGATAAAGAAACCTCTCCAAACAGAAAAAAAGTGTTAATAGCAAAAGTCTAGAAACTTCAGAAAGGAAAAGACAAATGGATAGCTAGAAATAAGAGACTATCCATCACCCTGTGCACTTCTTGTTATATTTTATGGCTGAACAGAAAGTTATAAAACTGTTTCATGTAGTCCTCAATGTATGTAGAGGGAATACTTCTAAGATGATTACATTTAATAAGCCAGATGATAAATGGATTTAAATGAAAGTGAGATGTTGGAACTTCACTTGAAGTAGTAAAGCATCAACACTAGTTATATGAGGGTACTTCAGGAAGTTTGTGGAAACATGGAACTAAAAAATAAATTTATTTTTGTGCAAGATATTTTTGAAATCCATACTTACAAGGGACTTTCCAAAAGGTCATGGAAAATTCATGTCATGGAAGAAATATACATGGGTTATAAAAATTTTTTTGCAGCATAATAAATTTCTTTTAATTTTATTTTCCACAAAAAACTTTTTGAAGTACTCTTGAATATGTGCATGACAATAGTTAGGGCAACTACTAACTGCATAAAGCAACATTATTAAAAATATATAATTAAATAAAAATTGAACACTCCCAGATGTCAGAATAGTCCACAGGAAGTCAAGGAAAAAAAAAAGAGGAAGAATTGGAGAGAGCAAATAGTAAACAAATAACAAAATGATAGGGTCTTGCGATTTTCTATGCAGAAATCATGTCATCTGAACTAGTCAGAAAGCATCTCTTACTTTATGGTGTATATACATTTTACTTTGTTTTCTTTCAGTGTTTTACTGGCTACAACTTTCAGTTGCATGTTGAGTAAAAGCACAGGGAGCAGACGTCCTCTTCTTGTTCCTGGTGTGAACATCTGAAAGCACCCGGTCTTTCACATGAAGTCTAAAGTTAGCTGCAGGTGTAGTTGTGTGCTCATTGGTTGGGTTCTGGGATGTTAGCTTTAGACATTTTGTAGACGCTGTTTGTTAGGTTGAAGAAGTTACACTATCTCTAGTTTCCAGAGTTTTCTTCACCAATGGTGTTCAATTTCACTGAATGCTGTTTTTGCATGTGTTGGTATGGTCATGTGATTTCCCACTGTTGATACAGTAGGTTATATTGACTAATTTTCAGATACTGAGCGTGTCGGAGACTCCACTTAGTTGTGGTGCGTAATCCCTCGTCTGTATTCTATTTGCAAGCATTTTGCTCAGAATTTTCGCATCTATGTTCATAAGTGATAGTGATTTGCAGTTGATTTTTTAAAATACTTTATTTACTTGATTTTGGTAACAGGATTATGCTAGCTTCATCAGATGAATTGAGGAGTGTTTCCTCCTTCTTTCAGCAGGAGTTTATGGAAAATCATTATCAAAAACTTCCTCAAAGTGTTTTTCTCTCCCATAAACCCTTCCAGGCCTGGGGACTTTTTTTAATTTTAAAGTTATTGATTTCATTTCCTTAATAGTTGTAGGGTTATTCAAATTATATATTACATTTTGTGTAGGTTGTGGTAGTTTGGATATTTTGATGAGTTGGCGCATTTTATCTAAGTTGCTAAATTTACACTCTATCTGTTGTTTAATCTTATTAGCTTTTTGATGTCTGTACAGTCTGTAGTGATGAGTTTATTTCATTCTGGATATTGGTAATATGTATTTTCTCTCTTTTTTTCATTGTCAGAATTGCTAGAAGTTTCTTAAAGAACCAGCTCTTTCTTTCATTGATTTTCTCTATTTCTTTTCTGTTTTAATTTCATTGATCTCTGTTCTCATATTTTACTATTTCTTTCTGTTTGTTCTGAGTATGGATGCTGTGCCAAACACCTGTGCCTCAAATAAACCCCCTTTAATAATGTAAATGTAGGTCTTTACTGAGGTTTTAAATGTATTGGCTGAGTTTCTTTGTTTTTCTTCCTTCCTTTCTTTCCACTGACTTCTCCTGGTAATTGCTCATTGAAGCATTTTTAGGAGAGCTATTTAAAAATCGTAGTCAGATAATTCTAACATTTGTTCCATCAGTTATGGTATCTATTGATACCTTCCTGGCTGGGAGGGGACAGAAGTGACTCATTACTGCTCCCCCTGTGGCCTCAACTGACACGCCGGTTGGGGGTGGGGTGTCGGTCTCACCACTGCTGTGCTGTGATGAGAGCCCTGACTCCCCACGCTCCTTGGAGAGGACCCTGCAGGGCAGGAGGCCAGTTACTCTGAGTTGAATGGAAAGCCAGGCTTCCCAGGTGGTTTCCAACGGCATCACGCGGGGACACGGACTGCTTCTTATGGCTTGCTGTGGATAGAAGTCCCAGCTCCCGACGCCACCTGGGGAGCCTGGGCATGGACCAGTCTCCACTTCCCTCTCAGCTTTGCTTGTATACGGCTGGTGCAGTGTCGGCTGGAGCAGGGTGGTGATCGCCTGAATGTTTGCCTGCTAGTCGTCTACGCAGAGCAGGCTCTTGTGGCACTGTCTCTGTGCTCATTGGTGTTTCCAGTTGGATGTCCTCCGTAGCTCCAAGTCTGGGATATCTGAGTACGAGACCAGCAGGTAACTAACAGAACTCCTTGTTGCTTTGTTCCTTGGATCCTGAGGTCCTCGCCGCCTCCTAGAACCTTCTTATCTATGCATTTATTTTACAAAGACTGTCTGTCCGGAGTCTCTGGCTGTTCTTAGTGGGAGGAATGGGGAGAAACCCACCTCTTTCATCTTCTCACTAACTCAACTTATAACATCCCATTTTTAATGATAAGAAACGTACTTGTTTTTGTTTTTTAAGATTTATTTTATTTACTGAAAAGGCAGAGTCACACAGAGAGAGGGAGAGACAGAGAAAGAGATCTTCCATACCCTGGTTCACTCCCCAAATGGCCACAATGGCCAGAGCTAGGCCAGGCTGAAGCCAGGAGCCTGGAACTGCGTGCAGGCCTCCACCATGGGTGGCGAAGGCACAAGCTCTTGGGCCACTTTCCGCTATCCTCACGGGCACATCAGCAGGGAGCTGGATCTGAAGTGGAGCAGCCAGGAGACTCAAAGCAGCACTCCCATAAGGGAAGCCGGCATGGCAGGGGGCAGCTTATCCTGCTGCACCTCAGTGTCAGCCCCAGAGATGGACTGGTTTTAACTAGCTTGTGACAGATTCCAGTTTGGCGGATTATTAATTTTGCAAAAATGATCAAGATCCAAAGACAGGAAAAAGCATCACCGGAGGGCATGTGCACCAAGTACCGTGATCTCCAGGGGTGCGCTCGGCTTCCAGTCTTGCTGCTGAAGCCCCATGGCTGCTGGCTTCTTAGAAGCCCGTCCTGGGAAACGCTCTGCAGTGCTGGGCTTAAGTGAGATTAGCATCTGAACACGCTGCTTAACACGACTACTATTGCTACACAAACTCTGATTTCTATCAGGAAATCTATTCTTGACGGTTCTTAAAGGAACTCAGCCAGCTAATTCAAAGCAAACACATGCTTGGCAGACTTGGGTTGTCGGAGGGATAAGATCACTCTGAGAAAACGATGGGTGTGGCGGGGTGAGGAGAAGGAACAGTGCTGGGAGATGAAATGGAAGAAGTGGCCCTCGACCCTAGAATTCACCATCTAGTGAGACAGAGAGATGCAAAGAATGGTCACAGTGGGTTAGAGGGAAGAAAGACCTGGACAGGGGTCTGGAGGGGGGGAGTACGAGGGGCCCCGGGAAAGGCAAGGCCGACATCTGAGCTGAGACTGTGGGGCACTGATGGCATGGAGGGCCCGGCATGTGCTCTTTGAAGAGCCTCCTTTGATCATTTTTAGAGGTTGAATGGGTGATGTCTCTTTGTTTTCACAAAAGGGAGTGGAAGGTCTCTCGCCCTCTCCCCTTAAGCTGTATCTGTGACAAATACATCACTATAGATGTGAAGCTCAATACATTTTCTTTTTTAAAAATATTTATGTATTTATTTGAAAGGCACAGAGTTACAGAGAGAGAAAGAGGGGAACATAGAGATAGAGATCTTCCACCCTCTGGTTCACTCTCCAAGTGGTTGTAATGGTGGCTGAGCCAGGCTGAAGCCAGGAGCCAGGAGCTTCTTCTGGGTCTCCCACGTGGGTGCAGGGGCCCAAGCACTTGGGCCATCTTCCGATGCTTTTCCCAGTCTATTAGCAGGGAGCTGGATCAGAAGTGGAGCAGCCAGGACTCGAACTGGTGCCTATATGGGATGCCAGTGTCACAGCCAGAGGCTTAGCCTACTATGCCACAGTCCCAGCCCCAGCTCAATGCAAATTCACACACTGGACATGTACCCACCATCATGATCAAGATATAGAGCGTGACCAGCTCCAGTGGTGTGCCATGCCTCCCCATGACCACTGCTGTGATGAGTTTGCCTGCTCCTGAACTCTTTATAAAGCGTCCTCTTTGTATCTGGCTATTTCAGCATCTGTAGGATCCCTCCAGGGCTGTGCTGGGTGGTTGGCTCTCAGAATAAATAAGCAAAACCAACCAAGCAACAGAAAGCAATGTAAGGCCTCCATGTTGTGTTGACCAATGTCAGTGGTGGTAATACTTCTGCCATGGCTGGTTTGAGCTACTGATGATTTGACAATGAGCTTTCTATGTTCCAGAATATTCCACTCTCAGCTCTCAAGAGCTACCATGAGCCCGCATTCCCACTTGGGTCACAGGGTTTATTCGCGTGCTGCATCATTGTTTATCATTCATCATTATATTTTTTCTAATTTTTATTTATTTATTTATTTGTTTGATGAAGAACTTGGCTGAATTTTGTTTTCTTTCTTGTGTTTTGTGGAAGGTAGAACTTTTGAGTGATGAAATTGGATATTTAGCTGAAGTTATTTCTTTTTTTCTCCTTAAAGATTTGTTTATTTATTTGAAAGACAGAGTTAGATACAGGAAGGGACAGAGAGATCTTCCATCCATTGGTTCACTCCCCAGATAGTTGCAAAGGCTAGCCCTAGGCCAGGCCAAAGCCAGGAGCCAGGAGCTCCTTCCAGGTTTCCCATGTGTGTACAGGGGCCCAAGGACTTGGGCCATCTTCCCTGCTCTCCCAGGCCATCAGCCGGGAGCTGGATTGGAAGTGGAGCAACTGGGACTGGAACCTGCATCCTTATGGGATGCCTGCATTGCAGGCAGCGGCTTTACCTGCTGTGCCCCAGCGCTGGCCCTGTATCATTCGTTCTCATTGTGGTTTAGTTCCCAGGTGTGAACATATGTGGGTTGCTTTTACTTGTGTTGTGGTCTTTTGGCAAAGTCACTGGTTTTGAAACAGCCTCTTTGGGGGCTTGAGTAGCACGTGAGTGGTGGTGTCAGAGGCTTGAGCTGTGGAGTCAGAACCTTGTGGTCCAGCCATGTCCCTACCCATCTCTCTCTCAACTCCAGCAAACAGGAAGTGCCAGACCTGTCTCACAGGCTCCTGAGTGCCCTTGGTACCCCACGGGTGCTTCATACGGGTGCCCGCCATCCCTTTGTTCTGTCTGTCTGTCATTTTTTTTCTATCACAGGGAAGGTGACTGCGTCTTGGGTCGGACTGTTTAGAAATGCTGGGGTCTACGTCCCTGCACAGATTTTTGGGGTGTTTTGCTCTGATGCCCTGAGCATCTTCAGGGTGCTTTAACTTTATTTTCATTTGGTCTCTATAAAGAGGAGGGGAAGGAAGGGGAGAAAGGAGGCAAGAAGGAAGGAAGGAAGGGGGGGGGAGAAAGGAGACAAGAAGGAAGGAGAAGGGAAAGGAGGGGAGGGGAGGAGGGAGAGAATGGAAGGGAAGGTAGAGAGGCGGGTTCATCAGTTTGGTCTCCCTGGGTCTGGCTTGGAAGGAGAGTTCTGTTGACAGATTACTTGCCTTGGCCTCCTGCTGTGGGGCCAGGAGATCTGCTCACATGCGAGAACGATGTTCAGTTTGTCCCAGGGGTTCCTTCCTGCTTCTAAATAGATCATCACTAGCCAGCATCCTCTGGAGAGATGCCCTCTGGAAAGGAGACCTGGAGGAAGGCTGTCCAGAGACAGAAGGAGGAGGACCTGCTTCCCAGGGAAAGGGGAAGTGAACACTGCCAGTGGAGGGGAAGTGAACATTGCCAGTGGAGGGGAGGTGAACACTGCCAGTGGAGGGAAGCGGTGCCTGGTCTGGGGCAGCAGAAGCTGGGAACCTCAGCAGGGCAGGGGCAGCTGCCGACATGGAGCTTCCAGGGCCGTGCCCCTGACCTATTCCAGAGGTCACTCCAAGCACTTCCTCCATCCTCCTCCGTGGGTGAATCACGCTGATGGTGGCACAGTGGAACCGGGTGCACCTCCCCGAGTGTGGGTCGGTCCAGGGCCTCTCCTTCCAATGCCACCACTGCTTCTTTGGCTCCCCCTCAGCACCCCAGTTCCAGGACTCAGGGCCTCCCAGTGGAAGATGCTGATTTTTCTCACCCTTTGGAAGGGCTCCTTGTGTCCCAAGTACAGAGACCAGGTTCAGATCGCCAGCCAGAGTCCCTGCTTATTTTTGGCTGTCCATCTGTGGCTCCTGCCTTGGCTTTGGGGAGGATGACCTAGGAGGAGGCAGCTCAGGCTAAGAACAGAGAAGTCTGACTCTGGAGCTGACTGTACCTCCTGTGGAATCCTGGCTCTGCTTTATGCCAGCACAATGACCCTGGGCAAGGCCTCGTTGCCACTGACGGGCAATGGCAGTTGCCCCCAGAGCCCTGTAGGTTCAGAACAGCAATGCCCTTCTCCAGGGGCAGATAGAAGCACCGCCAAGGCCAAGGTCAGACCAAGCTGGGCTATGAAGCTGTGCTGCTCTGGCCGCAAAGCCACCCCTTGCTGTCGCCTTCCCACTGGGAGTCCATCTGGACCTCTGGACTCCCTGTGTGTCCCCTAGTGTGGGGTGCGGGGTGCAGAGGAAACCCTGCCTGCCCAGGGAAGGTGCAAGCCCATGTGCACAGGTGGGCCTTCTGTTCGTGATGCGGCATCCTCCTCAGTTAGACATCAAGATTGCTTCCTGCTGTTGGCTTTCCCAAACAAGGCTGTGCCAGACGTCGAGATCCCAAGACTTGCCTACATCCCTGCTCCTTGTGAGGCATAGCTGAAAGCCAAATGACTAAGTCACAGGGCATGAACAAGTTCAGGTTCTAAATGCACTTGATCTTGGCCAGCGGGCAGGGAAGCGACTCAGCGTTCAAATACAACAACCTGTTCCCAAATTGCTGTCAACAAGAACTCTGGTAACTTCTACACCCCACCCCATCCCACCTCTCACTCAGAGTCTTTCCCTTGTAGTCAGGTTTCCTTTCTGAACCAAGGTTGGGCCTTGCTGTCTGGATCTTAGGTTTGCACTAGCAAGATGCCCAGTGTGTGGATGCATGTGGGTTGGGGGAAGGAAGGACTGAAGACTCATTTTCCAATTAAAAAAAAGCATCATTAGCATTATCGTTGCTGTCTTCCTAATCTGTCCCTCATACGTAAGCAAAGGCACAGGACGTGTAAGGAAACATGGCAGACAGAGAAGGAAAAGGAAAATGGCAAAGAATATTGCCTGGGGTGGTGCAAATAGGGCAGGTTTTCTTTTTCTGGTCAAACTCTCCTTCTAGTAACAATGGGAAGGCACAGGGCACTCATTCTTAAGCGGACTTTGAACCCAACATATTGATGTAGACGAGAATTGTTGATTAACTTTGAAGTTGGAAAACATGGAAATCCTTCTGTTCCATGTGGAACCTGAAGTCCAATCCTGACCTTTCTGTCGTTGGTGAGGCTCCTGGCCATTCCCTAACCTCCCACCCTGACTTGTGCACTTTCATGCAGGTGCCTCACAGGCACCGGAGTCACGCGGACCCAGTCTCCAGCCTGTGCTTGCAGGCAACCTGAGGAAAGAGGAGACTGTACGCTCAAGCATGGCTGGCCAGGGCGAGCTTGCAGGGGTGGGGAGGAGCAGCAGGGTTGTCGGAATGATGAGCAGCCAGGGGCAGGGAGCAGTGGATCTCACCTGGTCACCTTCAAGTTCTGCACTGCACAACTCACATTATGTTGGTGATTTGGGACCATGGTGATTGGGACCAGTGGTGCCAGGTGGTGATCTGAGCAGGTTGGTGGCCATGGAGGAGCCCCACTCTGTGTTCTGGCCTGTAGTCTCCATCCAACACATGCTTTGTGCCTCAAAACCTTGGCAGTGCTTTGGTGGGCTCCCCTCACCTGCAGGGCAGAAATTCCAAGAGGCCCCGTGGATGCCTGAAACCATGGATAGTCCAGATCCCTACTTGCACTATGCATTGTCCTCTACATACTGATCCCTACATGCACTATGCATTGTCCTACATATACTGATCCCTGCACACACTATGCATTGTCCTACATGTACTGATCCCTGCACACACTATGCATTGTCCTCTGCATACTGATCCCTACACGCACTATGTATTGTCCTCTACATACTGATCCCTACATGTACTATGCATTGTCCTCTACATACTGATCCCTACATGCACTATGCATTGTCCTACATATACTGATCCCTGCACACACTATGCATTGTCCTACATGTACTGATCCCTACACTCACTATGCATTGTCCTCTACATACTGATCCCTACACGCACTATGCATTGTCCTCTACATACTGATCCCTACATGCACTATGCGTTGTCCTACATATACTGATCCCTGCACACACTATGTATTGTCCTACATGTACTGATCCCTACACGCACTATGCATTGTCCCATACATACTGATCCCTACATGCACTATGCATTGTCCTCCGCATACTGATCCCTACACGCACTATGCATTGTCCTCTACATACTGATCCCTGCACGCACTATGCATTGTCCTCTACATAGTGATCCCTACATGCACTATGCATTGTCCTCTACATACTGATCCCTACATGCACTATGCATTGTCCCATACATACTGATCCCTACACGCACTATGCATTGTCCTCTGCATACTGATCCCTACACGCACTATGCATTGTCCCATACATACTTATCCCTACATGCACTATGCATTGTCCTCTACATACTGATCCCTACATGCACTATGCATTGTCCTCTACATACTGATCCCTGCACACACTATGCATTGTCCTACATATATTGATCCCTACATGCACTATGCATTGTCCTCTACATACTGATCCCTGCACACACTATGCATTGTCCTCTACATACTGATCCCTACATGCACTATGCATTGTCCTACATATACTGATCCCTGCACACACTATGCATTGTCCTCTGCATACTGATCCCTACACGCACTATGCATTGTCCTCTACATACTGATCCCTTCATGCACCATGCGTTGTCCTACATATACTAATCCCTACATGCACTATGCCTTGTCCTACATATACAGATCCCTACATGCACTATGCATTGTCCTCTACATACTGATCCCTACACGCACTATGCATTGTCCTATACATACTGATCCCTGCACGCACTATGTGTTGTCCTATACATACACACCTGTGATCAAGTTTAACCTATAGGTCAGGCAAGAAAGACTCAACAACAATAACTAGTAGTAAAATAGAACAATTACAATAGCATGCTACAACAGGAGTTACGGGAACACGGCGTTTCTCAGAATATCTTATTGTACTGTAGATTTTAACAGCTTCAGCCTTCAGTTTTTTTTCTCTCCTAAGTGGGTCGTGAACTTTCATTTTTTCACTGAAGGCAGCACTTTGCACCTTGTCTTTGTTGTGTCCTCGTTGCCAGCACCACGCCTTGTGCTTTGGGGCCATTATAAGAGTGACTTGAACGTAAGCACTGTGATGCTGTGACACTGGACCTGGTGACTGAGAGGTCTCTCAGATGACTAACAGGTGGGGAGAGAACACAGTGCGGACACGCTGTGGACAAAGGGTGCTTCCTGGTGGACGCTTGAGCAGCCTCTAAGCCCAGGTGGTTCTTCTCAGGGGAGCCTTCCCTGGCCCAGTGTCTCGGTCGGATGCCCAATATCAGTCCCTCCAGCACCAGCCTCTCCTCCCAAGACGTGGTCACAACCGCAATTGGAAACGTATTTGTGCCGCTCTTTGTGAAGGCTGGTTCCTTGTCTAGGCAATGAATTCTGGGAGCGAATCCATTCTTTACCCCGTGGAGGCTCCACAAGGAACCAGCCTACACCTTATTTCCCATAAGACCCTTTTGGGACCTCAGACCTCCAGAATTATAACAGAGTAACTTAGCGTCATTTTAAGTCACTAAGTGTGTGGTAGCTGTCAGAGCAGCAATAACAGGTGCCCATCCTGTGCAACTGCACACAGCAGGAGTGCAATGCGGAGTAGTTTGATGGGGGAAGTCGCAGTGGGTGAGGGGCCAGTGACAGGTGTTCTGGACGAAGTTTTCCTGCTGAGATCTGAGGGCTTTGGAGAAGTAGGCCCATGGGGGTGGGGGTGGTGACCCTGAAGAGGTGGTGGTCTCACACTATGTAAAGGAAGGACCCTGCAGAGGCCCCAAAGCAAGGCTGCCTTCCAGGTCCCTTGGGGGCAGTGGGAGGCTGGCCCCAGAGCCGTGGTCTGTGCGAGGGAGTAGGGTGCAAACCTGAACCCTGTGATGGGTGAACCTTAAAGGCAGTGATGCCCGAGACTTCTGGGCGCCACTTGCAGGAGGATGGAGCTGTAGAAATCCAAGGCGGTGCTTTCGCACTGAGGGCTGGCTGTGGTGGTCTGACTTCTTACCTTGCCCCTAATTCACATGCGGAAGCTTAATCCCCAAAGTGATAGCATTAAGAGGAGGGACCTTTGAGGAAGCGATTCCCTCGGGAACGGGATTGGTGACCTTATAAAAGGAAGTTGTCCTGCCTCTTCTGCCGGAAGGTGCCACGTATGAGGAGCGAGCAACCTGCTAGCACGTTCACTGTGCGCTTCCCAGCCTCCAGAGCTGTGAGACGTACACTTCTGTCATGCACCAATTGTGCAGGCTAAGGCGTTGTTCACAGCAGCCCGAAAGCCGTCCCTGGTCAGCCTGGGTGATGGCACCCAGTGCCCACGCTCCCTTCTCTCAGTGTCCCGGGGAGATGTGAATTTGGAGGTGTCCCAGTTGTCCGCCAAGAATCTGTTATTGACCGGGTAAAAGAGAAGTCAGGTCCAGCTCTACACTGATCCTGAGCCCAGCCTAGGTTCTGTTTAAAGATCTCCCAAGTGGTTTGCTTGTCTGTACCTTCTCAAAGTTCCAACAATGAAAAGCTTAGTCGCTGCATGCAGACTGCTCACGGCCTTTAAGGTCTGCGATGGGGACCCCTTCGGGAGTAATCATTGGCCAGGCTGCCTCCGCTGTGAGGCTGGGGGCCGGCACACCCATTTGCTGGCTTGTGAACACGCGTCTTTTTGTCCTGCTGCTTGAGGAGCATGCTGTTCTTAAGATTCATCTGGGACAGAGAGAGAGAGAGAGAGAGAGAGAGAGAGCTGCCGTCTGATGGCGAGTTCTCTGCATGCCTACAGCAGCCCCTGGCTGCGACTGAAGCTGGGACAGGAACTCCATCCAGGTTTCCCACATGGGTGGCAAGAATCCACTCAGCTGAGCCGTCACCACGGCCTCTCAAGATCTGTCTGAGCAGGCAACTGGAGTCAGGAGCTGGCGCACGGTATCAAACCGAGATAAGCTGTGGGATGTGCTCACCTTAAGTGGCGTCTTAATTGCTGAGCCAAGCACCTACCCCAGTGCTTGTTTTTCTTTCCTTTATTTATTTATTTATTTATTTTTTATTTTTTGACAGGCAGAGTGGACAGTGAGAGAGAGAGAGACAGAGAGAAAGGTCTTCCTTTGCCGTTGGTTCACCCTCCAATGGCCGCCGCGGCTGGTGCACTGCTGCCGGCGCACCGCGCTGATCCGATGGCAGGAGCCAGGTGCTTCTCCTGGTCTCCCATGGGGTGCAGGGCCCAAGTACTTGGGCCATCCTCCACTGCACTCCCGGGCCACAGCTGAGAGCTGGACAGGAAGAGGGGCAACGGGGACAGAATCCTGTGCCCCGACTGGGACTAGAACCCGGTGTGCCGGTGCCACAAGGCGGAGGATTAGCCTAGTGAGCCGCGGCGCCGGCTCCTTTATTTATTTATTTTGCAAAAGATTTATTTTATTTCTTTAAAGGTGACAGAGACCTAGGAACACACACACACAGACACACACAAATCTTCTATCTGCTGATTCACTCCCCAAATCAGGGAGTGAATCTCTACGAGGCCAAGACTGGGCCAGGCTGAAGCCAGGAGCCTGGAACTCCATCCAACTCTCCCATGTGGGTGGCAGGGGCCCAAGTCCTTGGGCCATCCTCTGCTGCTTCCCCAGGTGCATTGGCAGGGAGCTGAATTGTAAGTGGAGAGCCGGGACTGCAACCAATGCTCCAGCGTAGGATGCTGGTGTTGCAAGCAGCAGTGTAACCTGCGGCTCCACAGTGTTGGCGCCTGGACTTAAATGTCTGCTCCTCACTAACTTAGCATTTGCAGCCTCGGTTCTGTCCCGGGATTCCCAGGATGACCGTGCTCAGCCTCAAAGGGAGCGAGAGATCCATGCTGAGGTCCCCATGTAGCTGGGTTTTGGATGAGTTACAGACGAAAAGTCCAGAATTGAGGGCTCCAGGCCGTGATATAGACACACAGCTTTTAGTGTCCCTGGCCCAAAGAGTGATCTGTAGGAGGAAAAATCTCACTCTATCCATCCCGACCTTGACCTTCACCTTGGGCTCTGAGGGCATCCTTCTGCTCACTGTATGAAGTGGGAGAGGACACTGGCCTTTCCCAGGACCCTGCAGCCATCTGCACACCTCTGGTCCGGAGACCTCTGTGCAGCTGAGGGCCAGGGCTTGCTTTGAAAGGCCACATGTTCCTCCGGGACCCTGGCCTTGCCCCAGCTCCCATGCTTTGCACCCAAGGTACAGGTGAAGCCGTCCGTTTCCTGTGCTCTCTGCTAAAGCTGGGGTGGGGACCAGCCTTGTTACAGGGCCTGGTGAGATTGTCTTGGGGGGAGACAAACAAGACTGTCCAGACACCCCCCATCATGTCTGCTCAAGGGGACAGAGAGAGGGGAGGCTGGAGACAGTTCTCCCCTTGTCTTGTAACGCAGAGTACAATTTAATTTCTTTTTTTGTTTGTTTTTTTAAATTTGAGTCCTTTATGTGACAGAACACTCCGAAATGTGCTAATAAAAGTAAAGATGCCTTTCCATGCTCTTGGGACTTCTTTGAAATGATCAGAAGTTAAGAAACTTACAGCATTTCACTTAATTTTTGTAACTTTTAGAACTGGCTGCTAGCATAATAGTTTTCAAAACGTCGGAGGTGCATAAACACCTTATTTCTGAAACCACTGTATTTTACACTTTCACTTCCCGCATACGCCAGCTTGGTGACAAGAAGCTGTCTGAAGCAACACACAGAACCCAGGTTCTTAGAAACACGCCCCGGACCTGCTGTTGCACTGAGCACCCTCTCCCTGTGGCCCCCATCTGTCCCATGCCCGGTCCCCGCCCCCAGAGCAGGACAAATGTCCCTCGCCTGTGTGTCCCACCCTGTGTGTGTGAAGGCCACTCACCCCACTGCTCACCTGAGTGCCTCTTTCCTCTGTGCCTCGGACCTTACTGCCTACATTTCCTACCCAGCACATCTGAAACCCTCCCCCCAACCTTTGTTGCTTACCTGGTGCAAAAGGTGTGATCCCAGGTGTGGCGGGAAGCGATTGATTGAGATCCGTGTTGCCGCTGGTAAAAGAATCCCGCAGCATAGTCCGAGAGATTGAGCAGAGTTAGGGTTATTGAGCACAAGTCAGGGGAGCAGCAGGACGGGCTGAGAATGGCTGTGACCTGGATCACAACCTGGAGGTCTGTACCCGAATGGATTGCCGCTTCTCCATCCCTAGGGATTGCCTCCTTGCTGGGGATTTTCGCTAGGGACTTCCTCAGTGTCAGGGACCCCAGTGAACTTCACCCCAGGGGCATGGCTACATTCTGTAGGTTCTGGGCACCTGGGCTTGGACTTGTCTCAAATCTCATGTTCTTCTGTGTTGTTTTTAAAAAAATATTTATTTATTTATTCATTCAACAGGCAGAGTGACAGAGAGGGGGATACTCAGAGAGAGAGAGAGAGAGAGAGAGAGAGCTCTTTCATCTGCTGGCTCACTCCCCAAATGGCCACAACAGCCCAGGTTAGGGCAGGCCAAATCCTGGAGCCAAAAACTGCATACGGGTGGCAGGGGCCCAAGCACTTGCGCCATCCTCCCAGGCCTTCCCAGGTACATTAGCAGGGACAGAAAGCAGAGCAGCGGGAACTCAAACCAGGGGGTGCCAGTGTCACAGGGGGCAGCTTAGCCCGCTGCACCACAAGGCCTCCTCCTCCTCATCGGTTTAAAAATAAAAGTGGCCATGTCCTCCTGGCTCTAGGTTCAGCCTCTGAGGCCACAAGGGCCCAGGACAGGTGCAGGGAAGCATGGGTCCAAGGACATCTTACTTCTCCACTCCACAAGGGCTGGCCCCGAAGGAAGCGGATGCTGGGTGTTGCCTCTGGCTGCTACGAGTCCCTGCATCTGAGGAGGACCCAGGCCCTGGGCTTAAAGCAAACAGGCTGCTTTCCAGCCCCATTGGTTGGTTTTAGAAGCCCAGAGAGATGTGTTCTCCTTGGCTGCCAGGCCTCCGCCAGTTTCCGGTAGCCTGCAACTGTTACAGAAAGCCCGAGCTCACACTATGTGCACGAAGGCTTTGCCATCTCACAGATACACCGGTGTCTTCCAACAATTCAAGGGAAAATACGTCTGATGAAAAAAAAAATGATGCCTAGATTTCAAAAACTTTTGCACCAAAATAAACTTGTAATTCCATTTTCCTAAATACTTTTTGAAGTTCCCTCATACTTATTATTTCTCAAGGAAAATCCCCTAGAAGAATTAAATGCAATGAAGGTTTTTTTTTTTTTTTTTTAATACATTTGAGAAGTAGAGTTACAGACAGAGAGACAGAGAGAAAGGTCTTCCATCCACTGGTTCACTCCCCACATGGCTGCAATGGCTGGAGCTGGACCTAGCTGAAGCCAGGAGCCAGGAGTCAGGAGCTTCTTCCAGGTCTCCCATGTTGGTGCAGGGGCCCAAGGACTTGGGCCGTCTTCTACTGTTTTCCCAGGCCATAGCTGAGAGCTGGATGGGAAGTAGAGCAGCCAGGGCACAAACCAGTGCCCTTATGGGATGCCAGCACCACAGGTGGAGGCTTAGCCTACTGCGCAGCACACTGGCCCCAAGTTTACATATTTGAGTGACTGAAAACAAAGCAAAGCAAAACCCAAAAAAGGATCCATGCTTCGGGCAGCCCTCAGAGCCCGTTCAGGCTCGGAGAACTCCCGGGAGCTGACTGCTCTGTAGGGAGCAGGAGTGAGGTGCAGAGGCAGCCAGGTTGCAGCCTGATTGGCTAATCGGTGCGCCGAGCCTCCCACAGCCGACTAAAGCTCCTCCGTTACTGCGATTCAGCTCTCTAGGGTTTGGTTTGCTGGGCCCAGTGCAGGAACCCAGTGCATACCAGTGGCCTCTACAGATTTTATTTCACACCACGAAGACTCTGCAGAAGAGAAGCAGGCAGGGGACAGCTTAGCGTCCCCCAGGGACCTCTACATTCGTGTCCCCAGGCTTTGCCTCTTTGCCAGCTCCTCCCCCTCCCTGCAGGGAAGGTGAACACTGCTCCGCACCAACGTGACTGTAAGAAAATGAACCTGTTGGTGGAAACTTCACGGGCTTCTACGAAGTCAGAGAGTTTGCGTGAGCTTTCTTAGCTCACAGCCCAAGTAGTCTATTTTTTTTTTTTTTATTTGACAGGCAGAGTTAGACAGTGAGAGACAGAGAGAGACAGAGAGAAAGGTCTTCCTTCCGTTGGTTCACTCCCCAAATGGCCGCTACAGCCGGCACACTGCGCCGATCTGAAGTCAGGAGCCAGGTGCTTCCTCCTGGTCTCCCATGTGAGTTCAGGGCCCAAGCACTTGGGCCATCCTCCACTGCCTTCCCAGGCCACACAGAGAGCTGGACTGGAAGAGGAGCAACCGGGACTAGAACCCGGTGCCCATATGGGATGCTGGTGCCACAGGCGGAGGATTAACCAAGTGAGCCACGGAGCCAGCCCTCCAAGTATTCGATTTTTACAGTTAAACTCAGTTGTGCCTTTCAAAGCCTATCTTATAAAAAATGCATTCAACAACCATTTATTAAGTATCCACAGTGTGCAGGGGCCATGGGGCTCAAAACCTGTCTTTGAGGGCCTGCTCTTGGTAGGAATTGGACTGGGTCGTGGGCAGGATCATTTCCTGTGGGAGGCGGTAGCTGCCCTCAGGCGTCCCCTCCGCAGCTCAGTTCAGGTTGTAGAGGGAGGAGGAGGGAGAGGTGGGGGGCCAAAGGATGGCAGCGCAGCTCCAGAGCCGTGCGCCCACCCATGGGCCGTGGAGCGTAGGGCTCGGGGTCTTGCAAATCTTAACAGGTAGGGACACAGAAAGGGTTGGGGCCACGCTGGCTGTTGTAAACGAGGTCTGGAGGCAGGTGGGCTGCTTAGAGCAGGGGTCTCACGCTGGGGAAGGGAAGATTGAGTTATACCTGGATGGCAAGGCTGGCAGCCTCGGCGCAGAACAGCACATCCCAGTTCATCTCCTGGGCCCAGGCACTGGGAAGCCTTCCAGGCATTCCAGCCTGGAGGTGACGTCCTGGAGACACCTTTAAGGAAGATTGATGGGTGATAGGGAACCCTGCACCAAGGGGTCCACAGAGAAAGGAGGCTCCCTCAAGGAAGGGAGGGGGAAGGGGTGGAGGGAGGCCCTCCCAGCCTCCTGCATGCTTGCCCACACCTGTCGTGAAGTGCACTGAGCCCCACTGAGGTTGAGGGCTGCGGGTACCTGCTCTTTGCTATGACGATAGCATTTAAAGGCCGATCCTTGGGCTTCCAATGAACAGAGCCTGCATTCCAGGCACACAAAGGCCTGCTTTTGTCGGTTTTGTTTATTTTGACATGGGTGCTTTAATGAGGTCACGGACAATGGAATTAAAAGGTAAGTTTATTTTGCTGCAAAACAGTTTGAAGTCCATGCCCATGAGAAGTCTTGAAAACATGAAGAGAAAAGTGCATATTATGGAAAAACTACATAGATTTCAGAATTTTTTTGCACCCAAATAAACGTATCATTTAATTCTATTTTTCCATGAACACGTAGGGAGTGTTGTACCACTCTTTGGCAAAGGGACTCCTCTCTTTATTCCCCGGTGGAAAGAGACATAAATTTAGGGCGAGCTTGCTGCTTCCCTAGGTTCCCGTGCTGCATGGTTAGCAATGTCCTTAAGCGAATTTCAAATTTGCTTTCCAATGAGCTGCAAAAGTACTTAAACTATTTGTTCTGGTCCTGAAATCAGAGCTCTTTGGAAACTCCCAGAGCGGCCCAAGCCATGACACGTCCAGGGTCAAATGACAGGTTTAAACGTTGCCATAAACGCTGGCAACTGGACGTGATGATAAATCCGAGGCGTTTCTCATGACTCGGGCCAGTCATAAAAGACAAGAACTTAAATTATATTTCTCCTTCCCTTGTGTGGCTATAGATGTCAATAAATTGTGTGAGATTTCAAGATAAAGTATGGGCCATTTTGGATTTCCTGTGGACGACTTGCACGGTGACAGGAGCCGCATCCGGGCTCTTAGAGCAGGAAGTAATTCACTGCCGACGCTTTCTTGGCATAGTACATCAGTATTTGGGGGGTGTGTGTGTGTGTGATATTTTAAAGTTGCCCAGCACATGGTCCCTGATAAGATGTATAACTCAGGTACTCTGATGGTTTTATAGGGAGAAAGATGCTCACGCCGTGTGCAGTTACGACTGGGCACGCTGCCCCTCTCTCTGGAGTCGCAAGAGCTGAAGACCTGGCTCCCGGTGGGTGCCCCTACAGCGTGCCTGTGGCTAATGGGTCCTGGAGCTGAGCTTGGGGCCAGAGGGCTGTGGAGTTCAGGAGTCCGTCCACAGGCCAGGGACACTTGGAGCTGCTGGGGTGGGCAGGCAGAGCAGGGAGCCGGTGGGTTTCCTTCCTGAACGTGGGGGTGCTGTGACATGTATGTGACATGTTACATGTATGTGACATGGGCTGTCACTGATGCCCAGGCTCTTCTCTATGCCCAAACTTGAGCCATGCACGAAGCCCTGCGCTGAGGCGGGGTTTGGAGAGGCCAGGGATAGCAGTGCATGGGGACTCACCTCCTGGAGGGGGAGCGGCTTATCCCCTTAGCTGTCAGCTTTCCCTGGTATTGCACCCCAGCAGTACAGGGGGAGGGAGGCACTGTGACGGCCAACAGCCGCTTGTCGCGGGCCGGCGTCCTGCCCCTCCTGTGCATGGAGTGCACACACCCCATCCAGCAATAGGAAGCGGGGACTACAGACCACTGTGCCCCCTGCTGCCACCTGTCATGGTCTCGGGGGCGGGGGGGGGGGGGCTGGGCCAGAAACATCCAGCAGAGAGCCGCTCACGGGTTTCTCACTCTCGGAGTCACACAGTGAACGTTGATCGTGGTTGATGTCTCTGAGCCGTGGGGTGATTTGTTACACAGCAGTGGAAAACAAATATACCCAGGGCCCATCAGAGGGCCGCCCGGGTCTTTATGCCACATGACGTGGCATAGTGCACGTGCTCAGGGTGGACTGAGCACCCCAACCTCGGCGTTCCCACAGTGTGCAGCTTCTTCCTGACTTGTATGAAGTCGTTTCTTTCCTTGGAAACTCTTTCTCTTGAGGCAAACTCCCTGAGGCCAGGGGCATGGCCTGGCTCAGCCTTGCAGCCCTAGAGCCAGCCTATCGAGCCTTCCTGATGTTAACACGTTCAACTGTCGTTCGACTCTATGACGTTGGCCCTCTTGACAGCTTGTTTTTTTTTTGTTTGTTTTGTTTTTTGACAGGCAGAGTGGACAGTGAGAGAGAGACAGACAGAGAGAAAGTCTTCCTTTGCCCTTGGTTCACCCTCCAATGGCCACTGCGGCCGAGGAGCCAGGTGCTTCTCCTGGTCTCCCATGGGGTGCAGGGCCCAAGCACTTGGGCCATCCTCTACTGCACTCCCTGGCCACAGCAGAGAGCTGGCCTGGAAGAGGAGCAACCGGGACAGAATCCGGCGCCCTGACCGGGACTAGAACCCGGTGTGCTGGCGCCGCAAGGTGGAGGATTAGCCTAGTGAGCCGCGGTGCCGGCTGACAGCTTGTTTTGCACTGTCTATACTGAGGCACAGAGAGGTTAGGTAATATGTCCAGTGTTGCACAGAGCCCAGGCGGCAGAACCAGAGCAGCAGACTCCAGCCGCTGGGCTCGGGGACGTCTGCTCTCGTCATGTTCTGCCATCCGGTTTGAGCAGTGTTTCTTAGGAGGGGATGAACAGAGGTTAGGTAGGCCCTGTGCTAACAGAGCTAGGGGAAACAGATGTATCAGCATGAGTAAAGTCAGTCGGGGAGTGACAGGAGAAGGTGTGTGCGCAAGGCTAGATTCCCAGAGAATGGGAGAATGGCTTTACCAAATTCTAGGTTAGAAGCATGATTTAATGAGTTTGGGATAAAATCTGTAAGAGATGCAGACAAGGGATGGATCTTGTGGAGTCAGGGACATCCTGAAATAAAAAGTGGCCTGGGGCGGCTGTCGTGCAGCGGATTAAGCCCTGGCCTGCAGTGCGGGCGCCAGTGTGAGTACCAGCTAATCCGCTTCCAATCCAGCTCTCTGCTATGGCCCAGGAAAGCAGTGGGAGATGGCCCAAGTGCTTGGGCCCCTGCACCTGCATAGGAGATCCAGATGAAGCTCCTGACTTCAGCCTGGTCCAGCATTGCAGCCATTTGGGGAGTGAACCAGTGGACAGAATCTCTCTCTCTCTGCCTGTAATCATGACTTTCAAATAAATACAGAATTCTTTAAAAAATACATAAATAAAATATATATTTATATAATATATAACATATTTATATATATAAAGTGACCCAAGGGAAATTTCCCTTATTCCTTTGGGTTTCCACTGCCATTTGGCCACAGAATCCCTTGCATGGGTCACCAGACTGAACACTTCCTTAGGACTCTTTCAACCCCTGTGAGTTTGTGGACGCATGGAGAACACACATGGCAGACAGAGACATATGTGACACTCGTGGAGTGCGCTGGCCAAGTGCCTGAAGCGCGAGGCAGCAGGGGCAGTGCCCAGGATGGAACTAAGTACGGCGGCTTCAGCAGAGCCGGCCTAGGAGGACAGGACGGAAACCACAGCACAATGAAGGAGGGACAGCCACCTGCTCACAGTCGGAGTCTCTGCCTTTGATCCGGGCTGTTCAAAGGTGGTCACTTCCTTTTTTTTTTTTTTTTAAGATTTATTTATTTATTTGAAAGTCAGAGTTACACAGAGAGAGGAGAGGCAGAGAGAGAGAGAGAAAGAGGTCTTCCATCTGATTCACTCCCCAGATGGCTGCAATGGCTGGAGCTACGCTGATCTGAAGCCAGGAGCCAGCAGCTTCTTCCAGGTCTCCCATGCAGGTGCAGGGGCCCAAGGACTTGAGCCATCCTCTACTGCTTTCCCAGGCCATAGCAGAGAGCTGGATGGGAAGTGGAGCAACCAGGTCTTGAACAGGTGCCCAAATGGGATGCCGGTGCTTCATGCCATGGCGTTAACCCACTGCGCCACACCGGCCCCAGCTAGTCACTTTTTTTTTTATTTGACGGGTAGAGTTACAGACAGTGAGAGAGAGAGAGAGAGAGAGAGAGAGAGAGAGGGAAAGGTCTTCCTTCCGTTGGTTCCCTCCCCAAATGGCTGCTATGGGCGGAGCACTGCACCGATCCGAAGCCAGAAGCCAGGTGCTTCTTCCTGGTCTCCCATGTGGGTGCAGGGCCCAAGCACCTGGGCCATCCTCCACTGCCTTCCTGGGCCACAGCAGAGAGCTGGACTAGAAGAGGAGCAGCCGGGACTAGAACCCGGTGCCCATATGGGATGCTGGTGCCGCTGGCAGAGGATTAGCCACAGCGCCGGCCCCACCAGCTAGTCACTTCTTTAAATGCTTCAGAGGACCTGGGGAGTGTGAACTGTCACCACAGCCCGGGAAGCGTGTGCTTGGGGAGGAGCTCATCCATGGGGCGGGATGGCGCCTGGACGAGACAGAGCAGGGAGCGGAGCTGGTCTGGGCTGCAGACTCCGCTGGCTCCGGAGGTCGCCTGAGCCCTGGACACAGTCTCAGCTGCTGTAACAGCTGTGCATCTGTCCCTGTGGACAGAGCCGCTCCTGCCGGGGGCTCGCTTTCCCGGCCCTTACTGGCAGCCAGAGTTGGCTTTGTGACTGCTTCCTGATGGTGGGGAGCGGGTAGGGGCCATCCACCTCATTGGTGACAGCGGACAGAGGGAAGGAGAGGATTCATTCCCAGGTTGAGAGCAGAGCCGCTTGTCAACAGGACACAGCCAACAGGGGCTCTGGCGGCCAACCCAGGCTTTGAGCTGCCTCACCTTCCCTGCCTGGCTCTCCAGCAGTGTGTCCTTACAACACTGGGCCCAGGTCGCCTGAGTCTAGTAAAGGTTTGTTTGCTCTAGCAGGGTCCAGGAGAGACACAGAGAATTCAGGTGCGCAAAGTACTCACCGACCTCATTGCATGGCCATGTGGAGAGCATGTGTGTTGTGCTTGTGTTGCCTCGGGCTGGAGGCGATGCTGTGTGCTCACCTTGCGGCAGCTGGAAGGAGGGGCTGCCTGAAGCCCTTTCTCGGTCTTGGGGCTCATCTGTATGGGAGGCCCGCTGGGGACTCCTCTGTGTGTCGTGGCTGACCTGCTCCGAGGGTGGCTGGCCCAGCAGGGGTCTGCCGTGTGCAGGCTGCCGCCCATGTGGCTTTGTCTTCTTTGTCTCACTATTGTGTTGTATCATTTGTATTTTCCTAAGTGACTTGCATTCACTTTGGGATGAGAAATAGGCAAATAGTGGCGATTTAGAGGGTAGTGCTTGTAAAGGCTCCCCGGGAAGGCAGACTCCAGTCTGGGGACGGTGACTGAGGGGTGACGGAGGGACCCAATTCCTGCTCTTCCTGGCTGGTGGTTTGGAGTCTCTGATTGATGGATCTGTCGAGTTCCTGCCTCACTCCACAGACACCTCCTCCGTGCCTAGGGAGGGTGGTAGTGAGCGCAGGGTACCTTCCACTTATCCATGGGGACCACTACCTTGGAGAAAGTGAGCAGTTGGCAGACAATAAGGACGAGGAGCATCCTGGGCAGCTCAGGCTGCCATGACAACATGCCATGGGCTGGGGGCTTGCATTTCTCCCAGTTCTGGAGCCTGTGAGGGTGGGATGAAGATGTCAGCAAGGTGGGCTGTACCTGAGGCCTCATCCCTTGGCTTATAGGAAGCCACTATCATTTGTTTGTTTCCTTTAAAGATTTGTTTATTTATCTGAAAGGCAGAATTACACACAGAGGAAGGAGGAGACAGAGAGAGACCTTTCAGCCACTGTTTCATTTTTCAAATGGCCACAACCATCCAGGCTGGAGCCAGGAGCCAGGAACTCTATCTTGGTCTTCCACATGGGTGGCAGGGGCCCTGGCATGGGGAGGGGCCATCGTCTGCTGCCTTCCCAGGTGCACTAGCAGGGAGCTGGATGGAAAGCAGAGCAGCGGGGACCCAAATCAGCACTCTGGTGTGGGATGCCAGTGTTTGACAAGTTGGCCCCAGAAGCTGCTGTGTGCTTACATGACCTCTTATTTGTGCTTGCAACTCGATGGAGATGATGGAGAGGCGGGCATGAGGGAGGGAGGGAGAGGGAGGAGGACCTCTCTGGAGTTTCTTTGCACAAGTACATTCATCCATGCGGATCAGAACCTCACCCTAACAGCCTTGTTTAACTTCCATTACCTCCACAAAGCCTCTGTTTTCTGTTTTCTTTTCTTTTTTTTTTTTTTTTTTTTTTTTTGGACAGGCAGAGTTGGACAGTGAGAGAGAGAGAGACAGAGAGAAGGGTCTTCCCTCCAATGGTTCACCTCCCAAATGGCCGCTACGGCCAGCGTGCTGTGCCAATACAAAGCCAGGAGCCAGGTGCTTCTCCTGGTCTCCCATGCGGGTGCAGGGCCCAAGCACTTGGGCCATCCTCCACTGCCTTCCCAGGCCACAGCAGAGAGCTGGACTGGAAGAGGAGCAACCGGGACAGAACCAGCGCTCCAACCAGGACTAGAACCCGGGGTTTTGGCGCCACAGGCGGAGGATTAGTGCGCCGTGGCGCCAGCCAAGGCTCCAGTTTCAAATATCACACTGAGGTTTGGGCTTCAACTTAAGAACCTGGGAGATGGGAGCCCAAACATCTGGGCCGTAAAAGGAAGAGAGCAGATCGACTTTCTACGGGGCCCTGAGGGAGGCCCACTAGGAAGAGGGCAAAGGGTACGCTGGAACCTGATGGATGAGAATGAGCAGGTGTGGGAGCCGGGGCTGGGGAGGGCTGTCAGAGGCACCACTGAGGGCCCCGCGGGTCGGGGAGCTGTGGGGGTGGGGGCAGAGATGGGTGGGGCAGGCGGTGCAGGGCCTTGTACACCAGCTGCAGCGGGGAGCTCACGGTTTGCACTGTGTCCGACGGGCAGCCGTGCTCTGGGCCAGGCTCCAGAAGGTGTGTGTGGAATGGATTGGGCGACAGTGGCTGGGGCTCGGGTGCTGGCTGTGATCCAGAAAAGTGGGTGGGGTCTGCTGATGGGGAAAATGCGGGCGATGAAGGACAAGGAGCACCCAAGGGTGACTCCCAGGTTCCAGGGCAAGCAGTGAGGTTCATGGTGGTGCCGTTTGCTGAGAGAGAGGAGGAAGAAGGCGACAGAGACAGAGTGTGTCTGAGGGTTCATTGTGTGTGGTGGCTGGACTGGGCGAAGGGATGCCCAGACAGCTGGCCCAGCATCCTTTCTGGGTGTGTCCGGGAGGGTGTTTTCGGAAGAAATGAGCACTTGAGTTGGCGGACTGAGTAAGGAGATCTGTTCAGGTATCGTCTTTCCCTGCAGAGCCCCCGTAGAGCAAAAGGACCCAGGAAGAGCCAACGTGTTCTCTGCTCGAGCTGAGCCGTCCGTCTTCCCTGCCCTGGGCCCTGGGACTCCTGGTTCTCAGGCCTGCAGACCAGGACCAGGGCTTACACATCCGCTCCCCTGCAGCCTACGCCTCTGGCCTTGAACTGAACCACATCACTAGCTCAGCAGATCGTGGGTCTTCGCAGCCTCTGAAGGAGGTGTGCCAATTCCCACGACGGCAAGCCTCGAAATTCATGTCTCTGTGTGTATCTCCTATCAGCGTGGTTTCTCAGGGGAACCCCAGTACAGTGTGTGAAGCACCCGGGCACAGGGCTGGCCGTCCTCCTCCACTGCCTTCCTTCCAGGGGGTGTATAGCCTTGACCTCTCTTCTAGGGAAATCCTATCCCCTCTTGTTCCTTCCAAGGGCAGTCTGAAGGATGTCTCTGACCCCACCTGCCCAGGCCAGCTGGGAACAGGGCTGTGACTGCTGACCTCAGCATTCTGTACACACACTCTCCTCTTCTGGCAGCCCTGGTGAGACATGTGTGCTCTCCGTGCTCACCTTGCTGCCGAAGAAACGAAACACGGGATGGCTCAAGGAAGCTGGGTTCACCTAGGGAGTGTGTCTGGGATGAGATGTTTGAAGGGCATGGCCTGAGCCAGTCCTGAGAGGCTCCTGGACAGGACAGGAGGTGACTATAGAGGAAGGAGCCCCTGGGCAAAGGAGACAGGTTTGTAGAGAAGGAAGGAGAGCATGGGTGCGTGGACCATTCCAGCATGTCAAGGAGGTGAGGGCTGGCCAGGGGACGCATGACCTTGGGTAGGACACACTCTCTTGGCCGTGGTGTGCTCTGTCTGAGTTCCTGGGGAGCCCATCCTCAGAGGATTTCAGAATGCATAGTATGCGGATGCGGGCCACAACTACACCAGTGATTGGCCGGGGCTCAGACCTCCCAGTGATGCTGTCCCTGAGTGCTGACTGCTACAGCTGCCGGGGCCACCTTAGTTTTACCGTGGGGGGCGGGAAGGATGAGAGCCCGGAGTCCAGAGAACAGGGCTGGGCTGACTGTGGAGAGGAGAGAAGGGCGTGTGACTGCTCAAAGCCTCCCTGCCTGTTCTCTGCTGCTTGTTCAACAAGGAGACCCAGAAGGCCATCAGAAAGGAAGGGGTCAGCCGAAATCTGAAAATGCGAGTTAGTGCTGCACGATGAAAATGCTTGCATCAGTTTTTTTTTTTTTTTTTTTGAGCAAACACTCGAGGGATCTGATTTCCTTAATCTTGGAATTAAAGAGCATTTATTTCTGTATGTTGATGACTTAACATAAACCTTTTCTTCATGTTTAAGCCACTGAATTTGCAGGAAAAAAAAAAGGTGCTTAGATGCTGAGTCTAATGTCCTTCACTGGCTCAGGAGGGGAGCACACCTGGGAGTTGTCATGATGCTAGCTGAGCGCCCCTTCCATGGCTTTAAAATCCACAGTTTTATCAACTTAGGTGAAATAATAAATTGTTATTAGTTATTGTAATAGAATTTTTATTTCAACTTTCCCTTGCAGCATAGATTTGGGAGTCAAGACGACCCTTGGGTTTCACGCTCAGCCCTGCCAGCGTGCCCCCCGAGGCAGGCTGGAGCCCCACTAAATCCACTGACGTTTCGTGTGCAAAACGGCTCTAATTGCTTCTATCTTAGAACTGCGCTGAGAAGTTGAAGGAATAACACATGTGGAAGTACTCAAGTCAACGACATCTCTTCTGACTTCTTTTTGTCTCTACCTTATCTAACTACCCGGGTTAAATGTTTGCCTGGCTAATGGAAAAACAAAAAAGGGGATTCCCTCCCCCAGTCCTCCAAGCTGCACTTTGTGTACTGGACCTAGTGCCTGTTGTCTGCCCCAAGGCCAGTGGGGCACTGGGCCAGAGGGGGAAATGCGCCCACGGGGGCTGGCAGCAGGGCCGCAAGGCAGCCCCAGGTGTTGGCCTTGCACGAGCCCAGACTCCGTGGCCCAGCTGTCTGTGCAACTCAGGAGTTACAAGTGGAGGCTCTGGGTGAGGATTCTGGGAGCCTTGAGGAGGGCAGGTGCAGCTGGTGGTAGAATTCCCCTTTTGCCTTTCACCTCTCCCCCTTCCTGGAACGTGGCCTTGGACAAGGTCCTCGCATGCTGAAGGTGGGAGAGCAGAGGCCCTGGAGGACTTTGGTTCCTGAAGACCTTGGAGAATTGCCCTGTTGGACGTGCACCACCCATTTTCTGTCTTCCCTGTGAGAGAGTAAGTGTCCCTTCCCCAAGTTGCCTTCATGCGTGTGATCCCTCTCCCTGCAGGCTGAAATTAGACGACTTAGTGAAATCCATGAACTTCTAAAGAAAATATCTGCAAACTCTTCATATCAGAGACAAAAGCAGGAGCCAAGTAGGTCCATCTGCGTCCCCCTTCCTTGGCGTCCCACCTGGTCCCAGGAGGGGTTTCCTCTCTGCTGCTACAGGCAGAAGCCACCTGGCTATCAGTGGCCAAGGTCACAACTGCTGTTAGCCACGTGGGGCCATTGTGCCAATTAAGAAAGAGTGTTCCTCTCTTAAGATACCTCCCTGATGTCTGGCAGGAAAACAGCTCAGTGTGGGGGTGGGCATTCAACCGAGCAGGTAAGACCTCTGCATCCCAGATTTAAGAGTCGGAGTTGATGGCTGGTTCTGATTCCCGACTCCTGACTCCAGCTCTCTGCCGATGCAGACTCTGGGAGGCAATGATGATGACTCAAGTCATTGGGTTTATGCCACCTGTGTGGGGACCTGGAACGTTTTCCCAACTCCCAGCTTTGGCCCTAGCACCTGAGATGGGACACAGGATGGGTTATAGTCAATTTCTTTTCTTTTTTTTTTTTTTGGACAGGCAGAGTGGACAGTGAGAGACAGAGAGAAAGGTCTTCCTTTTGCCATTGGTTTACCCTCCAATGGCCGCTGCGGCCGGCGCACCACACTGATCCGAAGGCAGGAGCCAGGTGCTTCTCCTGGTCTCCCATGGGGTGCAGGGCCCAAGCACTTGGGCCATCCTCCACTGCACTCCCTGGCCACAGCAGAGAGCTGGCCTGGAAGAGGGGCAACCAGGACAGAATCCGGCGCCCCGACCGGGACTAGAACCCGGTGTGCCGGTGCCGCAAGGTGGAGGATTAGCCTATTGAGCCACGGCGCCGGCCTGTCAATTTCTAACTATTAATTCCTTATCATCTTAGCAGCTTGCTTCTGTCTGAAACATTCTGATCAGTCAATTGACAAAAGCCCTGGCTGTTACTCACACTCTGGACCACCCAGCAAGGCCACTGGCAGGCTCAGGCTGCAGCGAGACAGGCTGCGTGTTCAGGGATGTCCCCCAATGTGCCCCCAGAGCTGTCTGCAGGGTCCTGAGTTCCCCCCGTTACCCCTGTTGCTTTGTGTGAATCAGGTGGATGGGGGTGCCAGAAGCTGTTGCTAACATAAAATACAATCTCGGCAACAGAAAGGGAAAACCCAGACAATCATTGGCCCCAGTTTCCAGCGTGGGCTTGAGTGGGAAACTTCCTTCCCCAGCAGTTTCCCCACAGCCCTGTCTGCTCACCCACAGCATATTACAGGGAACAGAGGGAAGTGCTCTCAGCCCCACAGTGGCTCTGGACTCCATGATGTGGTCAACATCGACCCAGAGAAATAGGCTCTGACATCAAAGGTCCCTGTGGGACTTCTGAGATGACCCAAGTTGTTGTGAGAAAGTCATTTGGGGATTGGCGCTGTGGCACAGTGGGTTAAAGACCCAGCCTGCAGCAGCAGCATCAAATATGGCCCCAGTTCTAGTCCCAGTTGCTCCACTTCCGATCCAGCTCTCTGCTGTGGCCTGGGAAAGCAGTAGAAGATGGCCCAAGTCCTTGGGCCCTGCACCCGCATGGGAGACCTGGAGGAAGCTCCTGGCTCCTGGCTTTGGATCAGCTCATCTCTGGCCGTTGCAGTCATTTGGGGAGTGAATCAGCAGAGTGGAAGACCTCTCTCTCTGTCTCTATCTCTCTCTGTAACTCTGTCTTTCAAATAAATAAAATGATTCTTAAAAAAAAGTCATTTGCCCTAGAAAAAAAGTACAGACTCCTACTCCATCATGGTTTAAGTTTTGGGTTCGTTTGTGCTCTGTTACCTGTGTGTGTGTATTTTTCAAGCAACTTTAACTTGTTCTGGAAACGAGGACTGTGAGCACATGATCCAAGTTCCTTTGCAACTGCACCATTGGTCTTATTTATTTATTGGATTTTTTTAAATTTTTATTTTTACAGGCAGAGTGGACAGCGAGAGAGAGAGACAGAGAAAGGTCTTCCTTTTGCCGTTGGTTCACCCTCCAATGGCCACTGCGGCCGGCGCACCGCGCTGATCCGATGGCAGGAGCCAGGAGCCAGGTGCTTTTCCTGGTCTCCCATGGGGTGCAGGGCCCAAGCTCTTGGGCCGTCCTCCACTGCACTCCCAGGCCACAGCAGAGAGCTGGCCTGGAAGAGGAGCAACCGGGACAGTATCCGGCGCCCCGACCGGGACTAGAACCCGGTGTGCTGGCGCCGCAAGGCGGAGGATTAGCCTAGTGAGCCACAGCGCCGGCCACCATTGGTCTTGATGTGTGATGAGCTGCTCACTCTGAGGGATGTCTGTCTGTGGCTGCTGGCTAGACCCAGCCCTAAAAGGTGGCTTTATTCAGGTCCCTTTTCCTCACTCAACCAGTCTTATCTTGTGGGTAGTTGATTTGAAAGCGTACAGTTTTTTTATGTGTAGGTTTTTTAAAAAAATATTTATTTGAAAAGCAGAGACACAGGGAGCTCTCCCATCCACTGGTTCACTCCCCAGACTGCCACAACAGCCAGGGCTGAGTCAGGCTGAAGCCAGGAGCTGGCGCTCCACTCAGGTCTCCCTTGCGGGCGACAGGAGCTCAGTTGTTTGAGCTGCCTCCCAGGGTGCCCATGAGCAGGAAGCTGGGCCGGGAGGCAGAGCCGGGATTCAAGCCAGGCACCCTGATACGGGGTGTGGGCCTCCCAAGTGGCAGCTGTAACTGTTGTGATAAATGCCCACGCCAATGTCAGGTTTCTAAAAAGATAGCAGCCTGCAAGCCAAGGCTAACGCTTCTTTACAACTGGATGCATATGAGATGTCGTTATAAAGCCAGGAGATTAAACACATGACTGGCCAACATACCTAAATGCATACATTCCAATAGATGCTGTTTTGTTCAGAGCAGCGCCCTGAGAAGTGTGGATGGATTCTGACCATGGCCCCACGCTCAGCCCAGACTGGATATCCAGGGCCCTGCTGACTCCCTGGGGCTCCAGGCCCTCCCTCCATGGCCACCAGAGCCCCAGCTGGCTGAGGGCAAAGACACAGCTTACTTCTGGTTCCCTTTTTGGTCTCCACTTCACTTCAGACGACTTCAGGCTATTTCCAGAAAGCCAGCCTGTCCTCAGAAAACAAAGTGCCGCCTTTTAGGGTGCTCGTGAGTAAGGCACTTGGTGAATTCAGAAGTTGTTTTAAGGGGCTGGTGTTGTGGCGTAGGCAGTAAAGCCACCTCCTGCAGTGCCAGCATCCCATATGGGCACCTGTTCCTGCCCTGGCCGCTCCACTTCTGATCCAGCTCCCTAAGAATGGCCTGGGAAAAGCAGCAGCAGATGTCCCAAGTGCTTGGGCCCTGCCACCCACATGGGAGACCCAGAAGAAACTCCTGGCTCCTGACTTTGGCCTGGCCCAGTGCTAGCCATCGGGGCTATCTGGTGAGTGAGCCATTGGATGGCAGATCTCTCCTTCTCTCTCTCTCTCTCTCTCTCTCTAACTCTGACTTTCAAAACAAATAAATTTTCAAAAGTTATTGTAAGCAATGGCAGCTTCATGAGAATGAGCACTTAACCTCTCATATGGAGGATGCTGATGGGAAATCTGGCTCGAGATGCATTTTGGTAAAACATGATTGCAACAGTGCAGTGTGCTCTGCCGACTGGGGCGAGAGGAGCCAGCCCTCCCCGACGGCGGGTAGCAGACGGTGAAACAGTGAGCTCTGCCCACGGCTCGCTCTATGCTGCACTTGAATCAGAACTGGGAAATGAACTTCACAGTTCCATCAGTAGTAAGAGCTTTCTTATGAATCAAGCGCTTTGTAAATATTTTGACTAGTAGAGGAAAAGTGAATCACACGTTGAAAGGACTGTATTTCATTACAGTGTACACATAAAATCAAAGAGGGGCAGCGGTGGCAGGGGGAGAACTTTCCGAGCTTGTTCTAATCAATGCTTGGCATAATTTGAGGCTATCGTACGTTGGGCTGTGATGGCACAACCTGTGCTATGTCGGTGAATTTAGAGTTCTGATACTTGTAAGAGAAAGCAAAATGTGAGATTGGAAATCAGGCACATGCATGGGTCTCCCAGAGACCAGGAGAAGGAGGGATGGGTGCCTTAGTGGTGTCTGTCCATCTCCCTTCTGCCTGGTGGTCAGGTCATCCTCAGGCTCATTAAGCAGTCTGGCTGGCGGGGGGTGGGGGTGGCCCCATGAGCAGCCATCTGTGGTGCTGAGTGTGCGGTACTCAGAGACACGAGTCGTCCAGTGGAGAGAAGGCGCTCAGCACAGGCAAACGCCTGTCCCACCCTTGGAGGCAGGGCCCGCCCCTTGAGGGGTAGCCGGCGCAGGTGTGCAGGCTCTGCAGGCGGAAGGGCCCTCGCGTGTTCGGTGCTCTGCTCTTGCTGCCTTGCTTCTCTCAACAGTGGCAAACAAGGGGCCCCGAGTTTCTATTTGCACTGAGGCTGAGAATTACGTAGCTCATCCTGATTGTCAGCCATCCCCATGGTTAACACCTTTCATATCTTAGGTGGTGCCTGCCTGGTCTGAAGCTCTCATGACTTCAGAAAAGACAATTTATTATCAGGAAGTCATATGCCTTTAAATAAAAAAAAAGAAGAAGAAGAAAGAAAGGGCTCTTTGTTACAGTTCAAGATCAAAGTGCTATTTATAGCTTGTTTCTCCACTGTGGGGACTGCTGGTGGATCCTGAACTCATACAGATGAGTGTCACAGCTACCCGCGTCTGCGCTGATGCTGAAGTGAGTCACCCGAGGTGACAGCAGGGGGAGACACGTGGGTGAGGGGGGACGTTCTTACATCAACCCCTCGGTTCCACAAGGAACTCACTGAGTGACGGGAAACAGGCTGTCAGCCTCCCATCACCGTACAGCCAGGTCTGGGTCCGGGCGTAACAGCAGGGATCTGTTAGAGGTCATGCTTTGGCTCTCTGGGCTGACCTCCAAGTTCATTGCTCTGACCAGGACCTGCACCCAGGGCTGTGCATCTTTGCCTTCTCTCCCACTCCCTCTTGTAAGAGTAGAATACTGACAGGGTCTGTCTCCTGCAGTTGAATCCGTTCCTGCTGGGAGCCTGGTCCTGGCAGAGTATTCCACAGAGGATCGCCGGGGAGCACCGTCTCTCCGAACCTGAGCTTCCTGGTGGGTGCCCTGGGCCACCCAGGCCCACCTGCTGCCCAGGCAGTGACACTGGCTGCTGCCCAGGCTTCCTGAAGCATCTCCTCCCTCACTGTCAATCATTAGATGTCCTGGTCCTACCCCCCCCCCCTTTCTCTCACCCACCGCCTCTCATTTAGCATTTATGGAAGATCCGTTATTTACCAAAATGACACCAGGCCATAGGGAAAGGGATTTATAGTGCAAAATAGGATGAAAAGGTTATAAAAACAAGCTCTCAAACTTTTAGAAATTCAAGAGATATTTGCCAAATGGACTGCTCAGACTATTAATAGGTTTTGCTTATGGAAGGGCTTAAGCCAAGTTCAACATGCTTTATTAGTGCAACTTCTCATAGCTTTGAATAGGCTAATGTGCCAGGTGAATCCCTAAAAGCAGTGAGTATGCCATACTGGGTTTCTAAACCTTTTTGATTATGAGATTTTCTCGTTCTTTGAACCCAGATGCAAATTAGTTTTGAAGGGCACAGATGTTGAACTCTTTGCTTAAACTGACAAATAAAAACTGCATGTACTGATGGTAGACAACTCGTTATTTTGAAATAGATACACGTTGTGGAATGATTGACTTAAGCTAATTTTTAAAAAGGTTTATTTATTTATTTGAAATGCAAAGTGACAGAGAGAAAGGGAGAGACATAGAGACATCTTCAGTCTGCTGGTTCACTCCTCACATGGCCACAACAACCAGGGCTGGGCCAGGCCAAAATCAGGAGCCAGGAACTCCATCCAGGTTGGCATCTTCCACTGCTTTCCCAGGTGGGTAAGCAGGGAACTGGATGCGAAGTAGAGCCGCCTGGACTTGAACCAGTGCTCATATGGGATGCCAGCAATGCAGGAGATGGTTTAATTCGCTGTGCCACAACACCAGCCCCAAATCGAGTCAATTAACCCACTGCACCACGACCCACTGCACCAACCCCAAATTGAGCTAATTAGCATCAGATACCTTTCTTTTACAGTGAGAACACTTAGAATCTACTCCTTTAGGGATTTTCAAAATACAACACTTGGCTGTTCACTATCATCGTGATCATGCTGCACAACAGGTGTCTTGAACTGTTTCCTTCTGTCTGTCTGAGATTTTATATCCTTTGATCAACCTTCCTTGAATCCTAGCTCCAGCTCCTCTACCCACCATCCTGCTCTGCTTCTTGGGATTGCACACACACGTGAGATCACGCGGTATATTCTGCCTGGGTCCGGCTGATTCTACTTAGCACGGTGTCCTCCAGGGTGTGCCCCTCTTTCTGCCTCTGTGCTGGTTCCAAGTGGGAGCCATCAGCTTCTTTGATTGGCAGGGGGTGGAGATTGGAAGCAGGGACCCCAGACTTGGCTTGGGGAAAGCTATGTGATGCTGGGCAGGGTATTCAGCCTCTGGTGCCTCCATCTCCTTGTCCATAAATGGGACAGTAGTGGAGCCCGCCTCACTGGGCTGGCCACTCCTTGTGAACTGCTTCAGGGGGCAGCGTCTGGCTCAGGGGAGGTGTCATCATTGGCCACTGTCTCTGGCTTTCCCGGCCTCCGTGTAATGGCAGCAGTACAAGCAGTCCCATTTCACAGCATGTTCACCTGCTGGATCTTATTCTCTTACCAATTTCTAGGAATTCCTAAGACATTTTTTAAAAAGGATTTATTTATTTAGTTGAAAGTCAGAGTTACACAGAGAGAGGGAGAGACACAGAGAGAGAATTCCTGATGCTTGTAAAGATCTTAATGTCATTCGATTTTTATCTTTTGTGTCCCCCCCCCACTTTTTTGCCATAAAGTTGTTGGTATTGGTGTTTGTAAATGTAGATACACTGTTTCATCTTTTCTTACATAGCTTCTAAGTGCTGGATAATAAGTAGAAACAAAGGGTTATCTAGTTAGATGTTTTTCTAATCCTAACCAAGGCTCCCAGATTAAGCCAGTTTCTATCTCAGGTAAGCAATTGGTGCAATTCCTGTTCCCCCTGGAGTCTGCTGTATTGCACTTTGCCTTTTTTTTTTCTGAATCAGATGGTATTTTAAACCCCAGCCCCTGGTGATATCGCAGAGACACAGGGCATGTTGAAGATGGGCCTGGCAGGGCTCAGCTAGGAGGAAGTGCACCGAGCAGGGGTGTACAGGAACTGTTTCCCAAGCCCTCCGTCACCGCTGGGCGGCAGGGCATGCCCCCACTTCCCTCTGCGCAGTGCTGTTTCCTCTGTGGGGAATGTCTTCCTGCGTGCTACTCCCCGTGGGCAAGCGCTGGCTGTGTGTGTTGTCACCTGACTGGGGCCCACAGCTCCCAGGAGGTGAGCATTGGTGTTCACACAGCCCTTGCACCCCTGACTGCACACGTACGGACCTGGTGTGTGTGTGTGGGGGGGGGGGTTCAAATCTTCTGTGTGTTTGTTAAGGTCAGCCAGCAGCCACAGCTGCCCCGGGAGGGGGGGTGGCGGCTGGAGAAGCCGTCCGTGTGGTCTTCAAGTGTGCTCTCAGAACATAGTCCTGTGCGCTGGCCAACACAGCGCGCCAGACAGCACCTGTCTGCAGTGGAATTCCATTCCCATCTCCTTCCTTCCTTCCTCTCCCTTTTCCTCCCTACCCTTTTTCCCTCCCTCCCTGCTTCTCTCTCTTTTAAAATTTTTATTTATTTTTTAAAGATTTATTTGTCTGAAATTCAGAGTTACACAGAGAGGGGAACACACACACACACACACACACACACAGATTAGAGGAGGGATCTTCCATCTGCTGGTTCACTCCCCATATGGCTGCAACAGCCAGGGCTGGGCCAGGCTGAGGCCAGGAGCCAGGAGCCCCTTCTGGATCTCCCATGTGGGAGGGAGGGTGAGAGGGGCTTGAGCACTCAGGCCATCACCTGCTGCTCTCCCAGGCACACTAGCAGGGAGCTAGATGGGAAGAGGAGCAGCCAGGTCTCGAACCGGTGCCCGTATGAGATTCCAGTGTCGCACGTGATGGCCTTACCTGCTCTGCCACAATGCCGGCCTCTGTGTCTTTCTTTCTCTTTTCCTCTGTTTTTTTTTTTTTTTTTTAACGATTCATTTATTTATTTTGATATAGGTATAGCAACGGAGAGAGAGAGAGAGAGAGAGATTGAGAGATTGAGATTTTCCATCCAGGCCAGGCTGAAGAATCCAGAAGCCAGGAACGCCATCTGGTCTCCCACGTGGGTAACAGGAACTCAGGTACTTGGACCATCATCCATTGCCTTCCCAGGTGCATTAGCAGGGAGCTAAACCAGAAGCAGAGTAGCCGGGACTCAACCAAGACCTCAGCTGACACCCTGATAGGGGATGCTGGTAGTGCAGGTGGCAGCTTAACTTGTCATGTCACAATGCCAGCCCTGGCCCTAACTTTAGAAATGAGGAAACTGGACCTCACAGATAAGTGACTTGCTCCAAGTTCCCCATTGCTCTGGCCTCTTGAAATGTATCAGGCACACAGCAAGTCCTAAGAACCTTTGGATGACATGGCTTTCCCATTTCCAGTCTGGTGCTCGGGCTACTGTCCCAGGACAGGCATGAACCTCAGTGGTGCTGGTTTCCTTCCAGGCTGCTCCTTATGGGCAGCCATGAAAGACCCTGAACCTCCGTGCCAACACCTGTCTGGAGTCCAGGTTCCTCTACCAAACTGTCAGCCAACATTTGCCCCTGGAGCAGCGGGTGTTAAGTACACCAGCCCGCAGATCCGGAGAGCACCCTGCACACCACTGATGGTGCTGTGTGTTCAGTCCTCATCCATTCCTGTTTAATGTTACCATCACCACCACCATGTTATAGAGATGGGAACTGAGACACCAAGAGGTGGCAGGACTAGTTCAAGGCCAAGGGCCGCGGCCTGTAGGTCTGTAATGACCATGTGCTCTTTGTCCCTTGGCTTGGAGTTCTCTGAGGTGTTCTGGCCCCACGGTTTGCAGACACAGAAAGCTACGTCCTCCTGTGTAGGCGATGCACTGAACCCTAAGGACTGCAGGGCCAGAGCGCTGGCCCCTCCTCCTGGCCATCCCTGCTCCCAGCCTGCCCCAAGTGTTTGAGACGGCACTGACCATCCCCGCCGCCGAGCAGGGAAGGAGGGAGTGGGAGTTTGTTTTTCACTTTTGCTCCTGTAATGATTTTTCTCCAGGAAAGCATTGTGTCTTTTGTTGTAAATGCCGGCCGAACAAACGGCCTCGGAGCCAGCCTGCGTGCTCCAAACTTCCGCAGCATAAGCGGCCGCTTCCTGCCCAGCCGGGCTGCTGGACGGACACTGGCTGGGGGCCCGTGTCTGCGCTGAAGGGGGGGCCGGACGCTTCTCCCCAGTCAGCGTGGCAGCGAGCCCACTGCCGAGCAGGCGCCGTGACTTGGAAAAACACACCGAGCATCAGACGCGCTGGCACGCGCGGCGGCCATCCGAGGCCGGAGACGCTGCCAGGCGCCTGTGCGCGGTCCGGTTTTGTGCTGGGGCTGCCCGGCGTTCTTCGGAGAGCCTGCCCCGGCTAGGAAATGTGCTTCCGCCCCAGCGGAAGCCTGATGTCTCGGGGCTGATATCATTCAGGGGCTGATAAGAACCGGAATCAGAAGACCGGGGCCTGAACGAGGAACTGCGAGGTTTGCTCTTATTTTAAAATACCTGATTTCTTAAAGAAAAACAAAAAAGCTTTTCATTTCAGAAGAGTTTTAAATCTACAAAACACAAACTGGAGAGTTGTGGGAAAAGTGCCCCCCCCCCCCCCCCCCAGCTTGCCAGGTTACTAACCTCTCACATTGCCAGGATCTTCTTCCCTGCCCTCCCTGTGAATACACCAGATGGCTCACCCAGGAGACTCAGGGAAGTACACCAGAATCTCTCATCAGCATTCTGCCCGTGAGGTTGACTTCTGCTATCTTTTAAAGTATGTATCCTGACACTGGAGCTGGGTAAAAGCCACGACCTGCAGTGCCTGCACCCCATATGGGCGCTGGTTCGAGTCCCGGCTGCTCCTCTTCCAATCCAGCTCCCTTCTAATGTGCCCGGGACCTGGGAAAGCAGTAGAAGATGACCCAAGTCCTTGAGCCTCTGCACCTAAGTGGGAGACACAGAAGAAGTCCCTCGTTCCTGGTTTTGGTTTGGCTCAGTGGACTGTTTTGGTTATTTGGGGAGTGAACCAACAGATGGAAGATCTTTGTCTCTCCTTCTCTCTCTCTCTCTCTAACTCTGCCTCTCAAATAAATCTTTTTTTTTGTTTTGTTTTTATTTTTTGCCAGGCAGAGTTAGACAGTGAGGGAGACAGAGAGAGAGAGTTATAAACAGAGAGAGACAGAGAGAAAGGTCTTCCTTCCGTTGGTTCACTCCCCTAATGGCCGCTATGGCCAGCGCTGCACCGATCTGAGGCCAGGAGCTGGGTACTTCCTCTTGGTCTCCCATGTGGGTGCAGGGACCCAAGCACTTGGGCCATCCTCCGCTGCCCTTCTGGGCCACAGCAGAGAGCTGGACTGGAAGAGGAGCAACTGGGACTAGAACCCAGGGTGCTGGCGATGCAGGCAGAGGATTAGCCAAGCGAGCCATGGCGCTGGCCAATAAATAAATCTTGGGGGCTGGTGCTATTGTGTAGCGGGGTACGCTGCCACCTGGGACACTGGTATCCCATATTAGAGCACTGTTTTGAGTCCTGGCTGCTCTACTTCTGATCCAGCTTCCTGCTAATGCACCTGGGAAAGCAGTGGAAGACGGCCCAAGTCCTCGGGCCCCTGCACCCACATGGGAGACCAGGATGGAGTTGTCTGCTCCTGGCTTCTGCCTGGTCCAGCGCTGGCCATTGCTGCCATTTGGGGCAGGAACCAGCAGATGGATGATCTCACTGTCTCTCTGTCCCTCTCTCTAACTCTGTCTTTCAAATAAATGCAATGAGTCTTTTCTGATATATTCTGCCAATCACTTTATTTTGCAAATCAGACCTGAGGTGCATGAAACTGCAGTAGCTGTGGCCCCTGATTCCTGGTGCACTATCATCGTTGGGTTGCGCTGCTTCCTTTTAATCGTCTGTAGATTCAGCATTTCCATGCCCTGTGAGAACTAGGTCTTTAATGACAATGTATCAACACTTCCGGCCCAGTCTTTTCCCTACCAATAAACATTTCTTCATCCACATGTGCTAATTAATTTCTTCCTGGAGCACATGCTGTGTACACACCTTTGCTGCCTCTCAGAGGTCTCAGTGGTACAGTTTTGCCACTCAGATTCTAATCCTCTGCACCTCCCTTCAGCTCTCCAAGTGGACTGCCCATTTATCTCTGTCTGTGTCTGTGTGTACCTCCACCTTTATCTCTTTGGTCAGGGGCACATCTGGTCAACCCAACCAGCACTGCCAGATCTGTCATGTTCCCTCTACTGCTAATGATTTCATAGACTTTTTAAAAATAACAATGGTCAGTTTTTAAAAGATTTATTTATTTATTTGAAAGGCAGAGTTACACACAGAGAGAAGGAAAGATAGAGAGAGTGAGAGTGAGAGAGAGAGAGGTCTTCCATCCACTGGTTCACTCCCCAGATGGCCACAATAGCTAGAACTGCGCTGATCCGAAGCCAGGAGCCAGGAGCTTCTTCCAGGTCTCCCATGTGGGTGCAGGGGCCCAAGGACTCGGGCCATCTTCTACTGCTTTCCCAGGCCATAGCAGGGAGCTGGATTGGAAGAGGAGCAGCCGGGACTTGAACTGGTGCCCATACGGGATGCCGGCACTGTGGACGGTGGCTTAGCCTACTCTGCCACAGCGCTGGCCCTTCCATCCTTCCGTTGTTGAGTGTGGCTTTTGTAGGATGTTCCTTTCTATCCCAAGTTAAGAGGCATTCATTTCAAGGCATTTATTTTAATGGCTTCGTTCCGGTTGTGTGGCCCCTCAGACCAAACATATAGTCAACCTTTAATAGCTTTATTGATTTCCTTTGAAATCCCTCACTTGAATTCAACACAATTCGTTTGAGCAAATATTTACACAGTGCTTGTATGTGTTGTGCATTGCAATGGGCACGTGACTGCAAGGAATAGTCAAGATTCCTGCCTGAATAGAGCTAAAATCCTACCAGGGAGAGAGATACTGAGCACTCAACACTACATGCAAGGGGAGGGGAACTTTCATTTTGATGGGAGCTACCAAAGCACCCATCACCACTACAAAAGAATCAAGGTAGAGCACTGGGCCTTGAGTGTGTGTGTGTGTGTGTGAGAGAGTGTGTGTGTGAGTGTGTGTATGTGTGTGAGTGAGTGTGAGTGTGTGTAAGAGAGTGTGTGTATGTGTGTGTGTGTATGTGTGTGTGTGAGAGAGAATGTGTGTGTGAGTGTGTGTGTGTGAGAGTGTGTGTATGTGTGTGTGTGTGTGAGTGTGAGTGTGTGAGTGTATGTGAGTGTGTGTGTGTGAGAGAGTGTGTGAGAGTGTGTATGTGTGTGAGTGTGTGTGAGTGTGTGTAAGAGTGTGTGTGTATGTGTGTGAGTGTGTGTGTGAGTGTGAGTGTGTGAGTGTATGTGAGTGTGTGAGAGTGTGTGTGAGTGTGTGTATGTGTGTGAGTGTGTGTGAGTGTGAGTGTGTGTAAGAGAGTGTGTATGTGTGTGTGTATGTGTGTGTGAGAGAATGTGTGTGTGTGAGTGTGTGTGTGAGAGTGTGTGTATGTGTGTGAGTGTGTGTGTGAGTGTGTGTGTGTGTGTGTGTGTAGGGGATGAGGCCTGAGTGATGAGGCACTGCTACACTGTGGAGATCCTGAGAAGAGCTTTCTTGTACAGGACTGACAAGTGCAAAGGCCCTGAGGTGACGACAGAATCATTGTGTTTCAGGGCAGAAGGGAGACCGACGAGCCAGAATGCCAAGGGAAGACGAGGGGAAGATGCACTCAGGCAGCTCAGGTGCATGGGCACAACAGTCCCCCCGTCGTTTCACAAAGGGACCCAGCATGTGGGTGCTGACTGCTGCCATGAGTCCCGGCGCCACACAAAGGCCATTTCCATGGTGGAGTCCAAGCAAAACCACTCCAAACAAGAAGGACTCCATCTCCAACACACGTGAACACGGCGAACACGGCGGAAAACTTTAGGACCAAGCGCTCCATGGGAAAGCCGGTGCCCTTCCTTGCCGTCTGTTGCAACATCTGGAAAACCCCAAGAGGACATTAAAGATCTGGAAGGGAGAGCTGAGACCTTCCCCAGATAAGATACAATGGTCTTATTTCAAATACAAAGGAGGCAAAGCTGGCGCAGACCCGGGGTGGAATTTCTCTTGCATCAAGTTCAGAGTCAGCAAGCACTGCTGACCCCCCGGACCTCACCCAGACATACTGGGCACTCACCTGTGACTTCACATGTACACCAACGGGGGATTGCATTGGCAGGAGTCATCAAGGACCACAGGTTAGACACTGCCCGGATCAGCAGCTGCAGCAGCCGCCACAGAGAGCTGTATTGACTGCTGAGGTCAGATGCTTTCGGGAGAGCTGCGGGGAAGAGAATTGACACACTGAGAGCAAGTGGTAAACTCGGGCTGCCTTTTGTAAAGGAGGAAGGCGCGGCCAACTTAGGAGGCCTGGCTGCATCTGCTGAGGGAGTGCTTTGGAAAACGTCCTGTCTTGCGGAGCTCTGCGCTTTTTCCCAAGCAGATAAGCTATCGTGCATCCGAAGCAAACTCAGCTTCAACCAAGAATTCAACCAAATGTGATAAAGGTGGTAGAAGCCCAAGTCCAGTCCGGCTGAAGGAGAAGAACACAAGGAAGTGGTAGGTGTTGCTTCCAGGGGAAGGGTGACCTCAGATTGCTCTTCTGCTCTGGGCAGCTGTGTGAGGACAGTGCCACACTCGAGGGATTCCTGTGGGCCGATGCATCTCAAGTTGTGTTCCAAGTGCTTGCCCCCAGAGAGACGAGCCTTCCAAGCACAGGCATAGGTGAGGAACTCCAAGGAGAGCAGGACTTATGGAAAGTGAGAGAGGGAATGCACGTTCATGTGACCAGGTGGGCCAGGGAGGGACACCTGCCATGAGTGCACCAGAGCCGCCTGCTAGGAGAGAGCAGGAGAGGCCAGGGAAGGACCAACTGCAAAGGCAAGAAGCCCAGAGGGCTACTTTCTCCAGAAAATGAGCTCAAGAAAAACAGGCTTTATCCTGCACTCACCTGTGGCTCTGGTCTAACAGCCAAAAGAGGTCACAGAAGCCAACTTGAACACAAAATTCAAGCAGATAGACCCTGAACTACTGAACTAGTCAGTGTTTTTTTTTAAACTACCACAAAGTTCCTGAAGCAACTACCTCTATAAAGAGAAAAGGTGGGGCTGGCGCTGTGGCATAGCAGGTAAAGCCACAGACTCCAGTGGCAGCATCCCATATGGATGCTGGTTCGAGTTCCGGCTGTTTCACTTCCCATCCAGCTCTCTGCTATGGCTGGGAAAGCAGTAGAAGATGGACCAAGTGCTTGGGTCCCTGTACCCACATGGGAGACCTGGAAGAAGCTCCTGGCTCCTGGCTTCAGATCAGTGTAGCTCCAGCTGTTGTGGCTATCTGGGTAGTGAACCAGCGGATAGAAGAACTCTCTCTCTCTCTCTCTCTCTCTCTCTCTCTCTCTCTCTCTCTCTGCCTCTCCTCTCTCTGTGTAACTCTGACTTTCAAATAAATAAATAAAATCTTTTAAAAAGAGGGAGAAAAGGTATCTTTAGCTCACAATTTTGTTTTTGACATTCAAGTCCAAGATTGGCATCCAGTGAGGTCTGTGGATGGTAATGCCAAGCGGTGTGTGCAGGAAGGGTCACGTGGCGAGTCAGGAAACAGAGAGAGCGGTTGAGCCCAAAGCCAGGCTTTCACAGCCTGCAACATCTGAGCACTCCTTTCCAAGCACAAGTGCCCTCAATAGTCTGAGGACCTCCTACTGGGCCCGCTCCCCAAACACCATCATTGGATGCCATGAACATGACTCTGTGTTTAAGCATCTGCATGAGTTCAGGTGCCAAACCATATTCAACCTGCAGCCTTCTTGACTCAGCCTTCCTTTTTGCTTATTATGTTCCTTCCACATTTTACAGCTGATCTAAGAGTAAAACAAAGTAGAAATGACTTTAAAATCTTATCTTGCCTTGGTTTTGTCCTTGGAGTACAGTTCTCTTGTCTCGACAATAATCCCAAACTCATGGGCCTGGGGACACTTGGAGGAAGGCACCTGGCACTGATGCTGGCTTTCCTGGGGCCTGTCCTGAGCTATGACCTGAACTGTGTACCTAGGGACGTGAGAGGTGGCACAGACTCCACGAGGCGAACTGCACTGTGAAAGCTTTCTTTTTTCCTTAAAGATTTACCTTGTTTATTTTGAAAGGCAGAGAGAGCTACAGAGAGAAAGAGGAAGAAGATTCAGGGAGAGAGAGCTTCCATCTACTGGTTCACTCCCCAAATGGCCAACAACCACCAGGGCTGGGCCAGGCCGAAGCCAGGATCCAGGAGCTTCTTCTGGGTCTCCCGCATGGGTGCAGGGGCCCAAGCACCTGGGCCATCTTCTACTGCTTTCCCAGGTGCATTAGCAGGGAGGTGGATCTGAAGGGGAGCAGCTGGGACTCGAACTGGTGCCCACATGGGATGCCAGTGTCATAGGCGGCAGCTTTAACTGCTACTCCATGGGCAAAGCTTTGGCTAGCCTTTGAGGGAAGAGTGGTGGCTCTGATTCCAACAGACACGATAAGGGGATAGAATAGGCCTATTTTGAGGGTTATCAGATTTAGCAACAAACAAACGAAAACAGGGTCTTCAGTTAGATTTGAATACCAGATAAACAATGAATAATACTGTAACATGAACATGTCACGTGGAATATTTGGGACATGCTTCCACTAAGCATGATTTTTTGTTTATCTGGAATCAACCTCAATGGGGTGCCTGGTGCTGTCCCCAGTGCCCCTCTTGTTTCCCAGGGCCATGTGCTGCTTGTCCCAGACTCTCTTTGCTGGTGGTGGCTGCAAAGGTGTGAGGCACATACATTCTCCGAGACATCCTCACCCAGACCCCTCCTATTCCTGTAAATTCCCCAGCAGCCCATGGGCAAGAGCAGGCCACAGTTCAACCTCTGCCCGGCTTGAGAGATCTTTCCCAGATCTCAGCACCTCTCTCAGCCTTGATATACCACCCACTGGTTCACTCCCCAGGTGGCCACAACAGCCAGGGCCGAGCCAAACCAAAGCCAGGAGCCAGAAGCTTCACCCAGGTCTCGCACGTGGGTGCAAGGGGCTCAAGCACTTGGGCCATCCTTTACTGCTTTTCCCAGGTGCATTAGCAGAGAGCTGGATTGGGAGTGGAGCAGCTGGGTCTCGAGTGGGTGCCCGTTGGGATGGCTCCGCCTCAGGTGGTGGCTTTACCCGCAGCACCACAGCGCCAGCCCCGTGGGTTCTCTTTAGATTGCAAGTGGCCTATGCCTGCACTGGCGGGAGGCATGTGTGAAGCAGCCTGCTACACAGGAGAGGAGCCTGGGCCTTCCTGGGCCATAAAGATGGGGAGTCCTCTTCGGGAACATTCAGAGCCATGAAGATGGGATGCGGGGCTCCAGGGCTGCCAACTTATTCCTCACTTCTCGCTTCCCACGTCTCCCCACCCACAACCCAACATTTCCAGCCTTTGGAAATTCCAGAGGAGCCTCTTGCTCGGGGCTGGGAGTCCAGCGGGCAGCTCTCTGAGAGGCGCTGCCTCCTCCTGGGCCTTTCGGGGCGGCGCTGTAGCTCCCCCAGCCCTGCGTCGTGTGCTCTAGCTGCTGCCCTGCCGGTGTGTTCGTTCCCAGAGCCAGATTCTCTCATGGCCTTTGTAGGGACATCCCTCAAGTTCCCCCAGGGACCCCTGGCCGGCCAGCGTGCTTCCTTTCTCAGGCGTACGTGGGAACGGGAAGTCTGTGCTGGGATCAAGGGCACGCAGCATTTCCCAGACACGCTCAGAGCCTGCTTCCTTTTGGAGGTCCTGAGGTCTGCGCCACATGGAGCCCACGTGCCTGAAACGCTGGGTGTGGCCAGCTCTGCTGGGCGTGGTCACACCCCTTCACTCCTCAGCAGATGGGCTGCAGAGGGGCTGGAGTGGCCAGCACTGGCTCAGCAGAGCGGACTGTCAGGTCTCCAGGAAGCCTGCAAGCTGGTTGTGAACACAGCCCTTAGTAAGGATTATCCAGGCTTCCAAGTAAACAAAGTCCATAACAAGAGATAGTGGATATCTAAGAGACAATCTCTAGAGTAAGTGTTTAGCCTCGCGGTTAAGACAGACGTGTGCCACCACGGAGAATCTGGTTTCATTCCTGGCTCCACGCCTACGTCCTGCTAATGCGCACCCTGGGAAGCAGTGTTGACGGCTTAGGTGCCTGGGTGCCCTGCTACCCGCCTGGGAGACCTGGATTGCATCCTCTGCTCCCAGATTCTGCTGGCTCAGCCCTGGCCTTTGAGGGCATTTGAGGGAGGGAACTAGCAGATGGGGGCTCTTTCCGCCGCTCAAATAGAAATAAATAAAATGCAAACAACCAACAAATCCAGACCAAAAATACACCTAAACATTCCTGTGCGCTACTATTCCCTGTGCTCTTCAGGTTGTTTACCGTGCGTCTGCATGGTGGAATTAGGAGGGCATGCCAAGACGTTAGTGGAAGATGGTACTAAAGGATTATTTTGGGGACCAGCATCGTGGCGTAGGGGGTTAAGCCACTGCCTGTGACGCCGGCATCCAATAGGGGCACCGGTTCGAAACCAGGCTGCTCCACTTCCAACTCAGCTCCCTGCTAATGGCCTGGGAAAATAGGAAGATGGCTCAAGCTCCTAGCCCAGCCCTGGCCGTTTAAGCCTTCTGGGGAGTGAGTCAGAGGATGGAAGTTTCTCTCTCTCTCTCTCTCTCTCTCTCTCTCTCTGCCTTTCAAATAAATAAAATAAATAGATTATTTTTAAAGCAAGCAAGGAGGTCAGTGGACAGTCCCCATCTGGGTGGTCCACCCCAGCTGTCCTTGTGGGTTTCACAGTGATGGGCTCTGGGTGGTGAGTGCCTGTCTGCCCTGAGTGCCCGAGCTCACAGCCTCTTTCAGGAGCATGGAACATGGGCCATCTTAGTTAGTCCACTGGGGCTGCCCTAACAAAACACCGTCAGCCAGCACTGAGTTCTTGCAACTCTGGAGGCTGCAAGCCCAGGGTGCAGGGTGCTGAGGGCTCTGAAGAGGGTCCTCTGCCTGGTGTGCACATGGCTGCCTTCTCTCTGTGTCCCCACTTGGTGAAGACAGGAGAGCTCTGGTCTCTTCCCATGAGGCACTACTCCCATCAAGAGGCCCCCACCCCAATGACTGTGATGCAAGCCTAATTAACCTCCAGAGGTCATCACACAGAGGCTTGGGCTTCCACACAGAGCCTGTGGGAGACACAGATCTGCAGTTCCTGGTAGAAGGGCTCAGCATCTCTGAATGGGGGTGAGTCTCGATACAAGAGGCTGCTCCAGGCTGTGAGTGTCCCCTCCCTCGCTGCCTCCCACACCCATCAGCTCCTGGTGTGCCCACCTGCAGGAGTTCAGGGACTGAAAGGGACAGGAGGCGAGAAGGGTGCAGATGCGACCTCCCACCCCCACCACACAATCGGTCCTGCGGGGAGGGCCCTGGAAGAGGCTTGGTAGCCACTCTGGCACTGGAACTGTGGGACCACTCAGGAGGCTTGGGACAGCCTGGCTGTCAGACCACCCACTGCCTGGAAGAAGCTGATGAGCTCGCGCTCTGTGGTGTTTGTGTCCCTGTGCCCGGGGACCCCAGGAGACAGGTGGATACTGAAGCTATGGCAAAGTGGCCTGGCCCTGCGAGTCAGTCCTCTGTCCGGGGACACTGACCACAGACACCCGCTGGGCATACTTCAGGGAGGGGAGGGGACAACCCAGGCCCTGCCCCAGCGTTGTGAAAGACTCAAGGCAGCTGCCTTCTGCTAAAGGGACCAGGAGACACTTCCCGAGGCTACAAAGGGAGCCCTGACTTCCACGGGGTCGGGGGTGAGGGAGTCCACCCAACTCCGGGAGGGCCACATCAAGCATCCCTACCGGACACTGCCTTCTAGAGGTGATGTCACATTGGTGACAGTGAAAAGACGGGGCGTGTAAGCTGGGGACAGAGAGCACACAGCTAACACATCCCCATCACCACAGGCAGTCTCATCGTGGCCCAGTCTCTCTGAGAGTGACGTTGCCTAAGGAATCCAGCCGCTCAGAGCAACACCAATAGTGATGCTTCCGCTCAGGCCAGCCAGCACCCCCCCCCCCCCCCCGCACACACACACACCCCAGCTGAGAATACTGATCGCACCAGCATTTGAGACGGAGGAGACGCTGCTAAACCTGCGCTTGCATGGGTGGTCCCGGCGTTTCCAACCCATCAGTCACCAGTCATGGGTAGCAAGTGCGAGGGAAAAACTTATTCTTTGACTTTTACGTTTTGCACAAGATACTACAAGCCAGAGGTTACCCTGAGACTTAAAAGAGTAGCGCCTTGTTACCACGCTTTTACACACTTAGCTGCCGTCTGTGGGCAGTTGGCAAGCCTGCCTCCCTCCCCTCCCCACTCATTTATAAAGTAACCTCCTACATGGTGCTATTAAAATAAAGACTTACTCATCTGCTTAGTCAGTGTTGAGCAGAATTTCTTTCATAGGTTCCCTATGAATGAGTTCTGAAGTAACAGGTCTAGAAAATGAAACTGCCCAAAAAGATTATGAAAATGATTTGAAAAGGTGCCAGAAAATACTTTGAGAGAGAGAGAGAGACGGTGTGGGAGGGCTCAGCTCATGGGAGTGTTCCAGGCCTTCCAGATTGTGATGGCAAAGGAGCAAGCTCAAGAACTGCCGTGGGAATAAATGATTCAGGATTCAAGCGGGACAGCCCCATGGTGGAGCCCACAGAATTTTCCAGTCAAGAGGCCACCTGCAAACCCATGACCTCACGGCTGCCTCCTGATTCTGTGGGTGTAATCGAGGCCCGGACTTTGGGTCCCAGCTCCACTGTGTACAGCTGTGCGGCCCGGGGGCAAATTGCTCAACCAGCCTGCGCCTCAGTTCCCTTTGCCTGTTACATGGAGATAGCAATGGTCCTCCTCTCCCCAGTTCCTCAGAGCTCAAGAATTAGATGAGGGGCCGACGCTGTGGCACAGCGGGTTAACGCTCTAGCCTGAAGCACCAGCATCCCATGTGGGCACCAGTTCTGGTCCCGGCTGCTCCTCTTCTGATCCAGCTCTCTGCTGTGGCCTGGGAGAGCAGTACAAGATGGCCAAGTCCTTGGGCCCCTGCACCCACATGGGAGACCCAGAAGAAGCTCCTGGCTCCTGGCTTCAGATTGGCACAGCTCTGGCCGTTTCGGCCAGTTGGGGAGTGAACCATCGGATGGAAGACCTCTCTCTCTCTCTGCCTGTCTTCTCTCTGTAACTCTGACTTTCAAAAAAAAAAAAAAAAAATTAGATGAATCATCACAGTCTCTGCCATTGGTCTGGGTGTGACTCTGTTTGCATTTATTTAATTATGCAATTAGTTCTTTTCAGTAATGTAACAAGCAGCCATGGATCCCTGCCCAAAATGTAGGCCAGATCTAGAATGGCAGCCTACCTCTTACCCTCTGGTCCCCAAGATCTCATTCACTCCTTCGCCCCACTCCTGGGCACCCCGCCACATTCAGCCCTGTTTTCCTAATGCCATTGATTCCATTTTTATTAGGTTGTATGCTTCTGTATGCGTTTCTAGAAAGTCTGTACATTTGTGTCTTAATTGCTTTTCACTTTATAAATATGGCATAGCTACATGTGTGTTTTGGGAACTTTTTCTGTTTTCACTGACTGCTGTACAGCTGAGACCCATCCGTAGTGCTGTGTCCCTGTAGTTCATTTGTTCTGACTCCGGCACAATAGTGCATGAGCACACCATGCTGTAGTCACCCATCTTTCCAAGGGGGATATGGGAAGGGGCCTGGCCCAGACTCCTCCTTGGGGCTACAATCCTAACTGTGCACATCGGCCCTTATACAAGTTTAAGGGTTTCTCTCAGGTATGGATCTTGAAAAGGAATGCTGGCAGAAAAGGTGTGGAAGTTCAATTTTAGAAGACAACACCAAACCATTTTTTTAAAGACTGGGTGCCAAACTACAATGCCAAGAGCTTCATCCTCTGTAGTAGTGTTGGGGTTTTTACATTTTGCTGACAAGTGGTTCTTTCTTTTTTTTTTTTTTTAAGATTTATTTATTTATTTGAAAGGCAGAGAGAGAAGATAAGAGAGAGAGAGATGGAGACAGAGAAAGATCTTCCATCTGCTGGTTCACTCCCCAAATGGCCACAACAGCTGGAGCTGGGCCAGCATCCAGGTCTCCCACATGGGTTCAGGGGCCCAAGCACTTGGACCATCCTCCAATGCCTTCCCAGGTGCATTAGCAGGGAGCTGGATCAGAAGTGGAGCAGCCAGGACTTGAACTGGCGCCCACATGGGATGCTTTTGTCACAGGTGGAAGCTTAGCCTTCTATGCCACAGTGCTGGCCTCAACTAAGGGTTATTTCAATATGACTTGATTTACAGGTTTCCTCACGAATCCCTGGAGTTTGCCATGTGTCCCCCAAAAAGCATGTATTGGAAGTTTAATTTCCAAAGCAGCAGTGCTGGGAGGTGGACTTAGGGGGGGGCATTTGGCTCTTGCGTGCTCCACCCTCCTGAATGGCTGAATGCTAATTATCAAAGGTCTGGGCTGTGAGTCTGCTCTCTCCTGTTTGCCCTGCCCTGCCTCTCTGCCTTCCACCATGGGATGGCCCAGACATTGATAGCATGGCCTGGACTTCTTGACCTCTACAAGTGTGAAGCAAACAAATTTATGTTCATAGTAAGCTACTCATTCTCCTGTTAGAGCAGAAAACATGAGACTAAACAGTGGTTGTTTCCCCATTCTTATATTGGGTCATTTGTATGTCTTTTCACAAAATTGATTTGTAGAAGTTCTATACATTCTCTTGGTATTGAACCTTTGTGGTTGATATTATGAATGTCTCATTCCAGTTTCAATCTTGCCTTTTCACTTTTTAGAGGCATCTCTTGGTGAGTAAAAGCTCTTGATTTTAATACAGTTGAAATTCTTCATTTTATAGTCAAAAATTATCTGTTGGTTAAAAAACGAACTTTGGGGACAAGATACAAAATATAGTCATCTGTATTATTTACTATGAATTTTAAAGTTTGTTTCTGACTTTTGTGTCTTCAGTCTACTTGGGATTTTCACATAGTTCCTTTTAAAAGATTTATTCATTTTATTTGAAAGGCTGAGTGATGAGGGAGGGGAGAGGTAAAGAGAGAGAGAAAGAAAGAGGGGGGGGGGGAGAGAGAGAGAGAGAGAGAGAGAGAGAGAGAGAGATTCCAATGGCTGGTTTATTTTCTGGCTGATCATGACAGCCAGGTCCTGGCCAGACAGAGGCCAGGAGCCAGGAACTTCCTCCTGGTCTCCCACATGGGTGGCAGGGGTCCAAGCACTTGGGCCATCTTCTGCTGCCTTCCCAGGTGCATTAGCAGGAAGCTGGATTGGAAGTGGAGCAGCTGGAACTCCAGCTGGCACTCCAATACCGGATGCTGGTGTTGCAAGTGGTGGCTTAACCAGCGGTGCTACAACTCTAGCCCTTATGCATGCAGTTCATTTTTTCTAATATGCATAATTATTTTTCCACATCTATTTATTCATATATCATTTCTTCTCCTCACCTGCCTCCATTATCCTCTGTCATATACCAAAATTCATTAACCTATGGGTCATTTTCTGGGATCTCATTTGTATTTCATAGTCTGTTTTTCTGTTCATTCACCAATACTGCAAAGTTTTAGTCAGTTTCCTAAAAGTAGATATCTGATGGTAAGTTCCTGCTCACTTCTTTTTCAGAAACATTTCAAATAAGTTTAGAATCATGTTTTCAGGTTCTATTAAAAATTTACTGGGAATTTGATAGGAATTGCACTAGATATATAGATCAAATTGCAATGCTAAGTTGTGTTATCCAGAAACTTGATATATTTGTCTCTTTAGATCTTCTTTAATATCTCTTAATAAAGTTTGGTACCATTCCTTTTAGGGGTTTTGCACATTTATTCTCAGAGACTTGATATATTCTATTTTTCTTATTTAAAAAAACATTTGGGGGCTGGGTGTGTGGCATGTGGTTAAGATGCTACTTGGGATGCCCCATTCCATATTGGAATGCCTGGGTTCAAGACCTGGCTCTGCTTCTGATAGCACCTTCCTGCTAATGTACACCTTGGGAGACAGTAAATAATGACCCCATATGGGGGCCTTGGATTGAGTCCCAGGTTCCTGGCTTCAACTTGCCTCAGCCCAGCATCTGGGGAGTGAACCAACAGATGGAAACTCTCCCACTGCATCTGTGTCTCTTGTCTCTCTGCTTTTCAAATAAAAATGAAAATACCTATTAAATAAAAGTTAAATAGCTTTTGATGCATACTTTTGTAGTTTTTGGAGAAAGTGCAGTATTTTAACGTACACACACAGCATGCACTTACCAAATCAGACAACCAGACTTTCCATTTTCTTATCTTTCCTTTGTGTTTGGAGCCAGCCAGCTCCTCTCCTCCAGCTCCTTGTTCAGAAAATTCTACATTATTGTGATCTATGCAGCCTGAGAAGCCGAGGTCCTCTGGCCGCACAGCCCAGTGTCCTTTCTCTCGATGCCGCCCACTGAAATCTCCTGTTGGGCTGGGCAAATGCTCCCCAACGCCAAAGAAAACGCAGTGGTGCTTTGTTAGCCTCCACCGAGAGGCAGCCCGCACCTCGTGTTCCACAGTTCATCAGCCTGGCAGGGAGTGCCTACAGGGCCTCCTCGAATTGACTTCACTTCGGTTGGAGTGGAACGTGGGCCTGTCCCTCCTGATGACTTGAGCAGTGTCATCCCAGTCACCTGCTTTCTCTAATGCACCTGAGACAGTGGAATAGGAACCGCAGCCCACGTGTGCTATAGCCGTCACGTGGCCAGCGTTTTAACACGCACTCACCCAGGAGTGGAGCAGGGGCCTACCCAGAGGCAAAATCTCAGATTTTTCCTGTGCCCAAAGCCAGATGGACTTTGTTAAGGGTAAATATGTGGGATCCAAGAAAGGCAGGCCCTTGATTCCCTGCACCCTTCTCCCTGACTAAACTGGGTTTTGCTAATATTCCTAATACAGCTTCTATTCGGTCTTTATGTGTGTGTACGTGGAAGACGGCTCTTCTGTCTTACTCCGTCAGGATTCTCACAGAGCCAGGCACAGAGCTGTGCCCACAGTAAGTCCTCATGGAAGGTCAAATGGAGGCGAAGTGGACAAACAGACAGATTTGCAGGGTGCAAGTCGGAGGCCCCGTTGGAGGCTGCGTTTAGCTACAGCGTCCTGTGTGGCGGCCGAGCAGAGAAAGGCTGCTGACAGCAGACTGGCGTGGCTTTTGTTCATGCAGAGATGGGTGATGGAGAGAAGGAGACAGGGTGCTTTGTCCACTCAGAAAGACCAAGGCAGGAGTCAGAAGCAGGACTCTCCCTGCTTCCCTGAGGCCTGCAAGGCCTGTGTGTGCACAGTTAATCTCTTAGGGACAGGAGGGATTTCCCAAAAGCTCATGGGAAAAGTAGATTATGAGAGGAGTATGTGTAGATGTCCAAATATTGTTGCATCAAAATAAACTTAACTTTAAGTTCCATTTTTCCAGGACCCTTTGGAAGTCTCCTGGTATTTTCCATATGTGCCCTAACGGGTGGGAGTGCCACGTCTCTCTTGAGACACAGCTGTGTGTTTCTTGCTGCTGCTGCTTCTCTTGCTCGTAGCCTAGTTTCTCTTTGGTTCTGAAGTGCGTTACGTGGGAAACCCAGGGTGAGCTCCTGGCTCACACCTTCTGCCTGACTCGACCCCAGTCCTGAGCATTTGGGAAGTGAACCAAAGGATGGGAGTGCTCGCTCACTCTCTTTCTCTCTCATTGACTTTCAAATAAATAATACAATAAATAAATTTAAAATGTGTGTTAGATATTTCTCAAAACCTATTTCTCCCCATTCTGATGTGCTCATCCGCAGATAACAAAAGAAAGGGTGGCACTGATGCCAGCACTGTGGCATAGTGGGTAAAGCTGCCACCTACAGTGCTGGCATCCCATATGGGCGCCGGTTTGAGTCTGGCTGCTCTACTTCTGATCCAGCTCTCTGCTATGGCCTGGGAAAGCAGTAGAAGGCAGTCCAACTCCTTGGGCCCCTGTACCCATGTAGGAGACCCAGAAGAAGCTCCTGGTTTTGGATCAGCACAGCTCTGGCTGTTGCAGACATCTGGGGAATGAACAAGCAGATGGAAGACCTGTCTCTCCCTCTCTCTCTCTCTGTAATGTTGCCTCTGACTCTCTGTAATGTTGCCTTTCAAATTCTCAAATACGTCTTAGCATTTCAGTGTGCACATAGGTGTATTTGCTTCTTAAACATTTTTATTATCAATCTTTTTGCTGGGCTGTGTCATTAGAAATGACAGCTTCCTACTCTCTTCTCTTTGCCATGAATGCTTTTTTTTTATTTGACAGGTAGAGTTATAGACAGTGAGAGAGAGAGACAGAGAGAAAGGCCTTTCTTCCACTGGTTCACTCCCCAAAAGGCCAACACGGCTGGAGCTGCGCCGGTCTGAAGCCAGGAGCCAGGTGCTTCTTCCTGGTCTCCCATGCGGGTACAGGGGCCCAAGGACTTGGGTCATGCTCCACTGCCTTCCCAGGCCACAGCAGAGAGCTGGACTGGAAGAGGAGCAGTCGGGACTAGAACCCGGTGCCCATATTGGATGCCAGTGCCGCAGGTGGAGGACTAACCAAGTGAGCCATGGCACCGGCCCCACTAAACCGGCGCCCATAAGTACAGTTCAGAATCTTAAAGGCAAAGGACAGAACATCCCACTGAAAGGATTAGTTTTTTCTGACGTTCCTTCTCCGTAAAATATTGTATTAGCTTTTTGTTACTGCAAGGAAAAACCTGGGGCACTAACTTTATAAAGAGAAAAGGCCTACTTAGCTCATGGATTTGGAGGTTCCCAGTCCACGTTCAAGCTGGCTCCATTGATTTGGCCTCTAATGAGGCCAGAGCCCTGGCAGGTGTCTGTCTGGACACTGGAGACGGTGCTCGGCAGGAACCTTGACAGAAATGGTGACATCAGAAGAAACTACTGGGGTTGTAAGTTTATTACTGTAAACCCCAAGAAACCAAGGGCCTTTGATACCAGGTAGGAATAGACAGAAAAGATCTGCTTCGTCTTCTGACAAAAATAAACAAGAGGCACTGGCAAGTCCTTTGATCTGCTAAGAATAGCTCAAGGTTTTGATCGCTTACTGCCTGTCTTTTGTTGTTCTAAGCACTATGCAGGTTGGATATCACTAATCTGAAAATCCAAAGCCTAAAACGTTTTGAATATGATGCCACAAGTGGAAAGTTCCCAAGCCATGAAACTTTGTTTATGTGCAAAATTACTAAAAATATTGTATTGCATCAGGTACATTTGGACTATAAATGAATTCTCATTTAGCCTTGGGTCCCAACCCCAAGATATTTTAGTTTGTATATGCAATTGTTCCCACATCAGAAAAATATCCAAAACCTGGAAGATTTCTGGTCCTAAGGTCAGATAAGGAATACTCAGTCTGTATGTAAATTCACTCCCTTCTTCATACTTCTGTGGTCCATGCTGTTTGAATCTTACTCCCATTTTTCAGATAAAGAAATGGAGGCATGGAGTCACACACAACAGCCTGCCCAGGGTTGCACAGTGTTTAAGTGGCTGGGCTGGGACTCCCCAACCCAACACGTGCGGCTCCAGGCCTGGTTCCTAACCTCCCCTTCTCGGAAACCACTTTTATAGAGGTGAATTGATTTGATGTCATAGTTGTTTATTTATTTAGTATTTATTTGAGAGGCAGAGAGATGGAGAGAGAGAGAGAGATATCTCCTATCTGCTGCTTCACTCCCCAGAGCCTGCAATGACCAGGGCTGGGCCAGGGCTGAATCTGGGAACCAGGAACTCAATCCAGGTCTCTTACATGGGTGTCAGGGACACAACTCCTTGAACCACTGTTGCTGCCTCCCGGGGTCTGAATTGGCAGGAAGCTGGAAGTAGGAATCAGACCCAAGTACTCTGATATGGGATGTGGGCATCTTAACCACTGGTCTAAAAGCTCACTGCTCACCTCACACTTCTCATCCTACCTCTGTGTGTCCCCTCTTCCTGGAGTTCACTGAGACCAGAGCAGGAGAAAAATTCTCTCATTCCCTTCCCAGAGCTGTAAGGGTGTGGCGAGCGGCTGCATGTAGGGGGTTCCCCCCACCCCCGCCGCGCAGCTAGCTCAGGTTTCAGGGGGAGGGGTGCACTCCCACAGCTCCCCTTGGCCAGCCCACTCCCTGGGTGACCCCACGGGGGTCATGGCACTTAGGCAGGCCACATGAGGTCAGGGAAGACAGGACTTTCTTACCTTTTATGCTTCTGGGACTCTTGATTGGACTTCTATGTTTTCACAGCTTTTCAAACCCTTTAATTTGGGCCTTGGTGGAGTGGCGGGGTGGCGGGGTAGAGGGGAGGAATCTGTCTCCTCCAGTGCCTGGCGTGGATTCCTGGTTGGGAGGGATGTTGGCAGAGCCGGAGGCTGTGCAGGGGCTCCCACGATGTGGAAACCAGAATAGCTCTCCTAGCTGTTCCAGGTCCAGGAGCAGCGGCCAGCTCTGTCTGTGGGATACGATGTTCTGTGTTGTTCCAGGGACGGGGTGCTTGATCGTGTGCACAGACTTCTAGCGGGAAGCCTCATGCAGTGGGAGATGTAAGTCTGCAAGCTGCCACGGCTGTCACTTAGCAGGGTCTTCTGCAAGCTAACATCAGGAACATCTATTGCCTTGAGAACATTGCGTCCAAAATAGCAAATGAACTAAAGCTGTAAAGTAATCCAAATCTACAGAATGAAGGCAGACAGCTCCATAGGGGAGCTCTAGGTTTTGAGTATACTGGTGATGCCTAATGTGGCCTGCCTGTGAATCTCCCTATGCAGATTTTTCCCTGAATGCAGTAAGGTTATATGTAGTTATGAACTGTAAAATTGGTCTGTATGAACTATATTAAATGTCTGAAGTTTGAAAAGTAGATTCACATGTACAGGTAAGCATATTGTGTAATTTTGCTCATAGAACTGTATAATAAAATATGATTTATTAAAGATGGGAAAATATCTAGCACAGAGAATACTTATTTCTACCAGGTTTTCTTACACTTCAAAAAGAGAAGTTCAAGTTTATCAGTGAGTCTTCTTCTCCACACCCAGCCTCCAAAGTTTGGTGACTGCACTGAGATACGTTTCAAGGGACAGTCCCGTGCCACCTCCTGGGGAGCTCCCTGTATGTTCCTGAATCTGGGATGTGGGCTCCAGGCTCTGTGCTTGCAGTGCCTGGGAACAGAGACCCCCACGAGGGAGCCACCCAGCTCAGGACCCATTTGTTCCATTCCCCATTAGACGAGGTGCAGCCAAACACTGAATGCACAGCACCGGCCCATTTAAGGTTCAGGATAGAATTTGCTCACTGGACTGCCTTTTCAATGACAATGCCAGTGTTCATGCTGCCCCTCCTCTCACCAGCGCTCCCCTTTGTCAGGGACAGAATCCCACAGCTGCTGAGCACACAAGACACCACCAGGCCTCACAGCTCACCGCCAGCGCGTCCTAGTGCGGGCCTGTCTCTTCCCAGAAGAAGAGGTGCTACAGCCTACTGGGTCCAAAGATGCCCTAGGGACCAGGTGGCCTGGGCCGGGTCAGCAGCCAGTCAGCAGTGACCGGGTCTAGGGCACGGCACTCGTGGAAGCACTCTGAAGTCGGGAGAGAGACACTTAGCTTCCAAAACTTTCTGGAAGTTGCATGGGAGGATCTTAGGGAAGGAAATACCTGTTGTTGTGTTGAATGAAGTAGCATTCTGCATCTGAGAGTGGTGATTGAGTCCCTGCTCTGAACCGGCACAGTATTCCCAGAAGGTGGCCAATACAGGCCTGGTTCATCATGTACGGAATACCCAACCTGCTGGGTTAGCATTCGACCTGGGGCACGCTCCAAACACTCATCCAGGGACTTCTAAGAGGAGCCCACGTGGAGGCTCCAGGTTCGGAGCTCCTGGAGCCAGGGCTGCACAGCCCAGCACCCTTCATGAATGCTGTGGGTCACTGCTCTGGAGAGCAGGCAGCGGCGGCCGTAGGGGAAGCGAACTGCGTCGCAGCATCAGTTTTTCAAACAGTTAATCATCCCACCCCCATGGCAACTCCCCAAGCAGGCACTATTATCTCCTGGGTTGTTGGTGGGGAAGCTGACGCATGGAGAAGCCAGGTCTCTTGCCTGCGCTCACACGGGCGGTCCTCCAAGGTAACTCAAGCAGTCAGCGCTCCCTGGGGAGAGGGCGTTGTGGGTGGGGATGTCCCGGAAGACTTTTCCTGCATGACCTCCAGCCAACGAGGCTTTCAGGTGGACTCGTCTTGGCCCTCCCTCCCCTCCGCCTGCACTGGCCACTCCTCCCTCCTCTCACGGCCAGCTGAGGTGCCTCCTGTCCTGTGCACCTGTGAGCTGTCATGGCGCAGCAGACTGCATCCCAGGCAGCGCTTTTCTGCTGTTTGATCTTGAACTCAGTTGACAGGTTTAAGTGTTTTCTTAATTCAGTGAACGGATTCCTTTCTGCTGTCCTGTTTGTTTTAGGGCCCTGCCTTTGCCTCTGGGAAGGGAGCAGTGGGCCCAGGAGAGACCCTCACTGAGCGCGCCCACCCGGCTCTGTGCAACTGGCTAGCGTTCACCTGAGTTCAGCTCGCCCTTAGGGCAGCTGCCCTCCTCTGCCCCTGTCTGTGTCGCCCTCCAGGAAGGAAGGTCGGCCTGGGAGGGGAGGTGGTAGAGATACCGGGGTGTCCCATGTGGGTCTTGTATTTTCTGTATTCTCATTTGTAATTTCTTTCTGAAAATGTTTTTGCAGATGTGGCAACGGTCAAGCTTTGTAACTACTGTTGCAAAGAGTGCTCTCCAAGGTGGAGGCCTGGCTGTTTCACGGGGCCGAAGCACCCAGGGCTCAGTGAGGAGCGGCTTCGTGGCAATACATTGGCGCCCGTGTGTGTCCATGCGGTTGGGAGGCGGTGTGCAGTGCGCCTGCGCACTGGGAGAGGGATGGGGGGGCGGGAGAGAAGGGGCGTGGGGAGGGGAAAAGGGGTGAGGAGTTAGAAGGGGCGTGGTGGGGAGAAGAGAAAGCAAGTTGGTAGGGCTGTGGTTTCTTTTTTGCAGGACAAAACCCGTGTGATTCCGATATATGCAAACCCATCTTTAAGAGTTCAAGGAAACTGAGTTTCATATTAGATAATTGTCCCCAAGAAAGACACCCATATGTCTTGTAATAGTTATTCTTTCACTTTGTCTCATAGAAAATCACAAACATATAAACACAGAATATTACGAAGAACTCCCACGCATCCCATTGCTTCAACAATGATCAGCTTATACGCCCACCTGGATACTCTCTGGATTTTTTTTTTAAAGAAAAAACTAAATATCATATCATTCATCTATAAATATTTTAGTGTATGTTCTTAAAACCCAAGAAGTCTTGTTTTCTTTGAGACATAATCATGATCACGATTTTAAGGAAAAATCCAATTCATGTGATTTAAAAATCTCCCGATACCTAAGCCCTTTCTCACTACCCTCAGCTTTATAACTCTTTCTTTTTTCTTAACCTTTATTTAGTAAATATAAATTTCAAAAGTACAACTTTTGGATTATAGCGGCTTTTCCCCCATAACCTCCCTCCCACCTGCGACCATCCCATCTCCCCCTCCCTCTCCCATTCCATTCTTCATTAAGATTCATTTTCAATTATCTTTATATACAGAAGATCAACTTAGAATATAATAAGTAAAGATTTCAACAGTTTGCACCCACACAGATATACAAAGTATAAAGTACTGCTTGAGTACTAGTTTTATTGTTAATTTGCATAGTTCAACACATTAAGGACAGAGATCCTACATGGGGAGTAGGTGCACAGTGACTTCTGTTGTTGATTTAATAACTGACACTCTTATTCAGTGATCACCCGAGGCTCTTGTCATGAGCTGCCAAGGCAATGGGAGCCTCTTGAGTTCACAAACTCCGACCTTATTTAGACAGGGACATAATCAAAGTGGAAGTTCTCTCCTTCCTTCAGAGAAAGGTACCTCCTTCTTTAATGGTCTATTCTTTCCACTGGGATCTCACTCACAGAGATCTTTTATTTAGGTCATTTTTTTTTTTGCCACAGTGCCTTGGCTTTCCATGCCTGAAATACTCTCATGGGATTTTTAGCCAGATCTGAATGCCTTAAGGGCTGATTCTGAGGCCAGAGTGCTGTTTAGAGCATCTGCCATTCTATGAGTTTGCTGTATATCCTGCTTCCCATGTTGGATCATTCTTTCCTTTTTAATTCTATCAGTTATAATTAGCAGACACTGGTCTTGTTTATGTGATCCCTTTGACACTTAATCCTAACTTTGTGATCAGTTATGAACTTAAACTGATCACTTTGACTAGTAAATGGCATTAGCACATGCCACCTTAATGGGATTGATTTGGAATCCCCTAGCACGTTTCTAGCTCTACCATTAGGGGTAAGTCTGATAACTCTTTCTGTTGCTTATTTTTTTTAACAAAAGATTTACTTATTTATGTATTTGAAGGGCATAGTGACAAAGAGACAGAGAGATCGAGAGAAAGAGACATCTTCGATCTGCTGCCTTACTTTCCACAAGCCTACAATAGTCAGGGCTGGACAAGGCTGAAGCCAGCAGCCAGGAACTCCACCCAGGCCTCCCACATGGGTGGCAGAGACTCAAATGCTTGAGCTATCACCTGCTGCCTCATAGGTGCACTGGCAGGGAGTTGAATCAGAAGCACAGCAGCCAGGACTTTACCTGGCATTCTGATATGAGATGTGGGCACCCAAGTGCCAGATTAACCTGCTGTGCCACAGTGTCCACCCCCTTTTTTTCCCTAAGGTGTGTTTTTTTTTTAAAGATTTATTTATTTGAAAGTAAGAGTTACAGAGAAAGAGAGAGATAGGGAGAAGGAGAAGGAGAGGGAAAGGGGGAGGGATAGGGAGGAGGGAGGGAGAGGGAGAGGGAGAGGGAGAGGGAGAGGGAGAGGGAGAGGGAGAGGGAGAGGGAGAGGGAGAGGGAGAGGGAGAGGGAAAGAGAGATCTTCATCTGCTGGTTCACTTCTCAGATGGCTGCAATGACCAAGGCTGGGCCAGGCCAAAACCAGGAGTCAGGAGCTTCATTTGTGGCATTGCATGGGTGGCAGGTACCCAAGCACTTGGGCCATCTTCCACTGCTTTTCCTAGGCCATTAGCAGGGAGCTGGATCTGAAGTGGAGCAGCAGGGACGGTAATTAGTGCCCATAGGGATGCAGGCTTCGTGAGCGGTGGCCTAACCTGCTATGCGACAGTGCCAGCCCCCAAAGACCTGTTTTTTGCAGTCCAACTCTGATCCTTCCAGAAGCTGTACCTGCAGAAGTCAGAGGTGTGTCTGAGTGAGGCTGAGCCACTTCTGCTTCTCTGGAGCCTGGAAGGATTGGAGGCCACCTCTGATCCAGTCTCTGGGCATGGCTCTGTGAATGCACCTGCCTTCTCTCTAGACTTGTGCCTATCTCTCTCGCCTGTGTATGCACCCCTCCCATTCATGGCTGCAGGAGATCCTCTAGAGCAGTGAAGGAAGGACTGAGGCAGGGCCACCGTCAAGGAGAGCAGCATCAAGGGCCGGTGTGTGTCAACACCGTCTCCCAAACAGAGAACGAAGAGCCTGCACCGCGGCTCGCGATGCGTGTGACGGCCAGAGAGCACAGAATCGCCCTAGGGAGCTCATCATGTCACAGATACGCTGCCGCTTGAGTGATCTGTAGCGGTCAGAAATTAGGTAGTTTACTGCAGGTCAGGCAACAAGCTGAAGAGCCGGCGGATCTAGGACACGCCCCATCCTCTGGCGGCTGTAAGGACGCGTCAAAGTCACCTTTCTGAGGGCCCCGGCTGCGGGGTTGTGGATGTGGGAGGTGATGCACTGGGGTGAAGCCTGGCGGCTTTCTGAGTCGCCCCTCCCCGAGGCTCAAGTCAGGTGCAGAGGGGAATGAACTCCTTCAGGCGGTCAGTGAGATGCATGGTCTGCTCTCCGGTCCGTGCCTGCAAACTACATTTTGCCGCTGGAGAACGAGCCAGTCCATTATATTGGAGTCAATGACACAGAGTGCTTTGCTCCAGCTCAGATGTCTAAGAAGAGCCCTTGTCTTTCTGAGGGCGTGTTATCAGTTTCATGAATATGCACTCTGTCTTTCATTAGCATTCTTCTAGCAAAACACGATTCTGAGTCATTTCTGAAATTTCTGCTCTCGCCTGCAAGTTGTTTCTCAGTTTTTACAAAAATTGCCTTTTCTACTTACTGGCAGGAGGGTTTTTCTACCACACGAGCCTAAAATGGGGGTGCTGAGCAAAACCACAGCACACCTATGGAGTTGTGATGGCGACAGTGCACGGCTCTCTGGCCCACGGCCTCGCTCAAGCTTCCTCCTCTCCCCGGGGCAGAGCCTTGGGAGAGAAGGGAGGTTGGAGGCTGAACAATGTTCACCAGAGGGAGGCTCACTGTCTCGACTTTCTCAGATTTGAAACCACAGTGAGGCTGAGAGAGCTTGGCAGTTGGAGCCAGCAGGTAAGGAGCTGCTGTATGAGTCACGGCCAGAGAGCTTTTGAGATCCAACCCCACGGCGGTTTAGATCCCACTCACTTGTGTGCAACTAAGGGCAGCGTGGGCCCAGCCTGCTCCTCTGTCCCACGAGAAGCAAACAGGAAAAGATGCTGTCCCCTATGCTACCTAGTAGTGTGACCTTCAACCAAACGTATCTTTGTCTCTCGCTCTACCTAATTGTTGTAAGGATTGTCTAGGGCGTCCCTTAGCAGCCACCCAAATGAAGCCCCATTGGCCTCGTCTGCTGTGATGTGACACCACCTCTTTGTCAGCCTCCGCAGACATGGGGAAGGGATAGATGTCTGTCCATAGCCGTCACAATTGCTTCCGTTGCTTGCTTTTCAAGGACACTGGGGAAAGTCACCGTTCTACCACTCTACTCCATCCCAATCCTAGGAGGGCACACATCCTCCATCCCCTGCCTTTCCAATATGTGTGCCTTTGGGGCTGGGGGGTCTCGACAGGGCTGACTCTACCTCTGCAAGCAGGGCTTTGACAAACTCAGCCCAGTGCATACCCACACAAGGGCTGCCAAGAGCTTCTGGAAACTTCTGGTTCGCAGAGGCGTCTTCCGGAACAGCATCCACAGAATTGTTTTTGGCAGCTCTGTCCTCCGATGGGAGGCTCAGTCTCCTGAGCCCAAGCCCGGAGGCAGGGTCGGAAGCTTGTGTTCCTGGACTGCCTCCAAGTCCTTTCAGCCCAGGAGAGTTGTTCTTGCTTCCTCTGGGACTGCTCTGAGAAGCTGTGGCGTGACTGCCTGCAAGTGGCACAGCCTGGCCCTCCTGTTCCCCACAGGGCTCAGGGGCCCACTCCTCTAGGAGTGCAGAGGGAGTTGCTGAGGCTGGCAGAGCTGGGCACTGGGAACCTGTTCCTGTTGTTCTGTGGGATCTGGAATGACCCAGAAGTAGGGCTCCACTTAGAAGAGTCACAGGCAAGGCAGAGATGAGCTTAGCCCAGCAGGCCGACTTGAGTCCCTTTGTTGTCAGGGTCACCACTGCGGCCCCGGGGCCTCCTCACCAGAGCAGTGACATATCTTGGAGCCCAGCTGTCCCTGGGCCACTCACAGGCACATTTCCACAGGCAAGTGCCTGGGATCCTCTGGTCGGGCCTTTAGTTGGATGCATGAGTCAGCACCAAGAAGAGGCCACAACCCAAACCCAGCAGAGCAGCAGAGGCAGGCCGGGCTCCAGGGCTGGTGGGGGGAGGACCGACAGCTGGTGGAGGCTGCAGGCATCTGGAGCCGCCCTTGGGCACCTGAAAGGATTTTCAGACACACACCTGCTGCCAGTTAGGCGATTTGCCCCTGCACCTGCAACCCAGGCCTGGGCCCCTCCCACCGCCTCTCAAGGAAGTGCTACAGGATTCAGGGTTACAACTGCCGGTCACCGACCTCGGAATTCAGAGCCCAGAGCAGATCCCACGGTCATCTCATCACAGCAGCACTCTGCTTTGTTGCTGCTGCTGTTTGGGACAGCGACTAAAATGAAGCTGCAGTCAGAGTGCTGTGGGGACACGAGGTGGCCATCATGCCCCCCAGGATACGGTGGTCCGGCGGACAGAGAGGCCAACTCTAAGTCAGGTGTAGACATGCGGACAGTTCCGGACGTTCATATGCGTGTTGTGTGTATACTTTAGAAAGGAACTACCCTTGAACTCCCTTAACTGTGACTAAGCTGTCCTTGAATGTGCTGGCATTTAAAATAGGGCTCACGTTTATAATTTTATGAACAGGCTAAGGGGAGCACATACAACAGCTGTTGTGCAGAAGAGCTGGAGAACAGGATGTTCCTGAAAACTGGGCGAAGAATTCAACGCAGAAAGGACCCACAACCAAGATTGCTGAAATGCGAAAGCTGGAAGCCCAAACAGATTTGTTTAGCCGTTAAGCACTTCTGTTTCCTTTATACTCTTGCTCATTCCTGTATTCCCAGGCCTTCTAACCACGTGGGACTCAGAGGCATTGCTCAGTAAGAGACTGATAAATGGCTGTTTGGCAAGCAGCACAGGGCTGTCAGAGTGGTGGCTGTCAGCGAGAATCTTGGGTGTTAGATTAAAGCCAGCACAGGGGCTGCAGCATTTGGGGGCCTCGCACAGAGCTGGTGGGGCAGTCACCTGGGGAGAGGTTCGGAGGGGACCTGAGTGCCAGGGCAGGAGCGAGGCATCACCAGCACCCTGCAGGTGCAACCAACCCTGTCTCTGGTAAGTGGGTGTTTCCAAGGCACTTTTTATTTTATTTTTTATAAACTTTTTTTTATTTGACAGGTAGAGTTATAGACAGTGAGAGAGAGAGACACAGAGAGAGAAAGGTCTTCCTTCCGTTGGTTCACCCCCCAAATGGCCGCTACAGCCGGAGCTGCGCCGATCTGAAGCCAGGAGCCAGGTGCTTCCTCCTGGTCTCCCACATGGGCACAGGGGCTCAAGCACTTGGGCCATCCTCCACTGCCTTCCCAGGCCACAGCAGAGAGCTGGACTGGAAGAGGAGCAACCAGGACCAGAACCTGGTGCCCAAATGGGATGCCGGCGCTGCAGGCGGAGGATTAACCAAGTGAGCCATGGTGCCGGCCCCTCCAAGGCACTTTTTAAGCGAGCATCCAACTCTGTGTCTCTCAAGCCTGCTCAGTCCCTGGAGCCTTAGTTCCCCAACTTTTCCAGCAGACTGCTCAATCTCCCTGTCGGCGCGTTTGAGAAAGGACTTGATCGCCCTCACTGTGGAAAAGGACCCTTGCTTTCAAGCTCAGACCCCAAAGAAGCTGTGCAATTGTTCTTCAAGTGGATCCCGGCAGGGTAACCACAAATGCCAGCCCCGGTGATGGTTTCTAATTGAATGTGACTTTCTTCGTTAACGCCTGTCCTTGCCCCCAGCAGCAAACTGACAAGCACGGCTGGCCTTTGTGAGCCGAAATGATGTAGCTGATAAGCAACAGCTTGTATTAATTTCTCCTGATAATCTCATGGTACTTTTAATGAGATCGGTGGCGAATATGCCATCGCCAGGGCGAATGCATTTGTCCTTGCAAAACAGAATGTCAGCAATTTTTGCTTCTTTTGTGTGCGAGTCGTAAGGGGTTGTGTTTTCTATGGCAATGCATACGCCCTGGTATTTTAGCCGCACTGCTGGGAGGACAAGATTTTGCCAAGAACAACAGAAGCAGAACAACCACAATTAAAGCAGATGATTAGCATTTGGGAAAGCCTTTGTTTTCCTGGTTGAAGTAGGTTGTGATTTAGCAAAGGGCCCAAGAGATGGCTGGTTGCTCAGCCTCCACATAGCTTGGCCATGAAAAAACAAAGTGGGTGAGCAGTGGGGACCCCCCTCTCCTTCATGTGTGATCCTACCTTGTTGTCCATAGCCAAGAACTTGCACTCCTGGTGCAGCCACAAGTGTGGTGACCTGCGTTTATGGCATTTTGCAGAGCAGAGACAATGATAGTGAAAACTGGAATACTAGTGAGAAATATTGCTCCAACTCTTTGATCTCATTTCCCGAGCATTGCTGCTCCTTCCACCACCCAGAGAAAGCAAAGCTAACGTTCTATACTGGTTAGAAGGGTCTTGGCTACAGTATCGGTCATGATGGCAGTTTCTGTCTTCTTTGGCTATTTTTTCTATTATCAAAATGTAGCATGATGTTTTCAACTGGGCAGTTCACGAAATCATGCTGAAAATTAACCACCTCTCTTCTCCAGCTGAACAGAAAGGAACTTGTATGTAGAAGTCACTAATGCAGGTTTCAACTGAGACAGCCTTCGAATTTTAATGAGAGCGTTTTCTGCTTATTTATGGGGCCTATCACAGAAGAGAACGGATATGAATATTGTCTTCCATGAGCAGCAGGATCCTGATGGGTGCTAACAAGCCTGCAGGGCAGAACGGGATTGGTTTCCCCTGTGCAAAGAGCAAGTGGGTTTGCAGAGTGCCCTGTCTCCTCTGTTTCATCTCATCAAGAAACCAGGGTGGTGTCATCGTCTGTTTTCTGTTGCTAAAACAGAGCGTCTGAGGCTGGGTGATTTATAAAGAAAAGGAGTTTGTTTTGACTCACTATTCTAGAGGCTGGGAAGGCTGACACGGGGCAGCTGCTGCTGGTGAGGGCCTCGGGCTGCTTCAGGTGGATGGGCCAGCAGGTGCCTGGGGAGGGGAGGGCAACTCCCACAGCAGTTAACCCCCGCCCATGAGAAAGGCAAGAACCCATGCCTAGGGGCTCTGGCCCCATGGCCCAAACTCCTCCCACCATTGCCACATTAAAGAGGTGCCCCTGAACACGAGTTTCGGAGGAGATAAACCATATTCCAGCCGTAGTGGGAGGCTGCTCCAGGAGCTGCTCTGTGCTGTCAGAGCTTTTTGCTGCTGACGTGGTGGGCTGCAGACGATGCCTGCTACAAATCAGCCAAGAAGGGCGGTGTGGGAACAGGAAGCACTGGGTAGAAGGGGGCATAGATGGACTCCATTGCCTTCTCAGCTTGTGCCTGGTGACTTGCAGCAGCCAGCGCACGGAAGGCAAGCATCCTTCCTCAGGCCCTGGTTTCAGGTTTATGCATCCTAACTTGGGGCTAAAACAGCAAACCATACATATAATGTATATGAGGCAGAGTAGCGTCGAATGCATTAGGATGAAGCATGAGTTGGGTGCTTAGTAGATGTCTTCAAAAGGGGCACAGGCAGTGGCGCTAAATAGTGCTTTGTAGCCACACGGGGGCACGATTCTCCCCCGAGTGGCACGGCCTTCCTGCTCCAGGCTGATGGCCCTGCGCACCTGACACGGTTGGGTGAGGATCCTGGCTTTGGGAGAGGCTTTCTAAATCCATGGCATCCTGCTCAGGGAGCAGCGTTCCGGGTCACGAGGCTCAGCAAGGAGCTGGGGTTAAAGTGACTTTGGAGGAAATGCGTGTCTTCTCGGACATGCAGAGGGCACGTGGACATAGAAGGAAGTCAAGCTTCGGTCTTGGGGAGTATAAACACCATCTTTCAACATGTTCAGGACAACCTGTCTGCTTGCTCTCTTTCCAGGCTGGAGGTGAGACTAAGCAGGAAGCGGAGCTCGGGTTCCTGGAGTGTGTGGCCTCCTGGTCCTGCTCTGGCCTTTATCGTATGGACAGCCTGATTCCCTGGGCTGGGGGCTTTGGCTTGGGTGTGAGCCTCCCAGTGCTGACAACATTCACTGCGTGTAACTTTGTTCTTGATCTAAAGCTCTTAAGTCACTTTGTAATTTCATTTATCTTCATACTAAAAAAAAAAAAAAAAAAAGAAGAAGAATAAACTGCTTTGCCCGCTGGGAGGATTGGCCACCTGAGGTCAATTCCCAGCAGAGAAGTTGTGCTTTTCTGGGAACAGTGTGTCTAAATCCGTCTCTGGGGCTCCGGCTGTGACTCCGGGCTCCCTCATGGTTGCTCCCTCCATGCCACGGTCTTCTTTGCCGTAGATGAACGGCTTTTCTGCACCCACAGACCTCCATCTGTGACCTCAAAGACACCTCCCTGAAATAATGGCCATGCTCAGAGACAACTAATCAAGCTTACTATTGCGTACCAGGGGTGTCAGTGTCTTCATGCGGCCGAGATGCTGACCGATTTGTAAAATCTCCAGTTGCACCCAAGTAAATCACATATGCTCACAGGTACAGTGATAGCAATGTAATTAATATAACTATCAATACATATAGAGACATGCAAATCAATATAATGAATATAATAAATATGATTATTTTATATAAGTGTATTTGTTGTGAATATCTTTATAATATAAATATCAATAAAATGTTGTTGAATGAACCAATAAATTCTTTTTTAAGCCAGTCTAAGTGTTTTAAGCAGCACCATGATTTGTTCACTTCACACAAGCATTCTCTATGTGTGTAATTAGTACTGAAGGCAAGCTCATTTCTGTTTAGCCTTATGAAATGGAAAGTTGCTTTCTGATACTTTAACTTCCCTAAAGATAAAATTGAACAATATTATAATTTTAGGGCATATGATTCTTTTTCTACCCCCAAAATCAATTCTTTATAAATTCCTTGTTGCTTACCTTAAAAAGATAAAAATCAAGATCAAGATACTAAACTAATATTTAAATTATATTTTAGGGACCAGCACTGTGTCATAAAGGGTTAAAGCTCTGGCCCACGGTGCCAGCATCCCATATGGGCACCAGTTTGAGTCCCGGCTGTTCCACTTCTGATCCAGCTCTCTGCTGTGGCCTGGGAAAGCAGTAGAAGATGGCCCAGGTCCTTGGGCCCCTGCCCCCACATAGGAGACCCAGAAGAAGCTCCTGGCTCCTGGCTTCAGAATGGCCCAGCTCAGGCCATTGCGGCCAAATGGAGAGTGAACCAGTGGATGGAAGACCTCTCTCTCTCACTCTCTGCCTCTCCTTCTCTCTCTGTGTAACTCTGAATTTCAGATAAATAAATAAACCTTTAAAAAATAAATAAATTCAGCTGGTGCCGAGGCTCACTAGGCTAATCCTCCGCCTTGCGGTGCTGGCACACTGGGTTCTAGTCCCGGTTGCCCCTCTTCCAGGCCAGCTCTCTGCTGTGGCCCGGGAGTGCAGTGGAGGATGGCCCAAGTGCTTGGGCCCTGCACCCCATGGGAGACCAGGAGAAGCACCTGGCTCCTGGCTTCAGATCCGCACAGTGCGCCGGCCGCGGCGGCCATTGGAGGGTGAACCAACAGCAAAGGAAGACCTTTCTCTCTGTCTCTCTCTCTCACTGTCCACTCTGCGTGTCAAGAAAAAAATTATATTTTAATACCACAGTCGTATTGAAAATAACATTGCTAAAACTCAATTCCAAATGGATGGCAGACTTACACGAGGAAAGATGAAATCATTAAAGTTTTAGAAGAAAATACAGGAGAATGACTTCAGGCAAATCTTTCTTAATTAGGATGCAAAAAGTACCATCCAAGAAAGCGAGGGATAAAGTCAGTGTCTGAGCAGTGCTGGATACAGACAGTAATTTCCCCATCTGGATGGAAACGGGTACGGGGCAGGTCTTTCTCGTCCTGGGAGGACAGGCCTCCGAGAGCAGTGCCAACCTGCAGGCAGCCCAGAAACTCGTGGAAAACAGCGGCAGCAGCGCTGTCCTCAGCCACTGTTGCTTAGGGAGGGGCTGCAATGTGTGTGCAGTTCTCTTTCCCACTTCTCATCCTGCCCGGGGGGTGACCCACACCGTGGACAGAGTGATGCTGAGGAAGCCAAGGCTGAGGTCTGGAGACTCGCCCAAAGCCGGGCCCCTCCCCAACAGTGGCAGGAGAGCCCAGGACAGTCTGACCGTGCACCTGCTCCACACTCCTTGGATTCAGGCCGCCCAGCCATTCGCAAGCTTAGCAAGAGTTCACGCTGGCTCCTTCCTTGTCTTCTCTGGGCCAGGCCTCCTGTTTGTCCACGTATTCTGCTTTGTTTGATTCAGAACGTGGATCGATTGTTTGATAGAAGAATCCAAACCTAATCTAAATTCTAAACAAAGTAGGTATGCAAGAAACTGCCCTCAGTCTCCTGCCTTGCAAACCATGTTCCCTGTGGAAGTCCTTTTGGTTTAAAGGTGTTATGATGCAATGGGAGCTTGTAGAATAAGAGGAGCTCCTGTCCATCATTGTCAAGGGAGATCAAGGCTTCAGCTAACTGTTGAGTGATGGAGAAAGGTATTTGGTAGCCTGGCCCCAACCTCATGGTCTCAAATCTCCCTCCCCTGCACAGTACCTGGGACCCTTCGTGTTGCTGTTCGATTTATGAACAAGATAATCACACTCATTTTGAGGTCTCAGCCTCGGCGCACTAGAGCGTGTTAGTATCAATTAAAAACTCCAACACAGAGCTGCTGAGGCTGGGGGTGTTAAAGAGTTGGGTGTGAAAGTCTGGATATCAGAACGCATTGTAGACATTTGCTTTAAAAAGCTATCCCTGTGACAGAGGCTCAGAAAGAAACTTCTACAATGAATGTTCAAAGTTCCAGACTGAATGTGTTGCCCACGTGCTGTAGGGTATGGAGAAAAATTGTAGCACAGGCTTTTTTTTTTTTTTTTTTTTTTTTGATCGACACAATGATTGCACATATTTACCGGATACAGTGTGACATTTTGATACATATGCACAACATGTAAGATCAGAGTCACTAGTATGTTCATGACCTCCAAAATTTATCATTTCTTTGTGTTGGGAACATTCAAAAATCCTCTCTACTAATCTTTTAAGCTCCATTGGCTTTCTCACGTGTGTTTGGTATCATTTCTTTTCTTTTCTCTCTCTCTCTCTCTTTTTTTTTTTTTTTTTGACAGGCAGAGTGGACAGTGAGAGAGACAGAGAGAAAGGTCTTCCTTTGCCGTGGGTTCACCCTCCAATGGCCGCCACGGCCGGCACACCGCGCTGATCCGAAGCCAGGAGCCAGGTGCTTCTCCTGGTCTCCCATGGGGTGCAGGGCCCAAGCACTTGGGCCATCCTGCACTGCACTCCCGGGCTACAGCAGAGAGCTGGCCTGGAAGAGGGGCAACCGGGACAGGATCTGGTGCCCCAACAGGGACTAGAACCCAGTGTGCTGGCGCCGCAGGCGGAGGATTAGCCTATTGAGCCGCAGCACCGACCTGGCATCATTTCTAAGGTGTGGGGTGCCTTGGGTGGCTCAGGCCATTCTGGGCTCTCAGGAGAGAAGGAGAATTATGGGCAGGTGCATTTCAGTCGTCCAGGAAGCAGGGGCAGCTCACTGGGTCTGGTCCCATATGGGTGGAGTCCACAGCCATCCAAGGGGTTTTCTCTGGGAAACCCAGCCGTGCCCAGGCCTAGCAGGGGGTGTTAGTCAAGTATTTGCACCTGAGCCACAACCCTGCCTATGCGTGTAAACACCTTTCTCCCCCTTGATAAAACAACCAAATGAAACCCCTATATTTTGAAATAACAAGTATTTTTAACATGTCATGACACTGACCTGACTAACTTGAAGGCTGGTGTTTTTTTCGGGACCCATCTTCCTTCTGGGGTTTATCCCACTGGTCCCAGCTGGATTCCCTTGAGTGTTCTAACTGGCTGCTCCTCAGTGTAGCGTGGCCCCATGGCCCGGATCATTCTTGGGCCCTTGGTTCTCCCTCCCAGGACTCTTCCTGCAGCCAACCAGCCCCCTTGCTGGCTCCTCATGCAGACCCCCCACCCCCGTGCCCACAGCCGCTCTCTGCCCACGATGCTCTTCCCTGGACCCTCTGTCTCACGCTCTAGAAGAGAAAACCCAGGAACCTCAACTCTACCATGAACCCACGACAGCTCAAATCCATGTTTTGCGTGCTGAGGATTTGCTCATGGAAAGGCCATGCTGGGTGAAGCCTGGTAAGAAATAGCCTCGAGGGGCTGGTGCTGTGGCACAGCGGGTTAAAGCCCTGGCCTGAAGCGCCAGCATCCCACATGGGCGCCGGTTCTAGTCCCGGCTGCTCCACTTCTGATAAAGCCCTCTGCTGTGGCCTAGGAAACCAGTAGAAGATGGCCCAAGGCCTTGGGCCCCTGCACCCATGTGGGAGACCTGGAAGAAGCTCCTGGCTCCTGGCTTTGGATCGGCCAAGATCCGGCTGCAATAGCCATGTGGGGAGTGAATCAGCAGCTAGAAGACTCTCTGCCTTTCAAGTAAATAAAATAAATCTTTAAATCTAAAGAAAGAAAGAAACAGCCTTGCAGGGATCCAGCTGTGTTGCAGATTAGATTGTGCACTGGAGGTCCCAGAGGAGGAACCCTGCTCAGCTTTGCAGAGAACAGAGAGAGGCCTTTGGGGATCCCAGGTGAGCCGGGCCACCCTCCGACCAACACCCTAATGCACATCTCCCACGTGGCTCAGAGCACAGCCCTGGAGAAGTCCCTCCTGCAGCTGTACGGGAATGATCGTTTTGTAAGCAGAACAACATTCTTATTGCATGCAGCGAGGGCTCTCTTGTAAAGGAATCCTGCAGCAAATCCTTCGCTGATGAGGAACCCTCCTGCAATGCAAATGCAGTCCACTGATTAAAACCCCACATGTGACTCTTAGAGTTTCTTTCCTTTTTTTTTTTTTTTTTTTTTGGACAGGCAGAGTGGACAGTGAGAGAGAGAGACAGAGAGAAAGGTCTTCCTTTGCCATTGGTTCACCCTCCAATGGCCGCCGCGGCTGGCGTGCTGCGGCAGGCACACTGCGCTGATCTGATGTCAGGAACCAGGTACTTCTCCTGGTCTCCCATGGGGTGCAGGGCCCAAGGACTTGGGCCATCCTCCACTGCACTCCCTGGCCACAGCAGAGAGCTGGCCTGGAAGAGGGGCAACCAGGACAGAATCTGGCACCCTGACCAGGACTAGAACCCGGTGTGTTGGCGCCGCAAGGTGGAGGATTAGCCTAGTGAGCCGCGGCGCCGGCTAGAGTTTCTTAAAACAGTGGAATGCATGCACACACACACACACACACACACACTTTTCCAGATGCACAGACACATCAGAGAGTAGCGCCAGCTGCTCTGCAGGCAAGCCCCAGGCTACCAGCCGGGGACAAACCAACAAGGTTGCTACTGGCTGGAGCCCCTGGTTCCTTTGTGGCTCTCCACTTCTCTGTTCCCAGGTCCTGGGGGTCTCTGCAGCAGACAGGGGAGAGAGGAGAACCCCCCTGCTTGTTTGCAGCCTTGGCTGGGATGACAGCCACATCACCTCCCTCCCCTCCCGCGGCAAGCCCTGGGTGCAGCCACAGCTCCGCAGCGTGAAGACGGAGCAGTATATTTTGACCAACAAAGGCCACCTCCACCACATCCAACGTGCTGAGTCCCAAGTAAATTTCCTCCAGGTTATCCAGATTCTTATGCGGAAGTTTGAATAACTTGTGGCATCTTTACTTTCCAGAGAGTGAACTGAGACTGTAGGGACATTTATTTGCATTTTGGAAGAGAAATAAAGATCCCAGCGACTTCCTGTGCTTTGCAATGTCAGCTTTACATGACTGTGGCATTGATTTTGATAATAATAAAAATAATAACCATAAAGCAAGGAAGCAAAGGAGAAATGAACTCCTTGGAAGCAGTCCCTGTGGGGCGGCTTCCCTCCAGGGGCCTAGGGACAGACACATCAGCTAAGGGTCTCGTTGTTCCCCACCCCCACACCCCGGGGAGATGCAGGCCTCCCCTGTTCCTGTTTGGCCTGTCACAATGTCTTAGGTGCTTGGGTGACATCCTCGGCCTGGCCGTTGATCTCCCCTGCTGGTCCCTGCTCCTCCTGCAGCAGCCTGGACCTCCAGTCCCCTCCGACACCAAGGCCAGCTGTTTCCCATGGCAGCCTGCACAGACCGCCTCCTTCTGTCCAGGAAGAGGCTTGCCCAGGGCAGGCGGCGGTAGAAGTCTCAAGTCTGAAATAAATCCAGACCCCGGTGGCCGAGGCCCTGCAGTCCCACCCGCCCCGTGTTACTGCTCCCATAGTTCAGATTTCTCTCCAGCTGGACTCGTTCCAGCTCAGAACTATTGAACTAAACATGAGGCAGCCTTCATGAAGAGGATCCGGCTCTCTCGTCTCCACTCTGCTCTCTGGATTCGTCTCTCACTCGTGCTCTTCCCCTGCCTGGATATCATTCTGGATTCCCTGTTCTTTAGTTTTTTAGCCTCCCTCCCCCCACCACCCCCATCCCCCCACTCCCCCATCCCCCCACCTCCCACCGCCCGACTCTTAGTCACAAAATTTCTCCCTTTCTTGGGACACCTGCATTCTGTGTCTGAGCGCTGGTTCAAGTCCTGGCTGCTCCACTTCCGATCCAGCTTCCTGCTGGTGCATTCTGGAGGCAGCAGTTGATGGCTGCAGTACCTGGGTCCCTGTCACCCACCTGGGCAGCCCAGAGGGAGTCCTGGCCTACTGGCTTCAGCCTGGCCCAGTCCTGAATGTAGCAGGCATGTGGGGAGTGAACAAGCAGATGAAAGATCTCTCTCTCTCTCTCTCTCTCTCATTCTGCCTTTCAAGTAGATGAAAACAAATAAACATTGAGAAGACCATAAAGGGCCAGTGTGGTAGTGTAGCAGGTAATGCCACTGCCTACAGCGCCAGCATCCCATATAGGCGCCGGTTCGAGTCCTGACTGTTCCACTTCTGATCCAGCTCTCTGCTATGGCCTGGGAAAGCAGTAGAGGATGGCCCAAATGCTTGGGCCCCTGCACCCACGTGGGAGACCCTGGAGAAACTCCTGGCTCCTGGCTTTGGATTGGCACAGCTCGGGCCATTGCAGCCATTTAGGGAGTGAACCAGCAGATGGAAGACCTCTCTCTCTCTCTCTCTTTCTCTCTCTCTCTCTCTGCCTCTGCCTCTCTGTCACTCTGCCCTTTGAAATAAATACATCTTAAACAAACAAAAAGACCAGAAAAAATTGCTTGGGGTTTAAAAATAAATGTTAGAAGTATTGAACATTCAAAATCCAGCTTTCCTTAAGCTTTATAGTTGAAATTATACAGTTTATTATTCTGCTTACTAATTGAATTTTACAACCTTTAATTATGCCTAAGTCTTTTAAACTGCATTTACACATCTGAAATATTTGTCATTTTGAAAGTGCATTTATTTATTTATTTCTATTTATTTGAATGGCAGAGAGAGCAAAGACAGAAAAAGAGAAAGACAGAGATCTTCCATCCTCTGGTTCGCCCCCCACCAAATGTCTGTAACAACTGGGGCTGGGCTGGGAAAGCACCCATGTCTCCCCAGCAGATGGCAGGGACCCCAGGACTCGAGCCATCACTGCTCCTTCCTAGGGTGCACTTCAGCAGGAAGCTGGCATTGGAGGCAGAGCCGAGGTTCAAACGCAGGCTCTTCGCTACGGGATGCGGGAGTCTCCAGCCGCGTCTCAAGCGCCGAGCTCAGTGATTGTCTTCTTAAGTCTTTCCAAAGCCTGTAATAAACAAAACCCTTCTAAGCACTTAAAACGTCCTTGATAATCTGGTAGGTTAAACTGATAACACAGGTCGATCTATCCCCTCACCCTCTATCTAGATGCTAAAACTGAACACCTGATTAGACCTTTACTGTGGAGTCATCAGGCTAATCTGTTGGATTTGCCAAAATGTCAGAGATACTACGAAGCGTTCAAGGATGGGACCCACGCCGACTGACCACTGACATCAGCGTGGTCACTGTGCTACTTCCTCCTTCCTCGGCTTAATTCTGACCTCCTGTGTCGAGACGCTCCTCCACCAGTTATGCCAGGAGTGAGAAAGTTGGGAGTTCACGGCAAGAACTCAGCGCAGGGAGCTGGGGCTGCAGCTCGGGGCTCCAGTTTGCATGGCCATGTTAATTTCACCGGAGCCCAGATGCCACCTTCCTAGCACTGGTCCCTCTGAGCGTAGCCCTTGGAGCCAACGTGCTCACCACCCAACTCTGGCTCCCTTTGAATCAGCTGCTGCCTGGGTTTGCACTTCTGGTTCTCTCTCTCCTCCCTACTCCTCCAATCTTTAGGGAGCCTCCCTCGGCCTCCTCATCAGAGTGTCACCTCCTCTTAGCAATTGTCGCAGCCTCTTTTACCATCCTGGCTGGGTTCAGTGGAAGGAATTCTGTGTCCTCTGCGTGTTACTTGTCAGATAAGGCCCAAACTCTGAGCGATGCTAACAAGCTGTGGACAGGATTCTGCATCTCTTGTGGGCTTGTGCTTGTTCTGGTACGCAGGGCCTGGCATTGTTGGCCACTGCTCACATGCCTGGGACACCGCAGAGGGCCCTCTGTGCTCTGCACTCCCTCCGCCCGCCCCCCACCCGCCATGATCTCCAGCTTGTTCTATGCAAGCAATAACGCACTGCAGTGCTACCCGCGTGCACTCAGCCTGGGCGAGCCCAGATGGGAGGGAAGATTAGCTCAAGACCATACAGGGTGTTGAGGGCAGAAGAGGAATCCCTGTTCCTCCTCCCGCCGACACCCCCTTGGATGGGCTTTCCGCTTGTACTTGAGCTGCTAACATAAAAGAAACGGGCTTGCTCTCGCCCCCTATTCTCAATATGCTGATTCATACTCCCCAAGCGGGAGCAGCTCTGAGATCTTAAGATGTCACCCTATCCTGGGTCCTGGGGTTAACGATGATCATTTATGGCAGCCGGGGGCGGGGGGATTTCACTTCTTCATTCCGTGCGGCTCGGTGAGGTTATAAAACTTGCACTACACGCTGTGATCTGGTGTGCCAGGTCGTTGAGGCTGAAAAGGGGGGGGGGGCTCGGATGTGCATTTGTGAGGATTTTTTGGCAGCAAGAAGGGGAAAATGAGAAAACTTGAGGTTCTACGTGTGTGTGTGTGTGTGTGTGTGAGAGAGAGAGAGAGAGAGAGAGAGAGAGAGAGAGAGAGAGGAGAGGAGAGAATTTATGGGAAAATATACGAGTAGCTCATAGAATCAGAAAGAGTCTGGGAAAATGGGCTCTGGGAAGGAGCCCTGGCGTCAGGGGTGCAGGCAGACCTGCGGGAGCCAAGCGGATGTGGACAGCGGACAGTGGTGCACGTGTCGTTTTGCAGATTGGCGGCCATGGTACCAGTGCCATGAATGCTAGTGGAACTGACCTTGGAGAAACATTCGTGAAAGGAGCACATGATGCGTCGCCACAGAGGGGAAGGGCGTGGGCAGACACCGGGAAGGACTGGAAGGGGCGTGTCTGTGGGGAGGAGGCTCCCGGACCCTCGGACAACCCAGCCTCTGCCTGTGGGTACTGCTGTCTCTTCCAGTGACCATGCTCAGGAGTGTTGGAGCAGGGTTGTGGTTTGACTCTTCCAAGTTGATGATGGGATGCAAACGTTGTTCTAAGCTGATGATTGCCATGTGTCTAAGTACAAATGGTCCCCAGCTTACGATAACTTAGGTGTTTTTGACTTTATGGTGGTGCAAAAGTGATCCACGTTCAGCAAAAACCACACTTGGAGTCATGAATGCGGCTCTTTCTCCAGGCCAACGCTGTGTGGCCACAGCCTCTCTTCTGATGCTGGGGTGGGGGCTCCCAGGCAGCCCCATGGTCACGAGGGGAAGGGCTGAGGCTCTGCCATGTGCCATGCGAGGGGCTGGGGTGCACCGTGGATCAGGGGTGTTCCGTGCATTTTCCACTTGGCACAAGTTAATTGGGATGCAGCTCCAACATAAATGGAGAGGCAGCCATAGTTTCCAGAAGACAGACTTTTTTGTAATGTTTGCACTGCTCTGTATTTGTGCTTCTAGACAAACAAATGTCCTAAGTCCCCTTAGGGGCCAGCACTGTGGTGTAGCTGGTAAAGCCGCCACCTGCAGTGCCACCATCCCATATGGGTGCCGGTTTGAGTCCTGGCTGCTCCACTTCCCATCCAGCTCTCTGCTGTGGCCTGGGAAAGCAGTAGAAGATGGCCCAAGTGCTTGGGCCCCTGGGCCCACATGGGAGACCTGGAAGAAGCCCCTGGCTTCAGATCAGTGCAGCTCCGGCCGTTGCTCCATCTGGGGAGTGAACCAGCAGATGGATGGTCTCTCTCTCTCTGCCTCAGCCTCTCTGTAACCCTTCCTTTCAAATAAAATAAATAAATCTAAAAAAAAAAGTCCCTTTGATCTACAGTGTTCCAGAAGGATGTGGCTGGAGGATATTCTGACATCAAAGTGTATGAGATCCCGAAGACCGTCCTCCAACAGGCACCAGGACCTGCTGGGTGGCCGTCAGTCACCCACCACCGGAGCTCGGGCGAATGCAGTGAGCTTTGGTTTGGGGCCAGCTGTGGCGCTGCTAGGGGTCTGATATTCTCCTAGACTGAGGATGTGACCTGTTTTGTTTTTTTTTTTTTTAAACCACATTTTTTTTTCCTGGCTGCTTCTCACGCAGGATTTCCATGGCCTCTCCTTGCCTGTGTGGACTGGCTGTGTGCCCGGATGCTTCACCTTGGCCTGGGGGAGCCGTGAGAACTCACCATGCCTTCTGCCATCGAAGGAGCCTGGTGTGTGGGGAGCGTGAGAAGCTTTCTCCCACGGGCTCGGGGAGGAGACTGCCACGCAGACACACCAGGAGCTCCTAGGAGAGGGACGGTCCCTCTGGCCAGCGGGCCCCCTTGGCTGCTGACCGGCGCTGCAGGAGGGAAATGCATCATGCTAAGACTTAGTGTCTGCAGCTGAGCCACCGCGGGACGGAAGAATGGCGCTGGCAGCTCCGGCCGGTGAGGCCGTGGTGGAGATGCCCGGTGTCCCAGGGCAGTTTTGCTTTCTGTGAGAAGGACCTTTGGAGAGATTGTATCTCTGGATTAACTGTTTCCTTGAGTAATTTTGTGAACGGGGCTCCTGCTTTGAGGCTGATAGTGGAATCCGGTTATGTTTCCAGGATGTTGCAACTTAGGATACAATTGTCTGAAAACAAACAAACAAAAAAGCCTGATGTTTCTGTGCTAAGAATGGGAGACAGCCCTGTTCTCTGGCCGAGGAGGACCTGTCCTGATGGACTTCGGGGAGTCCATAATTTGTCAGAGAAATTGGTGCGTTTTTCCCTTTTAATGTTAGTCCACGCATTGAACTTGTAGCTTCTTGCTTTAACACATCATATCAATGTGTTGTTCAGTTGAACCGAGTAATAAAACCTTTGTTCACGTCTGCAGCCAGAGAATTGCTGGATGCTATGAAATACTCTTCCCACTTAAAACGGCGAAGAGAAACTTGCCTCTCATATGTCACAGAAGCAGGGCTTGGAGCACCAACCTACGTGGGATCATGGCTGTCCTGGTCCTCGTGGGCTGAGCCGAGCGCGTTGTGAAATTCTGTGTGCTTTGCCCGGCACTGGAGGAGGTGGCAGGTGGCACAGCAGAGCTGGGTCAGACCCCGGCTCTGTCCTGCCCTCGTTTCTGTGTGGGCAGCTGCTGTGTGCCGGGAGCCAAGGTTTTGGGGAGCGCGTTGTGAGCAGGATGCGCAAGGCGGAGCATAGAGGACCGGCATGAACTTGAATTTTAACCCATACAGATTGTTGCATGGAGGACATGTTAGTTTTCTGAAATAGGCTCAGAAAAAAAAAATCCCACAAGCACCTATCATGGTTTCTGTGAGTCCAGAATTTGGATGGGGTGGGGAAGTGGGGAGGGCAGTGCTGTGGCATAGCAGGTAAAGCTGCTGCCTGCAGTGCCGGCATCCCATGTGGGCACCAGTTTGAGCCCCAGCTGCTCTACTTCTGAACCAGCTCCCTGCTAATGTACCTGGGAAAGCAGTGGAAGATGGCCTAAATGTTTGGATCCCTACCACTCACGTGGGAGACCTGGATGGAGCTCCTGGCTTCAGCCTGGCCCAGCCCTGAGCGTTGTGGCCATCTAGGGAGTGAAACAACAGATGGAAGATCTCTCTCTCTCTCTCTCTCTCTCTCTCTCTCTCTGTAACTCTGACTTTTGAATAAATAAATCTTTAAAACAGGAATCTGGACTGATGTTCTTGGTGCAAGCTGACTCACAGGGCTGCAAGGAAGCTGCCAGGCACCGGCTGCAGCTTTATTTGAAGGCTCCGCTCGGGGCTGGGGGTGGTGTCTGCCTCTAGGCACATGCAGGTGGTGTTGGGGCTGGGGGTGGTGCCTGCCTCTAGGCACACCCAGGTGGTGTTCCAGGTTTGGGTCCCCTACCCTGGGGGGAGCAAAATGGCATGAGAGCACTCGAGGCAGAAGCTACCATCTTTCTGTGACGTCATCTCCGAGATGACAATTCCATACTTCCACTACGTTCTTTGTTAGGAGCGAGTCCGAAAGTCCAGCTCAGACTCAGTACTCTTACTCAGTACTCAGTACTCCGTACTGTAAGGTGCGTGTCCTAGGGGGGCAGGAAACTTGGGGGTCACGCGTAGGCTGCCACTCATAGTGTATATCAGTTAAAAATCTGGTTCAGCTATTAGTAACAGACCTGCTCTAAGTGGCTTAAACACAGAAGGGTGTCTTTCTTTTGTGGCAGCCATGCCTGCTTCCCCCTGGGGAACAGGGCAGGGCAGGGACAGCAGCCGGAGAAAGCGACTCCTGCCTGGGAAGGATGATGGCTAGAGCACCAATGCCGACCGGCGCCGCAGCTCACTAGGCTAATCCTCCGCCTTGCAGCGCCAGCACACCGGGTTCTAGTCCCGGTTGGGGTGCTTCTGTCCTGGTTGCTCCTCTTCCAGTCCAGCTCTCTGCTGTGGCCCGGGAAAGCAGTGGAGGATGGCCCAAGTGCTTGGCCAGCCGCAGTGTGCCAGCCGTGGTGGCCATTTGGGGGGTTAGCCAATGGAAGGAAGACCTTTCTCTCTGTCACTCTCTCTCACTGCCTAACTCTGCCTGTCCAAAAAAAAAAAAAAAAAAAAAAAAAAAACCCAAAAACACCAACGCCAATGCCCCGGAACTTGCAATGGTTCGACTTAAGAGTGTTCTTCTGTAAAACAGTAGAAAAGAAAGTCACATTCAGTCGAATGTTGCATGAGGGTCTTTGCCCCGGGTAGTGGCCCGTGGTCCAGTCCTCTCTGGAGCTGCTGGGGGCAGCAGCCAGCACCTCTGCAGGCATGTGTGGGGGAGGGGGACAGCGGAGACTGCAGTGTGCCGTGCTGCTCACTTAGGATGCCCTGCAGGGTGGGGGACCCAGTGCCTTTTCCACTTAGTGACGTTCTCAATTCTCATGGGCTCCTCAGGACCATCACCAGTCGGGGAGGCATTCACTCTTTCCTGAGAAAACACCTGTGAACTCCAATTGAGTCCCGGCTGTCAACATTCAAGGGAGTCTGTAGAGAAAGCCGTCGCTGGGGCCAGAGCTGCTGCATAGCAGGTAGAGCCACTGCCTGCAGTGCCAGCATCCTATATGGGTGCCGGTTTGAGACCCGGCTGCTCCACTTCCTGTCCAGCCCTCTGCTATGGCCTGGGAAAGCAGTAGAAGATGACCCAAGTGCCTGGGCCCCTGCATTGGCGTGGGAGACCTGGAAGAAGCTCCTGGCTCCCGGTTTCGGATCAGCCCAGCTCTGGATGTTGCAACCATTTTGGGGAGTGAACCAGCAGATGGAAGATGTCTCTCTCTCTCTCTCCCTCTCTCTGCCTCTGTAACTCTGCCTTTCAAATAAAGAAAGAAAGTCATTACTCCCAGGAGTGGAATATGGACCAGACAGGTTCTCAATGCAAAGCCCCCGCCAACATGTCCCTGCACTTCTGCAGAGGCGAAGCTTTGCATTCGTGATGCCTAATCATGCCCCAGGAGCCCAGGCTTGAGTGCTGCTCACTCCCAGGGCCTGCCTCTCCCTGGCCCGTGGCTGCAGGCTGTCTGTCCCCCATCCATGGCTGTGTGCAAAGTGACAAAGCAGCACTGAGGGGTGCTGGGCCGCCTTCTCAGGGTCCAGTAGAATGGCCCTTCTTTCTTCTGACAATTGAGCTGAGCTGTCCCACTCTTGCTGCAGGGTCTCGGGCCTAACTCACTTTTGCTTTTTATGTCTGGCTCCCCCACAGCCCTGGGGCTGCCACAGAAGTAGACCCACCTGCTTGGTTCCCCTCCAATGTGTGTGTGTGTGTGTGTGTGTGTGTGTGTGTGTGTATCGATGGGGCTGCTCCGCAAGCTATGGGCTGGCTCCTGGGAGCAAGCAGGCAGCCGAGCGAGTCTTAGCACTCCCGTCCGGCCCCTGCTCGATGATCTGAGTTCTGGTTCCTGCTCAGTAGACAAGGAGCAGCCAGCCCACTCTGGTGGGAACACCCCTGCATCCTTACAGCGTGTGTTTGTGTAATGCGCACTGGGTGTGAGGTCTGCCTGAGACCATCTGAGCTTCTCCGTGAGAAACAGACCTCAGCTCCGGGTGCGAAGGGGTTTTACTAACGTGGGAAAATGCTTAGGGTTGTAATGTGAAGTGAAATAAATCAGGGTGCAGAGTTGTGTATACAGTGGAAGCGCAGCTATGTAAACAGAGAGCAAAAGAAATGCACCAGACTATTAATAGTGCTTGGCTTTCGGGGGGAGGGTGGGGGTGGGACTGGCACTCTCTACTCTTCCCAATTTTCTAGATTATTCTCAGGCAAGATGTATAACTTTTATCATCATAAAAGTAGACGTTTTATGAAGATCTGCGTGGTGTGCAGGTCTTAATACTCCCGCTGCAGCTTTCAGAACATTGGATAAAAGAGAGTCTTGGCGCCAGATCCGGCAGCCGCTGTCCGGATTAGCGTGTGCAGGGTTCTCTCACTATTACGCAGGTCGGGGTGGGACAGAAGCTGAACTTCTGCCCAAAATAAAAACAGAACAAAACACAGAAACAAACAAAAACTCCACCAACTACGGGCTGAGTATTCTGTATGTGAAATGCCCAAAAAGTGTTTTAGATTTTAGATTTTTTTGTATTTTGGCATATTTGCATATGCATAATATGACTATCTTGAGGATGGGACCCAAGTCTAAGTGGGAAATTCACTTATATTTCATATACACCTGAAACATTTAACTTGCAGGCAATTTTAGAAAATACTTTTAATAATTTCATGCATGAAACAAAGTTTCATGATCTTGAACTTTCTGTTAGTGCCATCATGTTGGTGTTCAAGGAGTTTCTGGTTTTGGGACATTCCGGATTTCAGATTTCCAAATTAGGGATATTTAATCAGAAAAGAATTTCCTGCTGTGGGAGATGACCCGAGTACCTGGGCCCTTGCCACCCACGTGGAATCCCAGATGGAGTTCCTGGCTCCTGGCTTTGGCCTGGGCCAGCCCAGTCTGTCGTGGCCATTTGGGAAATTTTTTATTTATTTATTTATTTATTTATTTATTTATTTATTTATTTTGACAGGCAGAGTGGACAGTGAGAGAGAGAGACAGAGAGAAAGGTCTTCCTTTGCCGTTGGTTCACCCTCCAATGGCCGCCGCGGCCAGCGCGCTGCAGCTGGCGCACCGCGCTGATCCGATGGCAGGAGCCAGGAGCCAGGTGCTTTTCCTGGTCTCCCATGGGGTGCAGGGCCCAAGCACCTGGGCCATCCTCCACTGCACTCCCTGGCCACAGCAGAGGGCTGGCCTGGAAGAGGGGCAACCGGGACAGAATCCGGCGCCCCGACCAGGACTAGAACCCGGAGTGCCGGCGCCGCTAGGCGGAGGATTAGCCTAGTGAGCCGCGGTGCCGGCCGGCCATTTGGGAAATTAACCAGTGGTTGGAAGATACCTCTCTCTCTCTCTCTCTCTCTCTCCCTCTCTCTCCCTCTCTTCCTCCCTCCCTCTCTTTCCCTTTCAAATAAGTTTAAAATATTTTTTGGAAAAAGAACTGTGTTTCCTCTTGCTAAGAAACACCCCAGATAAAAGTCGGGTGGATCACAATGGGTGCCCAAGCCCACACTCTCTGGAGGACACTGTGAGCAGTGCTGTCTCCCTTGAGGACTTGGTAGCCCGACTAGAACCTCCAGTGGCCGGCGACGTGGCCTCCAGGCTCGGAGACGACTCGTGCCTCACTTAGCTAGTTCCTTGTTACATTTCCTCATATGGAACGTGCGCTTCTGCTGGGAACCATCAGCATCCTGACCGCGAGCTAAGGGAGTGAGGAAGTTCACCAAGCCCGACGTGGTCTGGGGCTAAGGCTGCCCTGCAGCTTCATACACCGCCACAGTGCTGATGAGCATGGAGCCACTGCACCAACGACCAGGTTTGCACACAACAGAAACCTGCCATAAAAAGGCATGAACAGGGGCCAGAGCTGTGGCGTAGCGGGTAAAGCCACCGCCTTCACCGCCGGCATCCCATATGGGCACCAGTTCGAGTCCCGGCTGCTCCACTTCTGATCCAGCTCTCTGCTGTGGCCTGAGAAAGCAGTAGAAGATGGCCCACATGGAAGACCTGGAAGAAGCTCCTGGCTGCTGGTTTCGGATCAGCCTAGCTCTGGCTGTTGTGGACATCTGGAGAGTGAACCAGCAGATGGAAGACCTCTCTTTCAGTCTCTCTGTAACTCTGCTTTTCAAATAAATAAGTAAATAAATAATCTTTTAAAAAAGTTTTTAAAAAATGAGGTGAAATTCACATAACAGTGTTAAGTACTTAAAAATGAACGCTCTAGGGGCCCGTGTTGTAGCTCAGCAGATTAAGCTGCTGCCTGAAAAGCCAACATCCCATATAGGCACTGGTTTGAGTCCCTGTTGCTCCACTTACGATCCAGCTCCCTGCTAACGTGCCTGGGAAAGAGCTTGGTCCCCTGCACCCACGTGGGAGACCTGGATGAAGCTCCTGGCTCCTGGCTTTGGTCTGGTCCAGCCCTGGCCATTGCAGCCATTTGGAGAGTGAACCAGCAGGTGGAAGACCTCTCTTTCTCTGCCTCTCCTGTCTCTGTAACTCTGCCTTTTAAATAAATAATACTCTTAAAAAAAAAAAGTGAACAGTCCAGTGGCATTTAGTAGGACCATAACATTGTACAAGCACCACTTCTATGCAGTTTCAAACCGTGTCTTCACCCCAAAAGGAAACCCCATGTCCATGGAGAAGCTGCTGCTTAGCCCCGCCTTCCTCAGCACCTGGCAAGCCCTAAACTTCTTCCCATCTGTGTAAACTTCCCATTCCAGATATTTCATACAAATGGAATCATGTGGTCTGTGGCCGGCTTCTTTCCCTTAGCGTGTTTTCAAGATTCACCCAGGTCACAGCCTGTGTTAATACTTCATGCCTTTTTATGGTCAAACAATATACCGTTGCATGGTCCCAGTGCTTTTCTTGGCTGCTCGCGATTTCTTTGAGAATTCGGGTTCCATACAAAGAGTTAGCTTGTGATCTGTTTACTTCTAGTTGGTTCCACACAGCTGCGATCGGGCAAGTTCTTGCCAAGAGCTTTGCTTCCTTCCTGTCTCGCTCTTTACCTGGCTCTGTTTCGACTGACCTGTGGCTACCTTGGCAGAACCCAGAGCACAGTGTGGGAGACCAGGCCCTTTCCTTCACCTCTGTCAGAGCCACTCAGAGGCCAGCCTGGTGTCCTCTCTGACTGCTTGGCAGGTGACTTGGCTGACTCTGCAAGGCCCTGCATTTAAAACAAACAAACCAACATTTATTTGCTTACTTGACAGCCGGCATTCACTGGTTCTCTCCCCAAATGCCCACCATAGCCGGCACTGAGCTGGGCTGAAGCTGGGAACTCAATCCATGTGGGTGGCAGAGGCTCAGTTACCTGAGTCCGCGTGGGTGCCTCCCAGCTGAGCATTAGCAGGAAGCCGGAGGCAGGAGCCGCAGCCTGGTATCAAATCCGGATCCCCAGATGTGGGATGTTGGGGTCTTAACCACTAGACCGAACACTTGCCACCTCCATCTCCTGAATTTTTAAATTCTCTCTGTCTTCTGATAAGAATCATTTCCTCAGCCTCTAAACAACATCTATTGCAAAACAAAAAAGCAAACTAACTCTGCAATGAAAGCTTGTCGTGCCCTACAGTGTGCGTGCCGTTAGGATACGAAGAAGCGTGCACGTCGGAGCCTGTGGCATGCAACAAAGCAACGCTAAGGTGGATTGGCCAGCATTCATTGAGCTCTTACTCTGTGTCAGGCATTGTGAAGGGTCCCTTGAGAGAGGTGTGGTTATTTCTCTTTCTTTCACCGAGCTGGCAGAATGGGGGACCACACCCAGCAGCTTTGGCTCAGGGGACTCCGGGTTGGATACAGTTTGCATCTGCCAAACCTCAGCCCTCTTGCTGCTCACTCAGGCATTCACTGACAGACGCGGAGGGCCCCCTGCGGGATGTGTGTGCGGGAAGGACCCAGAGATTCCCCCCAAGAGCTGGGGGTAGGGTTAAGGATCTCAGGAAGATACGAAAGGGGTCCTTCGAATGCTCAGGGACTACAGCGAGCAGAGAAGAGCTAAGGCAAGCTCCACACAGGAGGCGGCACTGGAATCGGACCTTCCAGACTAAGCAGGACTTAGCTTGGAGCGAGGGGAGGGAGAAGTGGCTGTGTTGGGGTATGCCGGGCGGAGCAGAGGTAGAAGCATGGGGAGCAGACAGGTGCTTTCAGTCTGAGACCCTGCGGAGAGCAAAGAGGGTGAAAGGGCTGCCGGGAACTCTGGGGGAAGTGGGTGTGGCCGGAGGGGGCCCCCGATGTCACGCGAGTGGAGCCAGGTTAACAAGCTGGTGTAGAATAGCCCATGCATCGTAAGGGACAGCACTCGTCACGACTCTGCTCAAACTCATTCAGGCCCTGGTGCTGGGTTCTCGCCTGCCCACAGCCCCCAGGCGGCCTCCCTCCTGGCCGTGCCCCCTCCCTTCCCTGGCTCCCGTTCCTCTGTGTGCTGGGACTGTGTCCTCCAGCCTGTGCCTGTAGGGAGTGTGCGCCCTCTCCTTTCCATCCAGAGCCAGAGACCAGACTCCACGGAGGGGCACTGAGAGCCCAGCCTGGGGTCCGCGCCGTGGCACTGCTGCTGCCAGTCAATATCTTTTCTCTCCTTCTTGCTTCATGGAGAAACTCATGCTATTTCCGGTGGCCATGTGCGCCGTAGAAGACTACCTAGCTGGAGAGGCCCTGTGACTTAATTCTACACACAGAATTCTGGAAAGCTCCAAGACAGTGGGGGTGAGGGTGTTATTACAAACTATTCTGTACTCCTTCATTTCCTCTTACTGCCTGTATGGGAGAGCATGGGCGTGCTGGCTGGAGTTCCAGCAGCCATCTTGGGCTGTGAAGTCACCGTGAAGACAAAAGCCATGCTCCAGGTGGTAGTTCAAAAAGACAAGAGCTCAAGGGTACCATCCGCCCACGATGCCTAGGCCCAGTTGTTTTTACAGGCGAGGGAAATGAGATCCCGACTTAAAAGCCTTTTTCACTTTTTCCCAGGAGAGGACATGAGGATGGCAGGTGCATGAGGATGACGGACCACAAGACCACTGGAAGGCGGGAGGGGAAGGCCCTCCAGGGAAAGGTGTTGTACGTGGTGACAACCCCACAACGAGCTGCCGTTACCTGGGTGCTGAGGCCTGACCCTGAGCTAACCACCCCGCTTAGATCCTCTCACTTAATCCACACCCAAGGGCGGCCACGAGGGCTCTCTTGGGACCCTGGCTCTTCTCAGCTTACACAGGAGGAGAGGGAGGCACAGGGCACGCCCTTTCTCAGGCCGTGGAGTTGGGAGCCGGTCTGCAGCCTGGATCTGTGTGACTCGGGGACCAGTCCCTAAGCATCATGGGAACCTGGAGGAGCTGGGCAGATGGGAATGCTGGACAGTGGCCCCATCACATCTGTGGCTTTGTGTCATCATAAAAGTGAAAGTAAACAAGTCAGAGAAGCGGGTGGAGCCTGGTGGGTGAGAGGCAGGAGGACCAGCCAGGCCCTGCAGTGCCTGGGGCTGGGCAGATGCAAGTGGCGCCTGGGAGAAGTGGGGGGGGGGGGGGGAGGGTGCACAACGTGGGACCAGCGTGCTCAGCTGGGGACACCTCCGGCCTTCGGCTGGGGGAGACCCGGTCAAACAAGAGCGAGGACTCTCATTGGGCTTCACGCTTCTGTGAAGAGCCACAGTAAAGGGATGCACTTGCTCAAGTCCATGTCTGATGAACTTGGCAGTGGCCATCAGGAACTGTGCCGACTTGTGTTCAATACAACTGAAGTCTTCAATCATGAGCTTTTCAAGAGACAAACCCAAATTGCGTGGGGTATTTGTGCTCCAAGTTAGAGTGGTTTGAGAGAACAATTAGGGGCACAGAGTAACGCGGTGAAAATTAACAAGCTGGCGGTGCTATTAAGAAAAAAAATCAGTCGGCTGGGTGGGTGCTGTGGCACGGAGGGTTGAGCTGGCCCTTGGGAGGCCTGCGTCCCATGTCACAGTGCCTGGTTCGAGTGCTGGCCGCCCCGCTCCTGATCCAGCTCCCTGTACTGCACACTGGGAGAGGCAACAGGCGATGGCTCAAATACGGAGCCCCTGCCACCACACAAGAGCTCTGGATGGAGTTCCAGGATCCTGGCTTCAGCCTGGTCCAGCCCCTGCGGCTGCATGTGTTTGTGGAGTGAACCAGCAAATTTAGCATCTCTCTCTCTCTCTCTCTCTGCCTTTGAAGTAGATAAAAATGAAACATTTGTTAAAACACACACACACACACACACACACAACAACAACACCTAGCCAGACGGTACACCAGAGAACAGGCTCCGTGCAATCAAGCAGCAACAAGCATCAGACCAGGGATGGTGCCGCCCTGAAGGGTTTTTGTCCGACTGTTTGGAAGCCATCAAGCCTCCGAAACCTCCCAACTACACCAATTGATGCGGAATGATGAGAGCTGTCGTTGGCCCCCGCGCACCATGGGAAGACACCAGTCATACCTTCATTCCCATTAGCCAAAAACAGAGGGCGTCCGTGACGTTGATGATTCATGCTTTGCTTGATGTTTTCTTGGCACCGTTTTAAAAGCACAGTCTGCCTTTCGCAGACTGGAGCAGCTGATGCAAAGGATAACCTGGGAATATCAGCCCTGAGTGTGCCGGTGCTGAATCAGCCCAGTGCCGCCTCACTCCCTGCTGTCCCCGCCCTCCCCCTCGGCCAGGGGAGCCCAGCTCTCTATTGTTTAATTGACATCACTGTCTTTGGTGAGGGCCCCATTTCCTTGCTTCTTTTCACAAGAGAGGTGTCTGCCGGTGCTGCTCCCGGGAACCGCTCCCAGAGGCTGCCCGGGTTCGTCCCCCAGGCCGCCACCTGCTTCCAGGGTCCAGGCACGCCCCGCTCTGCTTCCTTCCGACTCAACCTGGCAGCGGCCATGGCGCGTAGGCCTCTCCTGCCTTCTCGAAACCCTCCCTTGCCGGCTTCTCTACGCAGCTTTCTTCTACCTCCGGGGCGGGGAGCACCGAGCCCGCTGGCGCTCTTCCTCTCTGCGTTCTCTTTCTCATCCAGGCGAGGACTTCCATCCCCAGTGCCCCCCGACGTTGCCTTCCTCCAGAATTCCAGGCTCCTGAACATGTCGGTGGCTGTCGGACACTGCCAAAGCAGAACCAGCGGTTTCTTCCCTGTCCATGGCCTCCATGGGGCACTGCTCAGTTGTACAAACCAGAAATCAAAGGGTTACGCTCAACGAGTCCCTCCCTATCACTGGCCCAGACCTAATCCATTCCACCACTCTCCTGCTGCACGGAGCCACTCCGATCGGTCTGCATCGGCTATACCCATCAGAAGACCCCCCGCCCCAGCCAGGGGACCAGCTGGAGTTCCTTGCTTCTACTCGATGCCACACAACGGCTCCCCCTTAAGGGTGAGAGCTATCCTTGGAAAATTCTAATCGGACCCTGTCCATTTCCAGTTTATGAATTCCTTCCACTGTACCCTGAAGGCACAAAATGCCAGCTCCCCACCCCAATCATCTGTCCCTGCTGGGTCCCACACAGAGGCCAGGCTGGCCTCTTTCAGGCTCCGTTGCGCCCCGGGGGTCTTCTCTGGCTCCCGGCTGCCACTCAGATCCCAGCTGAAGGCGCCCTTCCCGCGTGCCCTACTTGGCCGTCCCGCTTCCCTGTGAACTGATGCTAGTTTTTCACACTGTCCCTATCCCTGGCTTGCATTTTTCTCGTGTGCTTATTTTCTGTCTCATTCTCCCAGAATAAAAGCTGCATGAGAACAGGAACTGTCTGTCTGTCTCTCTCTGCTGTGGTCTCCCCCAGGACCTGCGTCAGAGCTTGGCGTCTGGAAAGCATTTGTTAAATACTTGGTGCATGATTGAGTAACAAGCTTCCTGTCGTTTGCTTCAAATATTCTGGCATCTTCTTTATTACTGGCTGCTTTGTTGAGTAACGTTTCTAAGACCATGCAGTTGATGCCAAGGCGCTCAATTTTTAAAAGATGACACGTATTATTCAAAATGCTAGACTGTGGAGTGTACTCTGTGGCCCAAGTCCTTTATGGGTGGGACAACTTTCAAATTACTAACGGCACAAATTGGCTTTTTCCAGCCAGAGCCCTAGCCGAGGTTTAGAGGTAGTGTTTACGAATGTTCTAGGCACTTCATGGATATTAACTTTTAACTCTCACTTTGCCCCATGAGTAGGGAACCCTTGTGGTCTCCATTTTGCAACTGGGCTGAGCGTATGAATCGGTGTGTCACGAGTACCCACGCTCTGAGTAGTTCAGCTTTGCTGTCAGATGTCTGCTCAGGGTTTCTCAGGGCAAAACCAAGAGATCAGACAGGCTGGGCTTTGGGGGGAAATCGACTTGCAAGCTTGTTCAGGCAACTGTCAGGATCTGCTTCCTTGTGTCTTTGCACCCAAGGTTGCTGGCTGCTAGGGGCTTCTCTCTGCTTACAGATCCCCTGGCTTCCTGATCACGTGACTCCCACCCCGTCCCCCGCCACAACCTGGAATTTTCTTCCAACCAGGGAAGACTCCCTGCTTTCAAAGAGCTCACCTGATCGCATGAGGGCCGTCCATCTCTTCCTAATCTGGCGGTCAGTGGACGTGGGCTTTGACTCTTTCTGTAGAGATACCCCGAGAGCAGTGCCCGGCTTGGCGTCTGATTGAATCAGCAGGGGCAGGAATCAGGGAGGAGCGTGTTTAGAATTCTGCCCAGCACACTGAGGTTCTGGGAAGTTGTGTGATTTGCCCAAGCTCACAGTGGAGCCTGGACCGGAACCAAAGCATTCCGGCCCCCAGCGTCCCTGATGAGTGACACCCTAGGCGAACCCAGTGTGCCTAGGGAAGTCCTGCTGGACTGACTTCCGAGCACTGTGATGCAGCCCAGCAGGCGAGGTGCATGGGCTATCTTGCTACAAGGATTGTGACTGCCCAAGTGCTTCACCCACCCACTCCCCACCCTGCCCTGCCCCTGGACAGAACTGAAGGTGAAGGAGACAGAGCCAGGGCTGCTTTCATGTGGATCAGACCAGAGGGAGCTGGCGCTGAGGCATGGATGGTGAAGCTGTCACCTGTGATGCCTGCGTCCCACCCAGGAGTGGTTGTTCAAGTCCCACTGCTCTGCTTCTGATCCAGCTCCCTGCTAATGCACTTGGGAAAGCGGTCCAGTGCTTTGGTCCCTGCCAGGCTCTCGGCTTCTGGGTCCTGGCTTCAGCTTGGCCTAACCCTGAATCTGTGGATGGAATCTCTCTCTCCCCGCCACCCTGCCCCGCCCCGCCCACAGCCTCTGTCACTCTGCCTGCCTTTTAAATAAATAAAATAAATATTTTTTTTTAAAAATGGATCAGATGCTTCAGCCAAAAAGACAAATACCAAAAAGACAAATACCATATTTTCCCTGATCTGTGGTAACTAATAGAGTACCAAAAAAGTGCATTTTTTTGCATTGCAATCTGCATAAAATTATTCCTTTTCATAAACTGCTGAGAGGAAATGTCTTAAAGTCTAAATGAACATAATTATTATCTTGTAACCGCTTAGGAAATATTTAGCTGTCAAAGTGTCATTGGTGCTATTTCATTGAAAGAAATTGTGAATGACTAATTGACAAAAAATGTGTATGGGTAAAATGGTCATATATACATTCAATTATTTTTTATAGCTGTTGTCTATATTCACACTAGAGTCTTTTTTTTGCTTTGGTTAAACTTCTTATTTGGTGAAGCATTAAGCCTTTTTACTGTGATGTAAATTTAAAATATGATATTTCAAAAACTAAAAAAAATGGAGAAAGGAGGGAGGGTGGAAGGGAGGGAGGGAGGGAATTTCATTATGTTCTTAGACTTGTATAAATCATTTTGAACAGATTCAGTATTAAAATATAAAACATTTAATTCAATATTAAATTAAAATACAAAAATGAAAAAAAATGAATCAGACCGTAGGATGCCTCACTGTTTCCCACCAGTCGGCACCATTCTAGGATTATGCTGCCCACAGAGCCTGGTCACCTGTTCAGACCCTTTTGTCATCAGCATGAGTGAGACCAAGACAAGCCACACGGATGAGAATGTCCTCATGCAATGCTACTTAGACCACATGTAATGCACACAGACGATGTGCATGCAGGCCGAACCCTGCCTGTTTGCATTTCAGTTAGGGCCCTGCCCCCGTCTTATACAAGAGGCTGGTAACATGGGAGGGGCTGAGCTTACGGACTCCTCGCTGGCCACCGCTGCCCACTCACTAGGGGAGTCGCTGTGTGTGGGGTGCCCACGCTCTCACTTGTGCACTGCATTCACGCCTCTGCTTGACTCCGTATCTCTGTGGAATAAAGATGAAGGCACACAGGCCCACAGCACAGCCTTTCAGCTAGTCACAGTGGACTCACCGCTGTGTGTTCAGGAGCGCGACGGGCACACTCCCGGCACCGTTACCTGTGAGCCGGCTGTGTTGGTGGGAACTCTCTGGAACACCCTGTCTTCACACTGTACTCTGGCTTTCACCCTCCCCACGCTAATACCCTCTCCCTACCCTCCAGCCCAGGCAAGAAGAGATGGGGGATGGAAGTTTGTTCAGGAATCAAGACTCACATTGGAAGCCTGATCCAATGAAGCAGTGCACGGAAGGCCACAGTTCCTGACCCTCCAGGGTGGCAGCTCAAATCACTGCTTTCGGAGAAGGCCTGGCTTCCAGAATGTTCCGGAAGGTTCCTCATAAGTGTAAGAAACCACAGCCAAAGCGACAAGATCCGCTGTTTCTAAACCATTTCAAGTTTATTTCATTCATCCCTGTTCCCTCCCCCTCTTTAACTTTTTTCTTTTTCTTTCTTCTTCTTCTTTTTTTCAGTTCTCCCAGGGATTAGTGAATTGACAATAAAAGTCTTGCTTTGGCTTAGTGGGTGGAGCCACTGCCTGTGGTGCCAGCATCCTGTGTGGGCACACGGCTGGAGGCCTGGCTACTCCACTTCCGATCCAGCTCTCTGCTGTGGCCTGGGAGAGCAGTGGAGGATGGCCCGAGTGCTTGGGCTCCTGTACCCATGTGGGAGACCTGGAGGAAGCTCCTGGCTCCTGACTGGCCTGGCCTAGCCCTGGACATTGTAGCCATTTGGAGAGTGAACCAGCAGTTGGATGATCTCTTGCTCTCTCTCGCTCTCTCTCTCTCTGCCCTCTGCCTCTATGTAGCTCTGCCTTGTCAAATACATAAATAAATCTTAAAAAAATAATAATATTCGGGGCCAACACTGTGGCGCAGTGAGTTGGAACCCTGACTCGAGGCGACGGCATCCCATATGAGCACCAATTCAAGTCCCAGCTGCTCAACTTCCAATCCAGCTCTCTGCTGTGGCCTGGGAAAGCAGTAGAAGCTGGCCCAAGTGCTTGGGCCCCTGCACCCAAGTGGGAGACCTGGAGGAAGCTCCTGGCTCCTGGCTTTGGATCAGCGCGGCTCTGGCTGTTGCGGCCAATTGGGGAGTGAACCAGCGGATGGAAGACCTCTCTCTCTGTCTCTACCTCTCTCTGTAACTCTCTTTCAAGTAAATAAAATAAATCTTTTAAAAAAAAGTCTTCAAAAGCTAGGCAAAGGCTGGCTCTTCACAAAAGTGGACAGGCATAACCACCCCTGAGCTCTGCTCCAATTGTCCCCACACAACCCCTGGTCCAAGCACTTTTCTCACTGCTTAGCTGTGGCCCATCCCCTCGTGGATGGCAGGAAGGAGATATGCTAAAGTCAGCCCCTGGGGCTGCTGCCCCGCTCCCTCTCGCCGTAAAAAGTACACACTGCGGTGAGTGGCACCACAGAGATGCCCCTGAAGGCAGAGACCTTGCTGGCTTGTCGCCGTACTGGAAAGAAAGAAAACCGCAGGGAGTAAGATCGGACCAACTAGCAGAACTGCTATGTCCACAGGTTGCCCAAAGCCCTTGATATTGTCAGATGGGAAACGCCCTGTGACTTCTGGCTCAAAGGTCAGGGGTGGAGAACACATGAGTGTTTTTGTCTGTAATTGCAACCCAGTGGTAACTGGAGCTTGACCTCTCCAGGGCGAGGTCAACCCCACAGGGCTCTGCATCCACCGGTTCACCTGGGGCTTCCTCCAAAATGTGACTTTTTCCTATGCTCTATGGGCTTTAGGGTATCGGAAGCTGGCCCACTGTGCACCAGGTCCCAGGTCAATTACAGCTTTCCAGGCTGGGTCTCCAGCCTGTGGTGCACCACCCAGCAGCACTTGAGCTCAGTTACCAGCTCTGGCTCCTGGCTCCAGCTTCCTGTTAATGCCGTTCTTGGGGAGCAACAGGTGAGAACTTCAGAGGCATGGATGTGCAAGACCTGGTTTGAGTTAGCTCCTGCTTTCTGGCTTCAGTCTAGCCCAGTCCTGGCTGCTGTGGCCATCTAAAGAGGGAACCTCTCTCTGTCTCTCAAATAAATAAAATTTTAAAAATATGTTAAAGGCTTTCAGGGTTCATGCACGAGCTGATGTGTGTTAGCCCCCCACCTTCGCCCCCCAGAAAGCAATCCCAGTGGCTTTGTGGTTTGTCCTGAGGCTGCTGGGCAGGCACCGCCTGGATTCTGCTGTCCCTGGGTGCTTCCCATATTTAAAAGACGCAGAGGCAGAGGCCGTGGAAGACCGCCCCGCCCTCTGCATCATTCAAAAAGAAAACCGGGAGGCAGAAGCCGCTCACAGTTCTCGGCCGGAAACATTCACCGACCATTTTTGAAAGTTAGGTTACTATACCTCCGTTTAACTCCTCGCAACTTTACGGTTGCAAACTAGCACATCCTGAAGGCTGGAGGATGCAGAGAAAAGTCGTAAATCACGTAAGCCTAAAAAAATAACAGGGCACGCGTCCACGGAGCAGCTTCGAGTGGTGATGATTTTAGAACCTGCGAGTTGCCGGGTCAGAGGAACACACGCAGAAGAACACACGCACTGAGTCGGTATCCTCAGGGCCAAGCAAACGCCGACGCCTTCACGATGCAGTCTCTCTTCCTCCTTCCTCGGACGACTTGGAAAAGCCACGAGAGTTTCACACAGGAGCCTTGCCAGGCTTCACAAACGGGCAGTGCGGATTTGCAATCGAAATGCCTGTGAGAAGCGTGCATTTTATTTTCCAGTGGCTCTCAAGACTCCTAGATGGAGCATTTCCCCCCAGGGGCAGGCGATCCCGGGGTTACAGGCGTGCACCAGGGGTCAGCGTTTGGGTCTCTGTGCCAGAGACAGGCAGGCTGCTCTTCCCGGAAGGGCTGCAAAGACCCTGGGAACCGGACCAGCCCAGCTCACAAGAATGCAGAGAATGTCGGGAGAGGAAGTGGTGGCTGTGAGTCAGCATGAATCATCTCGTTCCAATGAGGTGTGCGCCTTTTTTTTTTTTTTTTTTTTTTTTGGTCTTGATTGTGTGGACATCGTTGGAAATGGAGGGAACTAAGTGACTGATGGCTGCTGCTTTTTAAGTTTCCAAGGGACACTGCTGACATAGATTGCCCGAGCTGGTGCACGTCTTCGGATCTCCACAACACCAGAACCGTTCCTGGCAAGGTGGAGCCACCAGCTTCTCCCTGGTATGTTTCTGTCATTTTATTATTATTATTACTATTATTATTTTGGTCATCATTTCCACTATTGGCCTGAGCCTGAGCTGTGCTCCAGCTCTAGGCTTGCTGGAGTGGACGTTGCATTTTGTTCAGAATTGGGAGAGCTGTCATTTTAAGCAAAGGGGCTCCTTCTGCTGCACCCCGACTGGGAGGGGTCTCTCTGAGTTGTCTTGAGAGAGACAGCAGTGTTGGAGGGAAAACACCCACCCAGAGAGTCCTCCATAGAAGCCCAGAGTGAGGTTCAGGGAGGGAGGTGGGTGACTGTGTGCTAAGTCAGGGGTGCTTCCGCTTCTCAGGGCTGCAGGAAAGACAGCCGGTGAGCAAGCTTCTGGCGTGTGGTCCCAGCTGCCCAATTCCAGGGCGAAAAAAGCCATAGGAAGGCAGCATTGTGGCTTCCTTCTCTTGATGGGTCCAAATGACCCCAGGGCTTTATTTTATGTCCTTTCCCTTCATGCTGAAAGTCGCAAACCTTGCTAAAATCAGAAAGAAAAAAAATATTGGGGGACTGGGGCTGGGGGCTGAGGTCGTGCAGAGGTGGAGGATGGGGCGGTGGGTTCATGGAGGCCCAACTTGACCTTGAGCCGTGCTGCTCGAGCTGTTACTATTCTGATGAGCTTTACTGTCAAGTAAAATACAGGAAACAATTTTTTTAATGTCGTTCTGGTTACTGTAAATGAAACGGTTAAGATGTCATAAATACCTTATGATAAACATTTTTCGAATTTGCTTAAAAAGCAGTGGGCAGGGCGTGACCCGGAGCTTTTTCAGTGCAGTCATTTGAGTGTGTGGGCTTGCTGAGCTAATAATGAGTCAGCGCCCGCTGGCTAAAACTGGTGCAGCTCCAATAGGGTCTGATCTGCCCTTGAGTGCAGCCTGAACCCAGGGGGACCTGGCTGTTTGGTCTTTGATTAAAAATCACCCCCCTCCTTTTTTTTTTTTTTTTTATTTCCTACCTTGGGTCTGGCCCCTCTGAGCTGCGGCCCAGGGGTCTGTGATGTGTCAGTAACCCAGGCCTCCCTGGGCTGTTGTTAATGACTTTTAGATTCTGCCTTGAGTAGAAGGAGAATCCGGGAGTTTATGGAGGGCGGAAGCGGTGTGGGGCTGCAGGCACCGCTACTGACCTGTGGTGACCTGCTACTGTGTGTCACCCTCAGCCAGGGCTTGGGTGGGAGAGTTGGGGGTGGCAGGGACTCTGAGCTGGCACTGTGCACGTGCTGTGGAGCGCACGCGGGTTCGGTGGGCTTCGGATTGGAAAGCAAGGTTGTGCGGACAAAAGCGTCCTGAGCACCTCACTCTCCTTGGAGATACAACGGGAGGGGTGTTGAACAACATTTCAAAAACGAAAGCGCTGGGGCTGCAGACCAGTAGCTGGGTGGCAAAGGCGGCTCCGTGTGCACCCTCCTCCCCCACGGCAGGTTCTGTGCGGCCTGCTCAGGATCGTGTGTGTGTGTGTGTGTGTGAGTGTGTGTGTTTAGGTAACCGTGGGTGGGGTCTGAGCTCTCCACATCACAAGTCCTGCCACACCCTGATGCCACAAAGCTCAGATAGCGTGGTGACAGGGGCGCGCAGGGGCCAGGCTGATGATGGGTTCCAAATCCCGCCTCGCAGGGCTGCCACGGGCACCTATCAAGTGCCCAGGACAGGGCCTGGAAGGAGAAGGCTCAGCCTGAGCCCTCCAAGGGTCTCTTATGTGTCTGGCCTCTGAAGTCATTCATTCGGGCTGTGGTCCCTGAGTCAGCTGCACAATGCTCTAGAAAGATCCCGTGATTTCAACATAGACAACGGTTGTTCTGAGAACCCCAGCGTCAATCTGAGCCCTTGGCAAAACAGACGCCAGGAATTTCCAAGGTGGGAGACCAGCTTGTCTCTTGGGGAGGGACCATGTTAAGCGCTCAGAGAAGCGCCACCTTGACGGAGACCAGAGCCTGCAACAGGCAGCGTGCCCCAGGGCTCCCCGTGCTGTGGATCCGCTTTCTCCCAGTGTCCAAGGACGTGCCATCTCGGACAGGGGCTCAGTCTTTAGGTGCACCTGCAGTGGGGAACTGGTGTCCAGGTGGCTGGTATCCTCGGCAGTATCGATTGTGCTCTTCCGGAAGCGTGGAATCTGGGCAGATGTGTGCTGGAGGTCACGTCACCTCTTACTGCCAGGGACGAGCCCAGGGTGACCCGAAGTTATCCCTTTGCAAGCTGAAAAAAAGAGTCATTTAAAAGGGCAAGGAAGTGAGGCCAGTGGAGTGTTTATTAACAGGGTCTGCAGCCTGGTGGCTTTCCCAACCCCTAGAAGGAGCTGATCTTACACAGAGGTGTGGCCGAGGAGAGGAACGCGTGGGGCGTCCGCTGCACCGACCTGGTCCCTGTCACAAGCTGCCACGTGGTGCATATTGGGCAGGTTTCTTGACGTCTTGGTGCCCAGCCTTCCTGACTGGGAAATGAGGGGGAGGGCAGCACCGGGCTGTGAGTTATTGGTGAGATCTGTGCTCCGTACCCAGGGACAAGGGGGACCCCCAACAGAAAAGCAGCTCCCACCTTTTTCAGCCCCAAGCACGCAGCTGGAACCTCCCAGGATTTCTCTCCCCTCTCCCTCCCCACCACGCCCACCCTGGAAGACAGAAAGAGGACTCACTTGAGGTCCAGGACCCCCCAGCAGGTATCAGGCATAGGCAGGCAGCTGCTCCAGGGGGCTGCTCTGCGCTGGGGACGCCCCACCCAGATACGCAGGCAGGAGAGGGGCAGGAGACCAGGCGGGCTTCTGCGTGGGACCCATGCAGACTTCGGCCACGGGCCAGAGCTTCCCAGTGGAAGCAGCAGCCAGTCGCCTCCTAGTCATCTGGACGCTGGTTGTTGAAAATCATTGCAGTGCGTGGAAATGAGTCATAGTGAAAACATTCAAGGAGATACACTGAAGACGCCATCCAGGGCCAACCTGCACGGCCAGGGCCTTGCGATTCCGAAGATAATTCTAGACCATGCACCTGTCCTGCCAAGGGTCCAAGGAAGCAGCCCGGCATCCTTGGGAGCATGCTGCCCTTGACCCTGGCTTGTCAGTGTGCAGCAGGGAGCGCCCTGGGTGTCTGCGCTGTGAGAGCCCAGTCTTTGAATGCTGAGAGCTGTTTGCACCATGGTGTTGATTGGTGGGGCTTTCCCTGTAACTGACTAATGCCTGCACATGCGCTAGAAGCAAGAGTCCCCCCCACTCCCACCCACAGCGCCAAAGGCAAGGTCAGCGCCGTGCTTGGCCTGGGACCCAGGGGCAGAGATTGGGTTCCCTACAGGTTCTTGAAGTCTCTGCTTGGACGACAGAGCTCACACAAGCAAAACCCAAGAAGGGCCCATTGGGAGGAGGAGCGGCCGGGATGCCTGCTGGCCTCAAAAGATTTCTTCTGCTTGAGACAAAAAATAGATGCTACTGCTTTTTGTGTGATCAGAAATGCTCAGGGCTACCGCTATCTTATCCATCGTGGTTTTCCTCCTTCTCTTTTGCCCTGCAAGGGAGGGCTACCCTGACAGGGACTGAAGCTCTTCCCTCTGCTCCCGCTCTGTTAGCAACTCACTGCACTGAAAACATCGGGCTTCTCATGCAGGCAGAAGATGTATGAATTTTTAGCTGTTCCCACTGGATACACCGTTTATAGAGGGATGCAGCCTGCTCTGCGGTCTGTCCTGCTCTCAGATAGAAAGCAGGTTCTCCGGCGCAAGGATCTACCAGCAAGCCATTCATTCAGCTGCCTGCTCTGCTACTCCTAGCGCTGGCTTCCTTCCTACTGTTGTCCTGTGGTTTAGAAAAGGCTGCTGGAGCTGCAGCCAGCACCTCTGCCCTGTAGACAGAGAGAAGGAGGGAAGGGAGGGGCACAAGTTAAGCCTCCTAGAAATGAGGCTCCTGTGCAGAGCCTTCCTAAGACGTGGGCCAGCCCTCCCAGCTTGCCTCTCAGTGGCAGAGGAGATGGGAGGGGGGAGGGCGAGCAGGAGGGAAGAGAGCAGCATGGCCCTGAGATGCGGCACAGCGAGGGAGAGCAGCAGGAGACTCAGGTCTGGGCTGCAGTAACGGCAAGCACCCTTTCCACAGGACCCCTTTCGGTCCTGCCAAATGGGGAGGCAGCGGTTTCAGCGTCCCTGGCGGAGACTTCAGGTTGAGTTACGTGGACAGACTCCGTGTCCTCGGGGCCAGACCTCTGGTCCAGAGCCACGTCTGGGTGGTTTCCTCGCGGCTCCCCTGGGGCTCCCAGGGCACGGTCCTGACTCAGGAAGAGCTGTCTGGGGGGGAAGGGGTGAGTCATGAGCCCAGACACGGCTGAGGTCCCTGGTTGGGAATGGATGCCCAGCTGGAGCCTGAGGCCACAAAGCTGCCGCGCCGGGAGGAGGCATGGGCACCCCTGTGTCCCCGCGCCGGGCTCCTGAGGGCACCTGTGATGCCTGGCATGCCTGAGCCCGTGTCCGCTTCACCAGATACAAGTCAGACGCAGGAGACCTTGGGGGTCAGCCCCCCCCCCCATGGCCCTGGCGCTGGTCTGTTCACAGAAGAGTTCAGGGGCTTGTCCTGGGTCCACTCAGGACAGAAAATGCTACAAAGTATCAGTCTACTTGTCTTCAGTAGAGACTTCCGGTTTCCCTCCCCTGGATCCATTCCCTTCTGCTTCCTGGGTTGCTAACAATCGCGCTGTTGTCGGGGACAGCAAAGAGGTCGATTCTAGAAAGCTCTTCCACCATGGCATGCTGGGAAATGTGGACGCACATCTGTCCTCTGAGGGTGGAGCCAGGGTTGGCAGCCCGTGGCATGCTGGGAAGTGTGGATGCACATCTGTCCTCTGAGGGCGGAGCCAGGCCCGGCTGCCCTGGGCTGTAGGTAGGTCAGCCTTGGCAAGGTAGACGCGCACCTCAGCTTCGGAAACCGCAGTCAGCATGCGCAGTGCGGACTTTCGTGCCAGTGTCCCCGTTTGTCTAACGTCACCCCTCCTCCCTCCGTAATACATTGCTATGCACACTCAGCTTAGTCTCCAGTGTACAGGTATCAAACACCTCTGAATTCTGTGAAACCACGCCCCTACTCTCCCTCCCTCCTGCCAGCCAGATCCTGTCACCTCCGGGGATCCTTGCTGGTCCCCATGCTCTGAATGTCATCAAAGCATCTTGGGCTTATGTGGTGGCCCAAAACCAGGGCAGTGGGCCCCGTGTCTGAGGCGGCTGCCCCCAGGGCCACCTTAGCCCTTGCCTGGAGACTCAGCACGGGGCAGAGCGACAGAGGAGGGGGCTCCAGCTCATAGCCTGCTCCAGCAGGCGGCCCCTGCACCCTGGGCGGTCTGTCCCCTGGCCACAGGCTGTGCTGCTGGGCTCGTGTCACCGCTGTTGGCGTGAGCTTGCAGCCTCTGTGGTCGCCCTCAGCAGCGTGGGAAGGGAGGCTCTGTGGGCTTCAGCCCCTTGCTGGACTTCTGGCAGCCTGAGCAGTAAAGCAGCAAAGAGAGCAGAGGAGACCGAAGCAGAAGCTGCTTGTGGCGCCCTCCAGAGCCGCGCGGTCCCACAGAGCCTTCTGCAGCCATGGGCGTGTCCTCGGTCTGTGCTGCCGCGGGCAGTGGCCACAGGCCGGTGTGCCTGGGAGGGGGATGGGGAGTTTTTAATTTCATTTCACTGGATGTCAGTGTGCGCTTGCGCAGGCACCTGCGGCTCACAGCTACCAGGCTGGGTGGCACAGACACAGACTACGTGTTCCTGGTCTGGGTGGCTTTGCAAGACAGGCTGTCACTCCAATGAGGTGAAGGCGCCCCCCCCGGGTCCTGTGGTCTTCCACAGAGCCTGCTGTGGCTGTCAGCAGGTCTTGCTTGAGCTGATGACCCTGCAAGCTGGGGGCCAGGAGCTGTGGTCAGGTGGGTAGCCCTGGCCTGTACCACGAGTGGCCACTAGTGGGAGCCTCAAAGTCCCTGTCCCTGGGGCACAAACCCTCCAGCGGGTGCTCAGGGCTCAGTGTGGTGGGGGGTGGGACCTGTGGCGGTGGACACCCCACCCCAGCATCCCTGCTGGTGGTGCCGAGGGTCCCCCTGGGCCAGGGTCTGGGGTAAAGGGGACACACAGCTGGGCCGTCCCAGCTGGTGGCATTTGCTCATGAGCTACCTGGATGGGCACGGACATCCTTCCTGCAGCGCCCTGAGCTCTGTTTTGCCTTCTGTGTCGTCAGCCACCGTCAGCCATGGTCCAGAAACATTGAATGGAACATTCCAGAAATCACCAACTCACAGGAGCGTGATGGAGGCGCAGGCTGTCCGGCTCCGTCCAGCCGTCTGCGCCCCAGATCTGAGCTCTGGATACCGCCTCCCCCGCCAGCGCCTGAAGCCGTCTGGCTTCTCAGGTGCCTGTGGCCGAGGCTGGTGCCCGTGTTCAGGCAGCCCCGGTTGTGCTTCCTAACGGCCCTAAGGAGCCAGAGAAGTGGCTGGGAGCTGTTGCATTGTGCTGCGGTCAGCGCTCTATTTTTTCATTTGTGCACGGTTGTGGCGAATCTCTGTTTATCTCTGTCTTCCCCGCGTCCCGGTATCACTGGGTTCAGCACCATCCACGGCTCCAGGCAGCCGCTGGAGGGTTTGGAATGCTTTCCCCCACAGATAAAGGGGAACCACTTTTGAGATCATGTCATCCAGTGTGTACCGGGGATCTCACAGGCCCTGGGAGTGGAGTGAGGGTGGAGTCGTAGAGAACCTCAGGCAGCCACTTCTCCTGCAGGGTCCCCGTCCTTCTCCGCTGTTCCTAGTCTCCCTGTCCTCAAGCATGGGGAGTTACCTCGAGGGCAGCTGTGAGTTCATCCTGGTGCCGAGTCGTCCTCAGCGCCCGGAACACTGGAACACGTGGCTGTTGTATGCATAGCAGCCCACTCTGAAGGTGAGGCTGGCCAGCGTTTAATTTCATGCAGATTTGCCTTTGAGGCTGGCGCTGCAGAGCCATCTCCACGCAGCGGTCCCTTTGAAGTCCCCTGGGGCGCCTCTTGAGAGCCCTGCTCCAGGAGGCGAGGTGAGATGCAGAGCGAGTGTAGACTGCCACCCAGCAGCGTGAGCTGTGACTGCAGACTGCTCGGCTCTGTCTGTGTCACCTGTCCCAAGTGGCAGCTGCTCTGTGTTCAGCGGCTGAGCTCATCAGAGGAGGCGCTAGGGCAGAGCTGGGGACAGAGCTGGAAATGTCACTCAAGAGGGGTGGGCTGCCTCCCCCAGCCCTTCCATGGCCTCTAAGGCCTTCTCAGCCACACACTCACCCTCACCTCCATCCACTGCTTCCCAGTTACCAGAATGACTAGGATCTTCTAACAGTGATCTCCTCAACTCAATGAAAATGAAAAGCTGGGGGCAGGTGATGGGCGTCTTTGGAAATAGAAATTGTTCTTATTTCAGAAACTGGGGAGTCCCAGGGCAGTCTGAGTGAAGCCATTCAGGGGCACCTCACCGTGACAGCCTCCCCTGGTGGGAAGCGGAGCGCCAGGTCTCAGCTCTGCGGGTTCTGTCCGCACGGCATGCAGGCTCGGGAGAGGTCAGCCATGATGCTTACACGGTGTGCAGTGAGCAGCTCAGCTGCGGTAGGGGATGGAGGAGCCGGCACTGGGATGGACCTCCAGGGGCCGGGGGTGTGTGCCTGGGAACCTGTGTAGCCCCCATGTCTGCTCTATAAAAGTTGGGCACTAACTTTTTAAAAGATTTATGTATTTGAAAAACAGAGTAATAGTGAGAGAGGAAGAGAGAGAGATCTCCCCTCTTCTAGTTCACTCCCCAAATGGATGCAATAGCCAAGGCTGGACCAGGTCAAAGCCAGGAGCCAGGGATTCCAGTCAGGTCCCCTACAGGGGTGGCAAGCACTTGGGCCATCCTCTGCTGCCTTCCAAGTGCATTAACAGGGAGCTGGATCAGAAGTGGAGGCAGCTGGAACTCAAACTGGAGTTCCAAGATAGGGGATGCCAGTGTCACACATAGTGGTTTAACACACTATATATATATGTGTGTGTGTGTGTATGTGCGCGCGTATGTGTGTGTATATATATATAAAATAGATTTATTGTATTTATTTGCAAGAGAGAGAGAGAGAGAGAGAGAGAGAGAGAGGTCTTCCCTCTGCTGATTCACTCCCCAAATAGCCACAACAGCCAGGGCTGCGCTGGGTTTAAGTCAAGATTTAGGAGCTTCCTCTGGGTCTCCTATGTGGGTACAGGGACCCAAACACTTGGGCCATCTTCTGTTGCTTTCCCAGGCACATTAGTAGGGAGCTGGATCAGAAGTGAAGTAGTCGGGACTCGAACCGGCACCTATGTGGGATACCAGTGTTGCAGACAACAGCTTTGCCCGTTACGCCACAGTGCCGGCCCTTTAACACACTATTAACCCATGTTGCAGATGAGTAAACAGAGGCTTTGAGAGCTTGAGGGTGCACAGCTCAAGGCAGACCTGGAATTCCCCACCTCAGCCAAGAACACCCCCCCCCCCCAGTTCAATGTCACATGCAGATGGAAGTCTTCCAGGATCCGAGCAGCTCATGGGTGGCACTAGGAGCTCTGTGGTGAGTCAGAGGAAGGCCCTCCGGCCACAGCTGGCACCTGCACTGGGACTGTGTCGATGGGGGGGGGCTGGCCCCCCAGGCGCCCCTCATCTCTGGAGATGAGTACACAGCTACCCCTCAGGGTGCAGAGGTGCTGAGTCAGGGGAGAGAACATCCACCTCTGGGGGTGTTTCTGAGCCAGATTCAGAACGAAGCTGTCCGTAGGGGCACCCAGGGAAGAGTCCCCCCACCCCCACCCCGTCTCCCGTCCATCCCAGCCTTGACCCCCTTCCCCCACTTCCAGAGTTTCGTAGTTTTTTTTTTTTTTTAAGATTTATTTATTAATTTGAAAGGCAGAGTTCCAGAGAGGGACGGGGTGGGGAAGGGGCACTCATCCACTGGGTCACTCACCGAGTGTTGGCAATGGCCAAGGCTGGGAGCTGGAAACCCGGTCAGGGTCTCCCAGGTGAGAGACAGGGACCCAAGTGCTTGAGCCATCACTGCTGCCTCCAGGGTCTGTGTTAGCAGAAGCTGGGGCTGGGAATGGGCTCAAGGACTCAAACCCAGGGGTTCTAATGCGGGACACAGGTGTCTTACCTGGCTCTCGGCTGACCGGTGTTCGCCTCCCTGAAGGATTTTTTAGTTTTATTTATTTATTTTTTTGAAAGGTGGAGTGACACAGAGTAAGAAAGAGAAAGAGATCTTGCACCTGCTGGCTCACTTTCCCAAATGCTTGCAACAGCCAGAACTAGGCCAAGGCAGAGCAGGAACCGGGAACTCCATCTGGATCTACCCGAAGTGGGGCAGGGCCCAAGCACTTGGGCCATCATCTCATCCTCCGCTGCCTTCCCAGGTGCATCAGCAGGCAGCTGACCCCAAAGTGGAGCAGCTGGGGCTCAAACCAGGCACCCTCAGTGGCTGCCACAGTGCCCGCTCCACCAGCCTGGGAAGGTTTCACAACAAACCTCCTCCAGTAAAAGCAAGCGCTCTCGGGGCTGGCAGAGACACCAGCGGCGACTCTGGGCCCGGCCGCCACTTGGTGCGTTATGATCACCCCAATGCTGGGAGAGGGAGCAGAGCCTGAGGCAGCCCAGGTCGGGGGGCCAGGGTTCCCATCTCAGCAGCACTCGCCTGGGGAGAGGTGTGCTCAGAGCAGTCTGTGCGGCCTCTGGGACCTCCTGGACTTAACCTTCAGAACACCTACGGGGTCATAATCAGAAGGCCCATGGCTGGGGCGGCTGGATGACCGCTGAGGCCCGGGGCGGGGGGAGCACCATGCCAGCAGCATGATTTGAACTCCTTGGCACAGACAGGAACCCTACAGAAAGGCAAGTGATGGGAAAGACAGGGAAAGCCTGCTTGTTTGCGGGAGTAGGGGATGTGGGGGCAGCGCAGCAGGAGAGGAAGTGCTGGAGAAAGTGGGCGGCGTCCAGCCCCGTGTCTGCACCGTGCCTCGGGGCCTGGGAGTGTGGGCGGGCTAACGCCTGTCTCCCCAGTCTTGGGTTGAAGTCCTAGCCGCCCCCACCCCTGCAGCTCAGGATGTGACCCTAACAGGGAAACGTGACGATGGCAGGTGCAGTCCCTTACGTTGCCGAGGTCACCGTGGAGGAGGACGGGCTTGAATGCACCATGGGGAAATTTGGAGACACGCGCACCCACGCACCAGGTGAAGACCAGAGTCGGGTGGCCCATTCTTGTCCCGCACCTGCGCAGCGCTCACGCCCCCCCCCCCCCCCCACCGGGGATGCCTGGGTGCTAGCTATGTGTGGAGCATCACCAGCGCCATCCTCACAGATGTTGGGTGAGACTCCCGGGAGCAGCCTGCGGAGCCCCGGGGCCAGCTCACTGTGGATGAGAGACATCTGCCGGCCGGCCGGCTGGCCTACGAACCGACCAAGGAGGAACCATCGGCCTGTGAGCAGGAAATGACTTCTCCCTGAAGGGAATCCAATGCTCTGGGTCTGTTTGACTTTTTCCTGCTCCGGGGCAGATTGGAGGGTCCCACATGGCATGTGGTGTTTACTTTTGCTACAGGACCAGAAAGACTTGTGCCATGTTTCCACGTGATGTGACCCTGGTGTCTCTGTGCTGAGCCCACGGGAGACTGTCACCCCCGCCCCAGGGCCGGCGGCCGAGCCACGGTTCCCACGAGCAGGAGCGGATTGCGGAGAACGGGAACTTTCCCTCACATTGTCCTGGTCTTGCTCCTGCTTCACTGCCAAGGACAAGTGACCTGCAGAGAGAGAGGGGGACGGAGGGAGGGCCGGGCTCCCAGGTGGCAGCAGAGTCACATTTTATGTGGGGACTTTCAGTCCAGTTTCCTCGTTACTGAGCAAAGGTGACCCGTGAGGCTGCCAGAGACAGGGGATCGACAGAGGGTTCAGAAAAACAGGAACCACCAGTTCATGAGAACTTAGAGGGAAAAAAAATAGTTTCAAGAACTGAGAAGTTGCCACATTATAGTGAAAGAATGTCAGGCTTTGGAAATGACAGAAACCGAGCCATTTCCACCTTGCCGGGCTGGCGGCGTCGGTTACACGAGACGCGACCACACACAAGCACAGGCATTTCTTATAATACCGCACCATTTACAGGCAAGCCGCTGCTTTCTGAGCATTTCATGGAAAGCTATTTTGGTAGCCAGGGTGGCCCGAAGCGGCGTGTGATCATCAAGAGACTGAAGTCCTGGCTTCAGACTCGGGGGTGGGGAGTGCACAGCCCGAGGAGGCGGTAGGACCTGCACCTGGGCCCCCTGCCTCCCACAGACCCCTGCCCACTTCAGAAACCTGGCCAGACTGCTGGGAACGTCCAGCCCTGCCCCTGGGCAGCAGGGACAGCCCTGTGGCAGGGCAGAGTGGGCATCCTGGTTCACCCAGGGCCCTGCTGTTTGTAACACGTGCCAGCTTTCCGACCTGAAAGTGATTATTGTACAATTGAGGACCCGATTTGAGGCTAAGCAGAAACTATGTAATTACCGTGTCTGTAAGATGTGAAAGGCTTTCAGGTCATGTCTTTTTTTTTTTTTTTCCTTTTTAAGATTTATTTATTTGAAAGGCAGAGTTACAGAGAGAAAGGGAGAGGTCTTCCATCCCCTGGTTCACTCCCCAGTGGCTGAAACACCCAGGGTTGGGTCAGACCAAAGCCAGGAGCCAAGAACTCCATCTGGGTCTCCCACACAGGCAGGTGGTGAAGGCCCAAGCCCTTGGCCATTTCTGCTGCTTTCCCAGGTGCCTTAGCGGGGAGCGGGATCGGAAGGAGAAGCAGCCAGGACTTGAACCAGTGCTCATATGGGATTGCTGGCATAGCAGGTGGTGACTTAACCTGCTGAGTCATGACAGGAACCTCAGGTCATATCTGAAAGTGCCAGCCAAAAACATGCCCTGAGGGCAGAGGTTTTGCTTGCACCCCTGGGGCAGTGCCTGCTGGGGCCAGGACGCCAGGGGTGGGGTTTTGCCAACAAGACAGCAGGAAGCAAATATTCCTCACCTGTGTTCCTACCCGAGAGCTGTCTGCAGGCACTATGGGGCACATTTCCTTCCAGTCCTTTTCCTCTTTGTGTGTTTGCTGATTGCCTAAGTGATGCCTTGGATACTTGGTCTCCTTGGATATTGAGAAGAGGACGGCTGACGGTGCATCTTGTGCCTCCTTGTCCCAAACCCCGACTTGCGGGCAAGCACGGTGGCCTCTCTGTGGGAGGGCTCGGCCTTTAGGGCTGTGTTTAGGGTGTGCCCTCCCCGCTGAAGTGTATTAGGGCTCAAACCCGATGAACTTGTAGCTGTGCACCGAGAAATATGGGAAGGATTAAATTCGGCCTCCAGAAATACTGACATTATCTTATTTTAAGTAATTTGTTTGAGAGAGCGAGAGAGTGAAAGGGCGAGCCTATACCCACTGGTTACATCCACTTGTTACAACCCAAATGCCCAGAATGGCCAGGGCTGGGCTGAGGTTGAAGCCAGGAGCCAGGAACTCAATGCACGTCTCCTACGTGGGTGGCAGGAACCCAATTATTTAAGCCATGGTCTGTACTAACAGGAAGCCAGAATTGGTGCAGAGCCAGGAACTGAAGCTGTGGCATGGCTGAATGTGGGTATCCTATCCAGGAGCCAAACACCTGCCCCAGAAATAGGCATGGTAAAAGCAAGCGTGCTTGGAGCAGACTGCTTCTGGGGAGAGCTGGTTTTCTTTTTCTTTTCCCGTTTTCCCCCAAAATTTATTTTATGTATTCGAAAGGCAGAGTTACAGAGAGAGAGAAAGGCAGAGATAGAGATCTTCTATCTGCTGGTTCACTCCCCAGATGGCCCCAGTGGCTGGGGATGGCCCAGGCCAAAGCTGGGAGTGGAGCAGCTTCTATTTGAACCAGTGCTTATACGGGATGACGGGTGGTGGCTTAACTCATTGTCCCTCAGTGCCAGCCGGCCACCCCAGGGTGGGAGGGGGTTGGGCTGGTTTAAAAGGAGAAAACCTGAGCCCTGTTAGTTGTTCTTTTGTAAATTGCCTGCTCCTTGTCTGCCCACTTCCTCCTCCCTCCCTTGTCTTCTGGCTTTTCTGCAGAAGCTCCTCTGACAGCCTGGATTTTAAACTTTAATGCACCTGTTGCAAGTGCTTTCATTGCAAATGCTTTCCTTCAGCTTGTTTTTTTTTTTTTTTTTTTTTTTTTACCATGTCTTTTATCTTCGAGACATCCTTAATTTTTAACTTACTATTTTCTTTTGAATATCCAGATTTTGTCTGGCTTGGAAAGTCTGCTCCTACCCCCCAGTTTGCAAAAAAGTATTGTCACATTTTCTTCTGATCCTTTATAATTTTATTTTGGAAGCTTAATAGCAAATCTGTCAGAATTTATTCTTGTCTACAACTGGAAGGAAGGGGGTCTACATTCTGCTAAGATGGGTAATGAATTTTCCCAGGTGATTTATTAAGGAGCCTAGCTTTTCCCACTGAACTGATGGGATTTTAAGTTGGTGGGTTTTGGGGGTGTGCGGGTGAAATAGGCAGTGTTCAGCTGGGACTGAGCAGAGCTTGGCCGCGAGGGCTCTGGTGTTCAGGGCGCCTTGTGATGTCCAGGCCACTAAGAGCTCTCAGCGAATATTGAGAAAGAAGCAGGAGGCCGGCGCCACGGCTCACTAGGCTAATCCTCTGCCTGCGGCGCCGGCACACTGGGTTCTAGTCCCGGTCGGGGCACCGGATTCTGTCCCAGTTGTCCCTCTTCCAGGCCAGCTCTCTGCTGTGGCCCAGGAGTGCAGTGGAGGATGGCCCAAGTGCTTGGGCCCTGCACCCGCATGGGAGACCAGGAGAAGCACCTGGCTCCTGCCTTCGGATCAGCGCGGTGCGCCGGTTGCAGCGGCCATTGGAGGGTGAACCAACGGAAAAAGGAAGACCTTTCTCTCTGTCTCTCTCTCTCACTGTCCACTCTGCCTGTCAAAAAATTAAAAAAAAAAAAAAAGGGAAAGAAGCAGGAGAGAGGACGCACTGGCCGGGGGCCTGTGGTAATGAGCATGATGGAGGGACATTGGAGCCAAAGCAGAGAGGTTTCAGAGGCAAGCCTGGGAGAACAGGGCCTAGGTGGTCAGCTCACGGCACAGTGGATGCCCAGTGCCAGACACAGGCCGGGCCGGGCAGGGCCCCCAGGCGAGCTGGGAGAATCACATTCAGGTATCTGGGTACTGGGGCAGTTTGATGTCAAGGGTGAACAGTAGACAAGTCACCGAGCAGAAAATGGATCTGAGTTCTCTGGGGGGAGGTGGGGGGAGTAACAAAAAGATCCACGAAAGTTAACCTCAAGAGTAGGAATAGACACACACAAGGCGACAAGTCGTGCCTGAGTGCGGAGGGTGAGCTGAGCCTGGCGATGCGGGGCTGTCCCATTTGCCAAGGGCTCCGAACAGCTGCGAGTGTGGGCCCCATGCACAGAAGTCTTTCTAGGGTGCTGCACTCCATCTTGCCAGCTTTGGGACCCCCAGCCCATTCTGTCCCCCCACCCCCATTCTCGGGGCTGGATCTGCGGCAGGTGTCGGCAGGGCCGGCTTCACTGGCAGGTGCTCCGGGGCCCTGTGCTTGGGAGGGCCTGGCTTGGCTTAATGTTCTGCAGTTGCCATCTTGAAATTCTTAGTGACATTTGAACACGTGTTCATTGCACTGTGGGCCTCACGAGTTAGGTAGCTGGGCCTGGACATTGGTCATGAAGGAGCTTCCTCCCTGCTCCAGGGAGCTGCCGCTGCTGGGGGAAGCAGAGCTGCCTTTGTGACCTGGGCTCTCCACCACCGCTGGATGTGCAGCAGACACAGGTGTGCGAAATGTGGCTTAAAGGCAGCCTATGGGAACGAAGGCATGGGTGTAGAATTGGCAGTGAGATTCTGACCGTGTTAAGAGCCTCCAGCCCCGTGACTTTCTGTATACTCGAGCTGTGTTCTGGAAGCGTCCACAGGGGAAAAAGGCTGCCAGCAGGAGGCCTGAGTGCTCCATGGAACTGACGCTGCAAACCAGGAACGGATTACTGAGACTCAGGGGCCGGATCTCTCTGGCCCTTCCTAGGACCTGCTCCATGAGGGGGAGCTCTTGAGCAACTTTGCAGTTGACCCGCACATCTCAGGGACCCCTTGGCATTGAGGAGCCCAATTCTCTGCTCAGAATTCTTCTCTCCCTACCAAGCCCTGCCACCTTAGGGTCCTCCCTCTCCAGGGGCATCGACATTTGGGGATGAGAGAACACCAGTGACAGGTGTCTTTCTATGACTACAGAGAGAGGAGGCTCAGGCCAAGTATGCACAGAAGCGTCCCAGGGAGGGAGCCCCGCTGACAACCCACGTTCCACCCAAGCTGTCCCGGGGTTCTCCTGAGCTGCACGCACTGGCCATCAGCCATGGTGAGCTCGCCAAGCCTGGTAGCTCAGCCAACAGGTGACACGAGATGGAACAATCCAGCTCAGCTGACTGCTGTTGTCCACAGGAAGCAGAGACTTCGGTAAAACTGCTCCTCTGCTGCTTTTCTGTCTGGGACACCTGCAGGTCAGCTGTTGAGAAAGATGCCTGTAAGGTAGCACCAAAACGGGGCCGGTGTGGCAGCGTAGCAGGGAACGCCGCCGCCTGCAGCACTGCCCTCCCATATAGGCCGGTTCATGTCCCGGCTGCTCCATTTCCAATCCAACTCCCTGCTAGTGTGCCTGGGGAAAGCAGTGGAGGATGGTCTAAGTGCTTGGGCACCTGCCACCCACGTGGGAGACTCAGATGAAGCTCCTGGTTCCTGGCTTTGCCCTGGCCCAGCCCTGGCCATTGGGGCCATTTGGGGAGTGAACCAGCAGATGCAAGATCTCTCTCTCCATATATATGTGTGTGTGTCTCTTCCTGTCTCTTAGTAATTCTGACTTTCAAAAAAATAAATCTTAAAAAAAAAAAAGGCAGCACCACAGGTGTGGCAGAGGATACTGCTGATAGTGGTGTAGATAGTAGACACTATGTCTCAAAGGTTGTACAGTCAGATGTAGAGTGTTGATCCAACAGAAATATCTCAAACCTACAGGACTTCTGAGGCTTTGGCCATGCATTATAAATGTCCAAATGTGCACTTTGAAAGCATCCAAAATGGCATAAAATATGCATCATATGCTAAACGTATGATGGTGGAATTTGCAACTGTTTTTCTTTTTTGTTTTTATCTTGGAGAATTTCCTAGAATAAGAGTTCCAAAAAATGGATTTTAGAGCAAAACATATGTTATGTGAGAATAGCAATGTACTACAGAAGTGATAGTAGCTAACGCAACATCAAAGCAAAAGAGCATTCAAAACAAGGGAACAAAACCTGTTCTAGAAGATTAGAAAGAATGAATTACTAGGGACTGAAAGACAAGTGGCGTTTTAATTGAAATAAAAGAAATGAGAGGAGAATTTGGATGGGAGCAGGAGTGTGGTCAGGGCAGGGTACGGTGGCCCAGGGCAGGCACATGCAGGGCGCACTGCTCAGGCAGGCCGGGGTGCAGGGGGAGGTTAAGGCAAGCTGTGAGCCTCTGCTGCCGGATCCCAGTGGTGGGTGTTTTTTTTTTTTTTTTTTTTTTTAAGATTTATTTATTTATTTGAAAAGCAAGTTACAAAGACAGAAAGAGAGTCTGAGATGTTTCTAGCCACAGGCTCACTCCCCAAATGGCCTCCATGGCCAGGGCTGGGCCAAGCTGACCCCAGGTGCTCCATCTGGTCTCCCACGTGGGTGCAGGGGCCCATGCACTTGGGCCGTCTTCTGCTGTCTTCCCAGGTGCATTAGCAAGGAGCAGAGCAGCCTCTGGAACTCAAACCATTGCCTGCATTGCAGATGGCAACTTAACCCACTGGGCTCTAAGGCAGGGCCCTGGTGCTGTGTGTTTCACCTGCAGGTATAGTGTGCTTGTGTGTGTGTGTGTGTGTGTGTATGAGTGTGCGTGTGCACGCATGCACGTGTGTATACGGGGGGTGGGTGGTCCTTAAAGATTTTTTTTTGACAGGCAGAGTGGACAGTGTGAGAGAGAGACAGAGAGAAAGGTCTTCCTTTGCCGTTGGTTCACCCTCCAATGGCCGCCGCGGCCGGCGCACCGCGCTGATCCGATGGCAGGAGCCAGGTACTTCTCCTGGTCTCCCATGGGGTGCAGGGCCCAAGCACTTGGGCCATCCTCCACTGCACTCCCTGGCCATAGCAGAGAGCTGGCCTGGAAGAGGGGCGACCGGGACTAGAACCCGGTGTGCCGGCACTGCAAGGTGGAGGATTAGCCTCCTGAGCTGCAGTGCTGGCCCTAAAGATTTTTGATCAGAGGATGCAACAGTGAAGCATAGCTTTAGAACAGCCTAGTTCTGGGCAGCACTGAAATACAGACATGCTAGAGAGACTCACAGTCCCTCTAGAAGTTGCTCCCAGCCTGGAAGCTTGGTGTGGCAGGCAAGGATTGGCCTGGACCACGTGCGGTGATGGAATGGCCTCTGCGAGCCACAGTCCAAACACAAGTACCAGGGAGAAAGGCCTGAACTGTTAGGTCCTGGTTTCCCAAGTCATAGTGATGTTTAGGAGCTCTGAGCAGATGGCCACACCTGCGCCTGTTTAGCAGGTGCACCAGGAGAACGCAGCATGTGTGAAGGGTGGACCTGAGTCATCATTTCTCTTGCCCAGGCATTAAGAGTATGACCTGGGGGGCCGGTGCTGTGGCACGGTGGGTTAAAGCCCTGACCTGAAGCGCCGGCATCCCATATGGGTACCAGTTCTAGTTCCGGCCCCTCCTCTTTTGATCCAGCTCTCTGCTATGGTCTGGGAAAGCAGTAGAAGATGGCCCAAGTCCTTGGGTCCCTGCACCCACGTGGGAGACACAGATGAAGCTCCTGGCTCCTGGCTTTGTATCGCTGCAGCTCTGGCCATTGCGGCCAATTGGGGAGGGAACCAGTGGATGGAAGACCTCTCTGTCTCTACCTCTTTCTGTAACTCTGTCTTTCAAATAAATAAATAAATCTTAAAAAAAAAAAAAAGAGTATGACTCGGAATTATTGTTGCAGAATCAGTGAAGTAAGTCCGTCTATGGGACTCCCCCAGCTCCCCCAAGTGAGTACTGGCTGAGCAGCCGCTAGCATCCAAGAGAGGCATCCACATGCCAGGGGCGCATGGCGGCTGCAGTGAGGTCAGCCATCCACGCGGAGATCGTGGGAGTGACGAGGGCCATGGAGAAGTGGGAGGCACAGGCAGGCCTACTGTGGCTGGCCATTAACTCCCATCCCAGGCAGGGTTAGCTCAATGGAATATCTGGATTTTTTAAAACGAGGAAAAGTTCTGCTATTTTTAACTAGCGATATCCTCTGCTCACTGATTTTCATGCCCTGGAATCTCACCAGTTTGCACAGTGAAATTGTTAAGAACACGATAAGTGGCTGACTCAAAGGAGGCCTGGAGTTGGGAAGTCTCGGGCTTGTTTATGCATGAGACACAGATCATCCGGGGAGCATCACAGACAGCGCTTTGTGTGCATAGCCAGTGCGGCCCCTCCAGACCACCTGCTGGGTCCGCTCCGCCTCCGTCCCCGCTCTGTCCCCATGCTGCTGCCTCATACCACACACCCATCCATGTGTGTTCACTGGCGCCCTGTGTGCAGGCATTTTGCACATGAAACTTTTAAAAGTTTACTTATATTTAAGAGGCAGAATGGCAGAGAGAGAGAGAGAGAGAGAGAGAGAGAAAGAGAGAGAGAGAGTGTGTGTTCCATCCACTGGTGCACTCCTTAAATGCCCACAACAGGCCAGGCTGAAGCCAGGAGCCAGGTATTCCATCTGGGTCTCCCACATGGTTTGGCAAGGGCCCAGGTACTTGAGCCATCACCTGCCACCACCCAGGGTGCACCTGAACAGGAAGCCAGATCAGAACCAGAGGCAAGGCTCAATCCTACGCACTCCGGTATGGGACACAGACATCCCAGGTGGTGGCCCACGTCGCTGTGCCACAACACCCTGCCCTTCCTCAAGGACACAGGGTGGAAGGTTTTTAGAAGTTAGAAGGCAGATGTGATAGTTAGCAGACAGGATGGAAAACACCGGAAGCTGATTTACTTTGGAATATACTGCGGCTATAGTTGGGATTGGGAAGCAGCAAGATTCAAATGGGATGAAAACAGATCACAGGTATAGAACTGAGCACTTCAGAGTGGGTACCGATGAGGAGACACAGGTGGATCAGGAAGGACTCCCCAGGGAAGTGACCGTGGCCTTGGGAGGGTACCACCCAAGGAGGAAGTGTGAATGCTGCAGGGGGCTTGGGTGATGGGACTGAGCTTCAAGGAGGGATGGAGACTCCGCCTGGGCCCATGGCCTGGTGAAGCCTCTGGATGAGACCGGGAGAGGCAGGAGGATTTTCATGTGCAGAGGTGGTCCAGGTCGGGGGAAGGTCCAGCAGGTGCGAAAGTGTGCAAAAGGTCATGTCAAGGCTGCGTGCGCCGGAGGCGTCCTGTGTGTCGCTGGGCCGACTCAAGAGAGCCTAAAGCTACAGGTGCCCATTCAGGAGGAGAGACTAGTTTGGGTCAGATCTGCACTGACATAAGTGTGCAAATGTGGGTGGGTGTTCACCACAGCACCCTCGGGAGGACACGCTATTCCATCAGCCGACTTTGCTGCTGCTCCAGACACAGCTGAGATTCCTTTTTGGGCTAGCAGTCACTGCATGGGCTCCATTAGAGGCCGTCGTGAAAAGAACACTCAGTGTTTTGGCTTCAACGCAGTGAGGCCCCTACCTGGTTCACTCCCCCCCACCCCGCCCCGAATAGTTTGTAAAATGGCCTGCATGGAACTCGTCACTCTGTGAAGCATCTGTTGGGGTGCACGATGGGCCCAAAAGAAGAACTTGAAGATCAAACCTGAAGCAGCAGAAGCTGTGACTTCCACCTAACAGGGACTGGGGATTGTCACCTTTGTTCTTCAGTGACAATTTCAACGTGCAAACTGGTGGGATCCTGACGCAGCTCAGTTAGCGGTGCACCTTGCTGGTTCCAAATAGGAGGAAAGCTCCCTTGTTCTATAGGATCAGTTCTACTTAGAAAGCTCCCTTGGTTTTTTTTTTTTATTTTTTTTATTTTTTTTATTTTTTTATTTTTTACAGGCAGAGTGGACAGAGAGAGAGAGACAGAGAGAAAGGTCTTCCTTTGCCGTTGGTTCACCCTCCAATGGCCGCCGCGGCCGGCGCACCACGCTGATCCGAAGGCAGGAGCCAGGTACTTATCCTGGTCTCCCATGGGTGCAGGGCCCAAGTACTTGGGCCATCCTCCTCTGCACTCCCTGGCCACAGCAGAGAGCTGACCTGGAAGAGGGGCAACCGGGACAGAATCCGGCGCCCCGACCAGGACTAGAACCCGGTGTGCCGGCGCCGCTAGGTGGAGGATTAGCCTGTTGAGCCACAGCGCCGGCCAAGCTCCCTTGTTCTATAGGGTCATTTCTACTTGGAATACCCTTTCTTCACTGCATACTACAGCGTGGACATGACTCCAAAGTGGTATTTGGGGCGGAGTGTTATTTTAGGCTACCATCATGGGCTTGTCAGGTGCTTGATGTGGATTCTTTTACTCCCTCCTCCCCCCACCCCCCAAATCACTCCTGGCTCCCTCTGCTATGTATCTGCATGCTCCTGCGTTGTGGACGCTGAACCCTCGGCTCTCTGCTGTTTTCCTGATTATGCAGTCATCGCTGGGAGAACACCCTGAGCTGTTGTGAAGGCAGACCTCCCCCTTGGGCTGAGGTCAGGTGGGCTGAGTGTCCCCGGAGCACCTGGGGCTGGGGCTGCCTCCGTTGGGTGCAGTGGTCTTTGCTAGAGGCGCATCACTTGGGATTCCGAGTTAAGACATGGAGGAGGTGTGCAGAAAACAAAACCTTGGTTGTTTTTAGCCTTCTCCACCTGCTGGGTAGGGAGGACCCCCATGGCCACCTTGCACAGCCCCTCCTGCCCTTCGACACCACTCTGCGACGTCCCCTCCAGTGGCCAGCCCAGTTCACTTTCTCATGGCTGAAGAACTTCCTCATTTTCATCGAGCTGACCTGCGCTTTGGAAATTAGCCGACTTCTGATGTGTAGTCTGCTCTTGGGTCCACGGTGGCTCAATTTGTCTGCCTCCCTTTGCCCCACCGGGATATTCCCAATCCCAAAGTCCCTTTGACTGCATCCCACCTAACAGTTCCCTTTGCTAAATATTCTCAGCTGTCTCCATCCTGTTAAAACTGGGTCTTAGAATGCAGCAGGATACTTCAGTGAGGTTTGCCCGCCTGGAGCAGGAAGGGCCGCCACTGCCCACCTTGCTGGGCCCTGTTTGTGCATGTGGGACCTCTTTGCTTAGCTGTTGGTTATGGCACCCTTCTTGTGACTCAAGGACTCCCATAAGACTTTTGCCCCCTTAATTTCTGCTACAAAAGACAAATCTCTATATTCTGAACTTATGGGCTTGTATGTTTTCTCATACAAAAGTGCATAATCTAATATTCCCTGTATTTAACTCTGTTTTTGGAATATTTAAGTCATTGTCTGTCCCATCAAAATCTTCTGGTATTCATTATCCCTTCAGGGACTCCGTCATCAAGGGCTCTGACAGATACACCATCTGCATTGTTTCTAGGTAGGGCTAGAGAGAGGGAGATACAGAGAGACATCTTCCATCTGCCGGTTCCCTAGCTGAGGCTGGCCCAGGCCGAAGCCAGGAACCAGACTTCATCCGGGTCTCCATGCTGCATCAGAAGTTGCCCAGCTGGGACTAGAACCATATGGGAGGCCGGCGCCGCGGCTCAATAGGCTAATCCTCCGCCTGCGGAGGCCAGTCTCTCTGAGAGTGACGTTGCCTAAGGAATCCAGCCGCTCAGAGCAACACCAATAGTGATGCTTCAGCTCAGGCCGGCCAGCACCCCCACCCTCCCCCCCCACACACCCCAGCTGAGAATACTGATCGCACCAGCATTTGAGACGGAGGAGACGCTGCTAAACCTGCGCTTGCATGGGTGGTCCCGGCGTTTCCAACCCATCAGTCACCAGTCATGGGTAGCAAGTGCGAGGGAAAAACTTGTTCTTTGGCCGGCGCTGTGGCTCAATTGGCTAGTCCTCCGCCTGTGGCGCCGGCACACCGGGTTCTAGTCCTGGTCGGGGCACCGGATTCTGTCTGGGTTGCCCCTCTTCCAGGCCAGCTCTCTGCTGTGGCCCGGGAGTGCAGTGGAGGATGGCCCAAGTGCTTGGGCCCTGCACCCCATGGGAGACCAGGAGAAGCACCTGGCTCCTGGCTTGAGATCAGCACGGGAGGGTGAACCAACGGCAAAGGAAGACCTTTCTCTCTGTCTCTCTCTCTCACTGTCCACTCTGCCTGTCCAAAAAAAAAAAAAAAAAGAAGAAGAAGAAGAAGAAGAATCATATGGGATACTGACCTTGCCAGTATCGCCACAGCGTCGGCCCCATAACAACATCAGGGTTTACATGGTGAGCAGAACTGGGCCTTAGGACTGAGGTCTGGAGCCTGAGCCGAGATAGTCCTCTAGGTGGCGCCAGTCAGATTTCCTGGGCCAGTCAAGCAATTGTGAAATCAGCAACCTGCACCAGAGCCTGGTTCTCCACCTCGGATTCCGGGATTTCCGGGGGGCCGGAGACTGCTGAAGCCTCGGGTGGCTGCTGGCTGCGTTTCCTTGGTTACCGGTCCTGACAGCCTGCCACAGGAAAATGACCTGAGCTGGATGGGACGCGTGCGCTGACCCAGCTGGCTCCTGGGACTCCCAACTTCCCTTTAGGTCTCCTAAAGCATTATTTTTGACATTGCACATTGTCAAGGGTTATAGCTCATTAGTTTATAGACGTAACATTTATTGCTATGCATACATGCATTTAAATTCCTTGAGATTCAGTTGGGGACACTTTTTTTTTTTAAAAAGTGCTGCAGTGTAAGTTCCTATTAAATATTTTGGAATTGGGGTGGAGGTGAAATTGTCTGATTTCCTCATAATGGCTGTGATTGCGGAGTGGTGCTGAGTCAGAGACACTTCGCCAAAGGGCTCCTTACCTGTGATGGTTGCAGCGAGTCCCACGAAAGTGAGTCCTGACATTCACGCGGTGTTTGGGTTGGGGCGTCCCGGGTCACGGGGGCGGAGGCAGCCATTGGCCCCAGTGGCCTTATAGGAAGAGGAAGGCTCTGTCCCGCCATGGGGGTGATGCAGCAAGCACGCGCCAAGGCCGTGCTCCTGCCCTTCCCAGCCTCGAAACAGAACTCCCCTCTTTATGTTTCCTGGCCTGTCGTGTTCAGGTCTAGCAGTGCGAAGTGGCCTGGGATGGCACCGGCCCCTGCGCTGGGTCCAGCCGGGAAGCACGAGCACGCTGAGGGCGCCGTGCTGGCTTGAAGCAGAGGCATGGGGCGCTGTCAGCCTCTCCCCAGGCGACCCTGTCTCCTCCCAGCTCTCTGCAGCACCCCTCCCACCTCCCCTCGGAGCCTCCCCTCTGCGGCTCCTTCTTCACCCCTACTCCGGGCCCCGCCTTCTTTGGTTCTTTCTTGTCTTCCTCACCAGTAAGACCCACTAACCATCACCTCTCCATCATCATGCCCCCACCTCTCTTGGGAGGGAATTTTATAAAAATCAACTTAATTTTGGGTAGCCTAGCGATTCCGTTGTGTCTGGAAATGCAGATGGTAGCACCCTGCATTTCTGGGTCCTGCACCCACCTAACCAGGGATGGGAAATATTTCTTAACCATTGGTATCTGTACTGAGCATGTATGTGCTTGCCATTGTCGCTCCCCGTCTTCGTGGGGGAACGACACAGGACCCTGCGCTGTTCTTTCGTCTGCTCGGCCCTCCCCGGGTTTGCTGCTGGTTCTTCCCGGGTTGGCTACTGACCCTTCCACCTCCGTGGAAGGGCGGTTCCCCCTGGCCACATTCCCCACTTCCGCAGGGGAGCGGCACACCGCCGGCCGGCTCTCTCGGGGGCTGCACAGGTGTTCCTTCAGCTAGATGTTCCCCTTAGATGTTCCTCTTAGATGTTCCTGGTACATGCCATCTCTCTCCTCCTTTATAGTCCTCCTCTGCCAATCCTAACTAGGCTGCCCACACGCCGAGTATGCTGCTCTCCTCCAATCAGGAGCAGGTCCTACAGTTTATTGGCTGAACTGGAGGCAGCTGTGTAGAAGCTGTTTTCTTCTCTCCCAGCACCATATTGTGGGAGAGCAGATGCATAGAATAAGTCTTAATTCCAGTAACTTAGTCTAGTCCGAGTTGCTCCCCACAGCCATTATTCCCTAATGTTCTGATGGCTGTTGGCGGGGTCTGGGGATGAGCTGTGGGCGTGGACACAGCAGGCAGGTGGAATCGACAGCCCCATCACGATGTCAGTAGCAGCATGTAGCACTTGTGAGACCCACGGATGTTCCCATGGGGCATGCGGGGACTTCTCCCTTCCCCAGCCCAGCTCCCAGCTATGGAAGGGTGACCTCAAAGCTCCTCAGGAAACCAGAAAGGGGAAGGAAAGGGCGCGAGGCCGGCGCAGTGGACAGGAGGCGGCGTCCTCTGGTTTCTGTCCAGAGGTAGGGTGGGACCCCGGGTCCTCTGCAGGCCTGGCCACTAGACAGAGCTCGAGTCAGGAGAGATGTGTGTTATCCTCCTGCTATTACCAGAAGGGTTGGAGAATATGGCTTTGGTATTTGGGAACCATGAGAGCCCTATACCCTACCCTAACCAGATGTGTTCACATGTTTGCGAGGGCCTGGGCACAGCAGGAAAAGGCAAGCCATTCCTTTTTAAAAAAATTTTTTTAAAAATTTATTTGAAAGGGAGAGAGAAAGACACTGAGAGATCTTTTGTTTGCTGCTTTACTCCTCAAATGACTGCAACAGACAGGGCTGGGCCAGGCCAAAGCCAGAGCCTGGATCTCCATCTGGGCCTCCCATGTGGGTGGCAGGAACCCAAACCTTGGGCCATCACCTGCTGCCTTCCCGAGTGCATTAACAGGGAGTGGGATTGGAAGTGGGGTAGCCAGGACTCAACCGGCTCCCATATGGGATGCTGGCGCCGCAAGCTGCAGCCTAACCCACCACCCCACTGCACTGGCTTTGCCTTGGCAGTTTTGCCTATAGAGGTTTCTCACCTGCAGTTTAGCCTGTAGCTACTTTAGGGGCGTTTCATAAAGGAACTAGATTTTCTTTGTACTCGGGGTCATTTACGGAGTGGCTGGTAACTCCAGTGCAGCTGTGAGCTTTGGAAGACCCTGCACATCCACCTTGGGAATGAAACTGGGTACAAGAAAGGAGCAAGGAACAAAGAAATTATCTCCTTGGAACAGTGGTTGAAGACACAGCTTGCAATGCTGTCACGGGGTGCGCTGGGTACTCCGGTGCAGCACCTGGGCCTGAATCCTATCTACTCTTGACTCCAGCTTCCTGCTAGTGTGGACCCCGGGAGGCAGCAGGTGATGGCTCAAGTAGTTGGGCTCCTGGTATTAGCCTGGCCCAGCCCTGTTGCAGGTATCTGGGGAGAGTGAACCAGTAGATTCTCTCTCTCTCAAATAAAAAGAAGAAATTATTCCCCCAGAAAATCACTCCTCCTGTATGCCCACTGCTAGAAACTCTTGACATCCTTTTAAAAAAATGCAAAAGTATTCATCAAGATTATCTGAACTTCACAAAGTGATAAGGGTTTCAGCTTAATAGAATCATTTCGGTCTAAAATTCATATTCAAAAAATCCCTAAGTAGTTTATCTCACGGGGCGGTAAAGGCAGGCGCATCACCCGTTTTACTGAGCTGAGCAGTTTCCGTCTGCGCGATGTCACTTCAGGTCACTCCAGGTGAACCGCACAGGGATCACACACAATGCAGAGGCAGTGACAGCGACTCGACCGGAAGTGGACATTTGTATTCCTAAGCACCCGGGAGGCCCGAGGATCCTGGAGGCGTCTCCCCGCGGACCAGCGCAGGAACGCACCCTCCGTGCCGCCCTCCTCCCGTCTGGCTAATTCCCGGCCGCGCACGCTTCTCCGCTCCATTTGCGTTAGAAGTTCGGTGTTAGCCTCCGGGCTTTGCTCTTGACACTGCTCCTAATCCTCTACTTGATATTCGAGATTGCCCTTCTCAGGGAAGAAGCTAGTTTCCAAATTGCACCTGCGCATTTGAAAGTCAATCCGATGCAAACGCTGGACTGGCCTCCGGTGCGCATTCACTCTGGGACGGAGAATGAATCCGTAATGAATATGCAAGACTCTGGCGGGGGTGGGGTAGGCCAGGAAGATAACTCAAAGGGGAGCCCTGGCTGCGGGGTGAAACCCAGGCTGTGGGTGGGGCCTTGTTCTCTCCCACCCTCGCCCTCACGCCCCGCACCACTCCAGCTGAGGCGCGGCACGGCCAGGGGGTGGGAGGCACCGAGTGTGAGACCAGGGTGAACACCGGGAGCATGGGCTGGCTGCAGGCGCCGTGCTCCCGCAGTGTGAACAAACACACGGTGCCCTGGGTTCCTTGATGCGTGTTTGAATCCATCAGTGTGGTTTCAAGAACTGGCAGTGAATGGTTTCTAAGAAGCTGCTGCTTTCGTGGCTCGCTCGCCATCCTCTGATACAGCTAGAGCGGTGGGGGACTGGACACTGAAGGGTTAGGGTCCATTGGAAGATGCTCAGGTCTTGGGGTGTCTTGGAGGGTGATGGCACCATCTGCACCCTCTCCCCTCTCGCCTACCCGGGGTGTGTGAGGAGTCAGGGTGGTCGCAGTGGAAATTTGGAGTATGGAGGGCTTGCTTTCCCCCAAAAGTTATCCTCAGCAAGGTCAGAAGTGCCTGCCTGCCCACTGCCCACTCCTGGGGACCTTCCAAATTTACCACAAGAACAGCAAGCGAGTGGCGATTCCCTACTGAGCTCACAGTTTACTGTGAAAACAAGTTAGCTATCCCACCCTTACTGATGGTGTTTTTATTTTACAGTGCCCCTGCCAGACAGGATAAAGAACTATAAATCAGGTCTTTTGTTGAGTTTGTCCCCACCTTATTGGTTGACAGTTTTGTCCCCCAAATTATGCTTAAAAACCCCAGTGCCACAGGGTCCTTGGGGTTTTTTCCCTCTTTTGGATCCCCCTCCACACTGCTCTGACTGGAGGTCTCTGACTCTAATAAAATCTCGCTTTTAAATCTCTCTGCTGTCCGCTTGGAAATTCTTCTTCCATGTGAGACAGAGAACCGAGGTCGTTACATGTTCTCCACCACCATTTCCCTTTCCTGTAACAACAGTATCTTCTGTCGTGTTTGGCCAGCGAATGGCTCTTAGTAGCAAAGTGAGTTTGTCTGTTGATAACACAGAACGCTTTTGATACTGGACTGATTTTCTCTAAGGACCTGACTTCCCGCGAGCATTTAAGATGTAGAAGCCTCTCTGCTGTGTCTTCCGCCGCCGTGGCCGGGCATCCCTACTGCAGGTGGAGGTGTTCTCCTGAAGAGCCGCCGCCTCCCTGCTCTCAGGGACTCAGAAATGCACCTGCTCTCAGCTGTCACGACTCATGAAATAATGATCATCTGGAGCATTTGTGTATTCTGTGAGGGAGGGGCTCTTTTTGTTTCTTTAAAGATTCATTTATTTGAGCAGTAGAGAGAAGGAGAGAGAGAGAGAGCGTGTGCTTCCATTTACTGGTTCATTCACCAAACGGCTGCAACAGCTGGGGTTGATCCAGGCTGAAGCCAGGACCCTGGAGCTCTATCCAATCTCCCACATGGGTGGACCAAGCACTTGAGCCATCTTCTGCTGCTTTCCCAGGCTCATTTTGCAAGGAGCTGGATCTCAAGCAGAGCACCCAGGACTGGAACTGGTGCTCCAATATGGGCTGCAGGCATTGCAAGTGGCAGCTTAGCTCTCTGTGCCAGAAGGCTGGCCCCAGAGGGGCTCTTTGGATGCGAATAATATAAATCCTTTTACATGCTTAATTGAATTCACATTAATATTTTTCTTTAATCACCAGTCAATAAAAATATAACTTCCATCATGGTGTGCGTATGGGTGGGTGGTGTGGTGATGGCTGCAGGCCCCGAGCTGAGCATTATAGCTCTAGGCCAGTGTTGGTGCAGGCCAGGAGGGCTGTAAGGAGGTGGCATTGCACTGCCCGAAAAGATGTTCCTCAGGAATTTTCAGTTGTAAATTTGGACCCTGTTCGTTTTGAGCTCCAGGATGAACATCGCAGTACTGCTTTTCATTCTCCCAGGAGGAGTACAGCTTTTGGCCCCTGGCGTCATCGCTGAAAGTTTTGCTTTTTATGGGAACTTTGAAAAGCAGATCACTTACACAAGTGCAGTTCTATGAGGCATTTGTGGGTTGTTCACACTGAAAAACTTCTGGCTGGGGCCAAAGGATAGGAGCAGGGGCTTTATTTAGTAGCGTTATATTTTTAAAGGGATCTGTGTTCTTGTTAGGTTTTACAGTAAGGAGGAAAGTTAGTTTTAAAGTTATTTGCACAGGCACTACCTAGGTGATGATTGTGGTTCAGGGTCATTGTGTGAATGATATCCTCACACCGGAGTTGTACCTTTATGATCTCTCTTTTGCACATGGAGAAAATGAGGCCCAGAGAGATGAATAACTGGTCCCGGGCCACAGAGCAGGAAGGTGACAAGGCCTGGGTTTGAAGGCGGACAGTTGGTCCCCTAAGTGCTTGTTCTAAATGACCATGCCGCTAAGCTCAGTGACGCTGTCTTTTTGATTCGTACTCATTGCTGCGCAAGGATGGATGAATGAGAACCGGGGCAGGTGCGATGCCAAACCTTGGCGGGTGCCCACACAGGTAGGGCTGTTTCTAGGAAGCAAATCATACCTTGCGGTCTCAAAACTCTTTCCTAAAGGTGAATTCGATCAAAGCTGGACTCCTGTTTCTTCTCTCTGAGCAAGTGTGGTCTGTGTGAACACCTTTTCAAGTGGAACTGTTGCACTAACGCTGAGAAACCTATTGCTTGTTATGAAGTGAATGTCAAGAGCCTTTACATGTTAAGCTCATCAAGCCGTATCCTGCTTGGTCAAACTCCACAGAAAAGAATCCTGAGACCAAAAGAAAATAAGATTCCTGGAGTAGAGGGAATTGGTGTCTTAAAAAACGATTGAGTGAGAAATAATGTTCACCATGGAAGGAAGCCTAACAATTCTATCATGCAGCCTCTTGTCATTGCTTAGTCTACTACGTTTGAACAAACTGTTTAATCCAGCTTTATATTTTTTCTGGATGTTTTAACTTCCATTTGAGGTTATTTTATAATGTGTTTTGGGGAGGTTGGGTCCAGGTTTTTGTCTCTGACACAAGAACCCAAGGATGAGATGTAAGTACGAGGTTAGCTGAGAAGCAAGATTTATCTGCCTGCAAGCAAAGTACACATTCAAGAGAGAGCGAGATGTACGTGAGAGTGAGCTGTACTGAACAAGGCTCAGGGCCATTCCTTTGTCTGACCTGGAGGCATAGAGGGTGGTGTCTGGGGCTGGACTAATTGGATATTCATGGAGGACAATTTGTGGCAGGACTGAGTGTCACCTATTTCATTACCACTTGTGGACAGCTCAGAAGTGTCATGGTATCAGGTGCATGATCGGAGTAGAAGTGTCAGCCATGGTAATTTTATTATAATGACCCTATAATTACCTAAAGGTGATTGGAGGGATGCAGCCAGCAGCCCCGTTGGTTGCTCTCGACCTGTGCTGTTCTGAGCGGTGTTTTAGCAGTAGCTTCTGTCTTCCCTGGCATGCAAAAGGGAAGGGTTTGAGGATGCAAGTGGGGCTGCCCACTTCCGTTCTTCCTGCCTATGCCAGTTGCTGTTCAGCTGTAAAGGGGGATCAGAGGGATCCACCTTGGCAGCCTGGATACCATCTCTGGGAGTGGAACTTCTCACCATGCTAAGGAGCAGAGCCACTAAGAGAACTGGTCTCGTCTGAGTTTACTGGATTTTTTTTTTTTTTTTTGGTATGCATTTCTTTTTTTTTTTTTTTTTTTGATTAATTTATTTATTTGAGTGGCAGAGTGACAGAGAGAGGGAGAGACAGAGAGAGATCTTCCTTCTGCTGGTTCACTCCCCAAATAGCCGCAAAGGCCGGAGCTGCGCTGATCTGAAGCCAGGAGCCAGGCACTTCTCCTGGTCTCCCATGTGGTGCAGGGCCTAAGCACTTGGGCCATCCTCCACTGCACTCCCGGGCCACAGCAGAGAGCTGGATGGGAAGTGGAGCAGCCAGGTCTCCAACCAGCGCCCATATGGGATGCAGGCAGAGGCTTAGCCTACGATGCCACAACACTGCCCCCTAGTATGCATTTCTGAGTCTTTAGTTAAAAGCACAGTTGAGTAACAGTACTTACTGAAGGAAGAGGAATCCACACTGGTAGTACTTTTTTTTTTTTTAAAGATTTATTTATTTATTCGAAAGTCAGAGTTACACAGAGAGAGAAGAGGGCGAAAGAGAGAGAGAGGTCCTCCATCCGCTGGTTCACTCCCCAATTGGCCGCAACGGCCAGAACTGTGCTGATCAGGAGCCAGGAGCTTCTTCTGGGTCTCCCACGTGGGTGCAGGGGCCCAAGGACTTGGGCCATCTTCTACTGCTATCCCAGGCCACAGCAGAGAACTGGATCAGAAGTGGAGCAGCCAAGACTAGAACCGGCGCCCATATGGGATGCCGGTGCTTCAGGCCAGGGCATTAACCTGCTGCACCACAGCGCCGGTCCCTGGTAGAACTTCTTTAGAGGGGTAAAGACTATACTTGTAGAGGCATTCTGAGTTGGTTAACACTCTTTTGGTTAAAAGTGTCAGACAACCCAACTCAAAGGGCTTTAAGCAAAATCCAGAACTTACCATCTCATCTAAGTGAACAGGCTGGGAAGAGGGTTGGCAATGATGCTTCTCAGACGAAGTCAGGATGTCTCAGCTTCTCTCTCTTTTCCACTTCTGGTTCCATCTCTAATGCCTTGGCCCCTTTTTCCAAGAAACTCAACTCTGCAGGTCTCGGCGTGGCTGCCATTTGTCTCTATAGGTCTAAGTGGAGTGGAAAGAACTTTCCTTTCAGCATTCCTGGAGCAGTGCTAAGGCTCACCCTGATTGGACCAGCTGAGGTCATGTGCCTCTGCTTGAGCCAATTGTAGTTCTGCTGATTGGTGTACCCAATACGTTATGCAGGTTGCGACACCAGGGAGGCAAGCCAAGGAGGCCGCTAGGCTGTACCCAGTGGCATGGGTTATCCACTAGATTTAAGCTTCCTGGTGTGCAAGGAGCCCTCCCTTGACTTGCAAGCAGCCGCCACTTGCTTATGTGTGACACTCGCTGTCCCTTTGTAGACTGGCTGGCAAAGGGACCTCGGTAGCTTGCTCGCAAGGCCTCTTACAGCCTGAGCACCACTTTCATTAATCCTAAGGCCCCCGTGAGGTGGTGACAAGCCCAGCTGCTGCCCACAGACCACCTGCCCTCCTTGCGCGTCTCACCCCACCCTGCCGGCAGCCCCAGTTCCTGGTGCCCAGAGTTTACCTCCTTCCTACTTGGCACGGAGATCTGTGTCTTCCGTGTTTGAGGAGGACTTCCTCATCCGGGCATTTCCATTTCCTTTCTGGGAAGGAGACGCCAGAGCTCTGTCTTTCTGACGGACTCTGCACTCTCTAAGTTAGGTGCTCCGCAAGTGAGCGCTTTGGGATGTGCTGATTGCAACGTGTTTGTCAGTTAGCGATCGCCGCCTTGTTTACTGTGGTCGTCCCGTTCCCTTTCAGTCCCTCATGGCGCTTGAAGCTCTTTAGAAAGACACCGCTTGTTCCGCCCCAGCGTTCGCTGTGTGTTTCTGATTAGTTAAATTGGTCTTGACCAGCGCTAAGTTCACATTTCAGCTTTGATGGATGCCTTCCCCGTCTGCAGACATGTTTCTTGTAAGCCCCTACAAGAGGAGCCTCTCTTATTTATTCCTTCTGCGCATGTGGAAGAGGTCACGGGTGTCAGAAATTCCTAGGCACGGTCACACTTGGCAATGTTGGAAGAGACTGAGAGAGAGTAAGTAATGACAAAGTCCTTGTAACTGGGATGTGGAAGAGGATCTTTGGCAATTCCCTCAGCTGATAATCGCCAGCTTCTGGTTGTGCTTCTTCTTCTTTTTTAAGATTTATTTATTTATTTGAAAGTCAGTTACACAGAGAAAAAAAGAGAGGCAGAGAGAGAGAGGGAGAGGTCTTCCATCCACTGGTTCACTGCCCAATTGGCCACAATAGTTGGAGCTGCGCTGATCCGAAGCCAGGAGCTTCTTCTGGGTTTCCTATGTGAGTGCAGGGGCCCAAGGACTTGGGCCATCTTCCACTGCTTTCCCAGGTCATAGCAGAGAACTGGATCGGAAGTGGAGTAGCCGGGACTAGAACCGGCATCCATATGGGATGCTGGAATGTAGGTGGTGGCCTTACCCGCTACACCACAGCGTGGGCCCCTGGTTGTGGTTCTTGAGCAGGGAAAATATGAGGGTAGAGCTGTTCAAAAGAAATGAGACTCACTGGCGTTTAGAACAAGAGACGCGAAGAGGAAGTGACCGCTGGAATGGTGCCAGGGCCCCGGCCTTTGATGAACGTGTGTCCACAAAGATGGACTGTACATTCCAGGCCCTTTCCAAGACAATCTGTGGCCGTGGAGGCCAGCAGTTTCAGTCCTACGGCCATTTGTTCCTTTGTTCCCTTAATCTCAGTGGCGCTGAACTTTGTGCAAAGAGTGAGCTGGGATGAAGCCCAAAGAAACGCACGGGGAGCAGGGGAAGTGGGGAAGGCAGACCCGCCGCCCGCCGTTCTGAACCGACTTCAGGCCTTGGCTGGTGGGACCCCACAGGAGGCGGGGCTCCTGTGAGGAGGGAGGCGTCTCTGGCACCTGGTCCACCTTGTGACCTCTCTTCACCTTGACCTCTCAACCCCATCCTTCCCCTCTACAATAGAGCTCTCCGGTAAACCTGGAGGGGCGGGGATTGGATTTCCATTGTATTTCCAGCACAATACAAATTCTTACTGATACAATGTGGGCTTTTCCAGTGTGGAAGTGAATATTGTCATACCGAGGTACAGAAAACAAGTCCAGTTGTTCTTGAAAAAAAAAAAAAAGCACACCACGTTTAAATAGTATGTCATTCTCCTAAGGCAGCGCACCCCTGTACCTCCATCTTCACCTGGCATCAGGGCCATGTGAAAGCCTGAAAGATGTTGTGCCTGAGCTTTGTGGACCAGGCCTTACAGCACGTTCATTTTTTTTTTCTTTTCCCCCATTTATACAGACTTTTGTTCTGCTCTTAGATAAAATACTAATAAACAGGAAGTTGAAAAAAATGTGGTGCAATTGTTCTGAATGTTGTTTTTCTTGCAAGGCTCCGTGGGCCACACTGCACCGTCCTATTCTGAGCAGCCCCTGTAGGTGGTGGTGTTAATAAAGAAATGAGGCCGCCCAGCCTCAGCCCGGCTTCCTCCTGCGGAGGCCTCTGCCGCCCGCCCCCGGGTCTGCTCAGGGATCCCAGCAGTTTCCTTTTTATTTGTCCTGAACCAAATTGGAGACTTTTAAGGAGGTGAAAAGTAAGGCCCTTCCTATGGAAAAAAATATATATATATCTTTCTTCTTTACTCCTTGTGCTAAGTGCATAAGAATATTTTCTTTCCCCAAAGTGTTCCTTGTGTATGTGTGTGTGCAAACATGCAAAAACCAGGAGCAAAAGAATTTCACAGGAATGTACAATTCTTTGTTTATCTTTGGGACACCTAATTAGACCCCCACCCAGGACTGCTGTGCCCTTTGAATAAGCTCTTAAGAAAATCTAAAATGTGATTTTTTTTTCTTTCAAAAGAATGACTCTCATAACCAAAGCAATACCTACTCAAGAGAAAATGGGTGAGAACAGAGAACTGCTGAAAGAATCTCTGGCCTGCCCAGGTCCTCTGTCCTGGCCCAGCCCTGGCTTGGAGGAACAGCCAGAACACAGACAGGAGAGCCAGGAAGAGGTGCCCAGCTGTCCTTCAAAACCCTGCCCCAGGCCTCTGTCTGGTGTGTAGCCTCCCACCTGTGTGAGGGCTGGAGTTTGGGGCCCACACGCCTTTGCATTTTGCTTCTCAGCTCCAGTGTCTCCTCCGTGGGTTTTGCACAGCAGAGGTTGCCCAGTGGGAAACAGGAGTGCAGTTTCCAGGAAGGGAAAGCAGAGACAATAATAATTCTTACTAATTTACTAATTTTTAGTAAGTATTATTATTTGTATCCCAGGGAGGGAGCTGGGCCAGGGGCTGTCCAGGTCCTAGATGGCAAGATAGGAGCCAAACACAAGGTCTCTGCTCTCCCAGAGGCACAGAGAAAGAGGTGGCAGCCGCAGCCCAGGCTTCGAATACACAGTGACTCTGTTTCAGCGGGGCCCTGCCTGTGGCCTGAGCCTGCACCAACCCAGACCATTGCCTGCTTGTCTGTTGATTGCCACATGAAGCCCAGGGTTAAGAACTAGAGGGGGCAAAAATAAGACATGGTGCTGTCACAGGAGGGTGAGCCTGGCCAGGATGAACAGGGGTTCTAAGGCTAAGGATGGGGACCCTGTTCTGGTGATCTGATAGGCATGAGCCAAATGCCTGTAAAAAAGTTGTTGTTGTTGATGTCAAAACAGGAGAGTCAACAGATCTCTCTCTCTCTCCTCTCGCTGTTGTTTCGCACCTGGAGGAAAGCAAACCCCTTGGGTATAGCAGGCTCTTGCCATTTCCAGGAAGACTTTTCTTGGTTCAGTCCCTTTCGGGACGTGTTTAAAGGGCCTTTTATGCCACAGCTGAAAAGTTCAATTTCACAGGATCCACTCACTTCCTTGAACAGAGTCTGGCACAGCGGTCGTTGGTCTTGGAGCCACGTGTGTCAAGAGCACCTCACACGTCCTGGGCGTGACCACGTCGATACGCAGCACGCTCATGACTATTTTTAACATGGTATTTTCTGTTCATGGTCATGAACCTCGCCCACCCCAGCCGGCCCTCATCACCATATGGAGCATTCCAGCCATGACATGGGACTTTAAGATGCTGGATTCAACTCCAACAGTAGAGGCAGGTTGAGCTAGTCTTCCAGGATCAATGGGTGGGTCCCGGGCGCTGGTGCTTACGCCCAGTTTTCACGAATTAGGAAGGCCTTTCTTAGATGACAGAGGGCCAGCAAGCGGGGGTTCTCTTCAAGGCCGAGCATTTTCACTGATTTCAGTCTTACTGTGCTGGCCCACAGGTGCCAGGCGCTGGCGAGCACAGCCACCTTGCCGTCTCTTGTCCACAGCTTCCCTGCCTGCGGCTTTCGCAGTCAAATGTGAGTTGAGTGGCGGTCATCTGTGAGTGGTATTTTTGGAACATGCCCGCCCCCTACCCAGTTACGATACCTCCCTTCTCCTCCCCTCCCTTCCCCCCGAGAGTGCTCTGTGGGTCACAGCCCTGTGGGCCCTGCCATCAGGACTGGAAAGACCAAATGCCGCTAGGAGTTGCAGGCTTGCCTGTGGCCGGCGCTCTCCCGGCCACTTTAAAACCTGAGCGCACCACGCCTGGGCAGCGTCTTTTGATGTGTTTTGGATTTTAGAAAATGACAGATCTCTGTATGGCTGAGAGTGCGCTTGGTCTGTTTCAGAGTGAAACTCCTCTTGAGGTCGTTTTACCAGTGGGTTTGCCCACGCTGGTGCTGCTTTCCTTTGACACGGACGGAGTGAGGGCCTCTCTGGGAAGCGATCGCTGCTTGCCTGGTGCGGGACTGGGTGACTCTCTGGTTTCAGGCGGGCTTCGGCCTGGAGTGGCTGGCTGCTGGGTCTGCCCCTCCACGGGGTGCTCCCGTCACAGAGAAGGCGGTGGGAGAAATACCGCAGACGGGGTGGTTTCAGAGCTTCGGGATTGTCAGCACGAGAGGTCCCTTGTCTTCTAGAATAGACATAAGTGCTTAACTGAGAGAATCTGCAAGTCGCTGTGCTGAGTCACGCATCTGCTTTCCTGGTTTCCCCTCTCCCAGGGAGCGTCTGAAGACATCTTCTGGGTCATTGCCATTCTTCGTGCTCGTGTGCCTTCCTGTGTTTTGTGCCATCAATCTAAGCCATTGCAGAGACCTGGAGTCACTTGATCGACCCTGGGGCTCTCCAGCACCCCCCACGGAGTGACCGTAGCAGGGGAGTGTGCCGAAAGGCGACCCAGTGAGCACTGGCCAGGCTCTGAGTTCAAGGGCAGCATGCTGCTTTCAGGCTGTTTTCTCCGTCGCTGGCAGTTGCTGCGCCAACAGCAGGCCCCTTTCAGGTCTCGGGTAAATATGGTTTCCAGTTCTGTCCCACGTGACAGCTGTCACAGGTCCTGCCTGGGCTCCTGTTAGGCCGCCGAGGCTCATCCTCATCTGCACCCAGTCGCAGTGCATTGGCATTTCCTATTTGCTTTACTGAGAAGTTGCTGTCTCATGTAAATTCACCTATGAAATTCACATTTCCTACTTACTCCCTGTGATATGACAAGTTCATCTCACAGCGCAGAGGGGAGAAAATTAGCAAGCTGCCTGTGATCCCATATGGTACCAAACGAGTGACACATGCTACTGCATAAGGTTTTTTAAAAAATATTTTACAGATAAGTTTTACAAAATAAAACTTGCCTTTTCTGTTAACAAGGAACACTTTTCTTCCTTCTTTTCCCCATTTCTGTTGGTTCTTTATTTTTAGTAATGTTATGTATTTTCTCATTGCGTGAGGATCTTAATCATTTCTTCCTGACAAATAATCATCTACGTTTCTGGAGTGCAGGGTGATAGTTCAAGACACTGCGCTCTTTTTTAAACACTGAGTGAATAATTCCTTTCAATTGTCTCATCTTCAGGAAGACGGCTCGCCCTCTTTTCTGCTTACGGTCACAGGGGCTAATGTTATTTTGAATAGATTTTCTCAGTGGTGAGAGAGAAAGAGACCATGCGCAGAGCCCCCGCAGCGGCCACGAGATCACAGCCTGGTTTATTTGACTTTTGAAATGACTTTTAACAGAGCGGTTTTTAAAAAGTGTGTCTTTTACTAACCCAAAATAGCACGGCCCCGCTGCTTCTCGCTGGATGCCGCCCCTGCACCCATGTGCGGCAGACATTAGCTTCTCAGCCTCAACTTTCATTTCTGAAATCTGTGGGAGCGATGCCCGTGCCCACTGTCCCCAGACAGGGCTGCTCTGGGTTAGTGTCACTGACATGTAGCCCAGAGCCAGGAGCTTCTTCCGGGTCTCCCACGTGGGTGCAGGGGCCCAAGGACTTGGGCCATCCTCTGCTGCTTTCCCCGGGCCATTAGCAGGGAGCTGGACTGGAAATGGAACAGCTGGGACTCACATGGGATGCTGGCACTGCAGGTGGTAGCTTTACCCAGTAAGCCACAACGCAGGCCCCTGGAGGCTTTTAGTTCAAGAGAAAATTGTGTTGGCAACAAACTAGGTCCCTGGTAGTCTGCAACCCCTTGGATCTTCAAGTGGACAAGACAGGCTTCTCACAGCAGGTGGACACCATGGGTGTGAGTGGACTTTGAACTTGGAAGGGCCTAACCCACCCTTTTCCAACTTTAATTCTGATTTCTTTTGTATCTACTGTTCTGAAGTGCACCATTTTACTAAGGAAAGTCAATTTGTGAGAATTATTCATATGCTTTTTCTAAGTGGTTTATGAGAATGCTTCAAAAAGTAGAAAATGGAGATAGCAGATAAATCTAGGCGTGGGTGTGTGTGGTACAGCCTGTTAAGCCACTGCTTGGGAAGCCCACATCCTATATCACCGTGCTGCTTTGAGTCCTGGTTCCTCCACTTCCCACCAATTTCTTGTTGCTGCATCTTGAGAAGTCACAAATGATGGCCCAAGTGGTTGGGCCCCTGTCACTCAGAGGGGAGACCCAGATGGAATTCTAGGCTCCTGGCTCCAGCCTGGCTCAGCCTTGGTTGTTGTAGGCATTTGGGGAATAAATCAGCAGCTAGAAGATCTCTCTTTCTCCCTCTCTCTCTCTGTTACTCTGTCTTTCAAATAGATGAAAAAAATTTTTAAAAAGGTTAATTTATTTTGGTGCAAATTTAAAAAAAAATTAAAAAGATTTACTTATTTATTTGAAAGTCAGAGTTACAGATAAAAAGGCATAGACAGAGAGAGGAAGAGAGATCTTCTGGCTGCTGGTTCACTCCCCCAGATGACCACAAGAGCGTGGGTTGGTTGCATCAGGCTGAAGCCAGGAGCAAGGAGCTTCATCCGGGTCTCCCACATAGGTGGCAGGGCCCCAAATACTCGGGCCATCTTCTTCTGCTTTGCTAGGCACTTAGCATGGAGCTGGATTGAAGTGGAGCAGTGGGGACTTGAACTTGCCCATATGGGATGCTGGCAGGCATCTCAGGTGGCAGTTTTACTAGCTACACCACAACGCTGGCCCGGTGCAAATACATTTTGAAATTCCTGCACACAAATCTCGAGAGCTAAAAATCTCATAAAAGGCATATCAATACCTACTCTATGACCTCGGAGTATCATTTCCCAGGCCTTTTACATGATATACATTTTAATGATTTTTTTAAATTCATTTTTTTATTTGAAAGGCAAATAATCTGGGAGAGAGGGGGCATGCCCCCATTCACTTGTCCACTCCCTAAATGCCTGCCTCCATCAACACTCTGATTTCTTTTGTATTTCTTTTGAACCAGAAATCCAATCCAACTCTCCCACAAGGGTGACAGGAATCCAGCTACTTCAGCCATCACTACCACTTGCCAGCGTCTGCATCGGCAGGAGGCTGGGTTGCCCGATTCCAGCCCAGGTCCTCTGGTGTAGGATGTGGGCGTCTTCAAAGGAGGCAGGGGTTACACCTGCTCCCGATAAACCTTTGGTTTTGATCCCGATATTCAACCCCTATCGTCCAACAAGTTCAGAGTTTCGATTTTTTTTAAACAACTGTACCTCAGTGGAGTGAACATGAATTATGTTTAATTCCACACAAGCCACCAGCCCAGTTGTAGAAAATTTACCACTAGCAACCATTACTCCGCCCTCACTGTAACACGCGCGGGCCCGAACTCAGCAGTGACGATTCTGTGTGGAGGTGGTGGCAAAATGAAGAAATCGCCGGGCGTGGGATCTCAGATACTTTCATGTGTGAAACAAAAGCACAAAGTACTTTTTCTTTCCAAATGAGGCAGGACCACAACGCAGAAGCCAGCTCACCTTTCACTTTCTAGAACATGGACATCCTGCTGGGGATGCCCGTGCCGTTCAAACACACACTGCACGCATGACGCCACTCCTGGCGCGTGGATACCTGGAGTTTGCAACTGTCCCAACGGGAAGCCTGATACATCACGTTCAATGCCAGTGTTGCTGGGGGTGATTGTCACAGTGTTTTGTAATTCAACTAGCTGTGCCTTTTGGGGGAAAGTCTGTCTCTTTTCATCTGATACGTGTGTTCCTGAATCTAAGGTCTTTCTGAAATGGACCACACACATTCCATTGGGAATACCAAGCTGGAGGAAAGAGAGAGACGGAGAAGCCGAGCGCAGCTCAGGGGTGGGAAGGCTGGCAGGAATGAATCAGCGAGAGCTTGCACAGGACACAGAGCAGAAGTCGCCCGCATGGGAAGGGGATTTGTACCCAGGAGGTAAAAACGGCATTTAGCGTGCCGTGAAAAATGGGCGAGCAGAGTAATGGGGCAAAACCGCGGGAGGGCATCCTGGAACAGAGTCTTTGAAATACACGTGTGAATGGGGCACATTCAGCAGAGTGTGAATGCACCTACCAGAAAACCCCCTGCGGGCCCGTTCCGTTGACATTGCCGAGAAGGAAAAAAGCTGGTGAACAGGAGGAACAAAGAGATAGGTGGGACAGATGGGACGGTGGTTAAATATGGAGGCCAGCATTTGCTCAGCCCAGGGACAGTGAAGGCTAGCTCTCCGGAGCGTCTGGGACTCTGAGGTGGACACAGACAGTCCAGCCGCGGATTGGGGTGCCGGGGCAGCCCCTCTGCCTCCCTGTCCCCGAGTCTGGGCTTTGTTTAACCTGCCCAGGCGGGGCCACCCTCGTGCCTGCCAGACCCTCTTCATTGCTCTGAGGTGCTGTTGATGGACTACTACGGGGAGTCACATAGAAAATCATAATGGGAGCACCTTTTAAAAAGAAAAGCGTTATCTTTGGACTTTCCAAATGAGTTGAAGCATTATTACCAGGATGGGACTGCTTGGCAGCGAAGCGATAGTTGATGGAAGGGCCTGGAAGGAAGCCACTGATGTCTCCCCCAGTCGTGCCTTCGGGTTCATTCCCCCCTAGGGGTTGTAGTCTTGAGACCTTGAGACGGCCGCTCACTCGCTCGCTTGCTCTGCCGGCTGAACTGCTTGAGAGCAGGGCTCCGGGGCGCTGGGCGAGAGCGACTTTGCCCTACAGGAGCGGGGAGTGGTCTTTAGAAGAAGAGCTGGATGGCCGAGTCGGAGCCCTTGTGTTTCTCAAGTGCTCCGTGGATTGAGCGTGAGTCACATGGGACCTCAGGGCCTTTGAAGGCTGTGGTTTCTGTTTTAATTTCCTTTCCAGTTTTCCTTTCCTTTTTTTCTTCCTTCTGCTCCTCATCTGCACTCTTCTGTCTGTATTATTATTATTATTGCAATGTACATGAATGGGTTTTTTGTAAAAAAAAAAAAAAGAAAAGAGTAAAGAAAAGGTTATTTTTTCCTAAAAACAAGAGACGGGCAGCCACACCGTGAAGCCACCCTGCAGAGCTTCCAAAATAGAAGGATCGAGTCAGAGGCATCACACGGGCACAGCTCTTCTTTTTCCATCTGGGGAGTGACTCAGAGAGGTGCCCCTTCTCACCGGGTGGGTGCCAGCACCTTGTTCACTATTGCAGATGCCTGCTCAGGACACTAACGGCGTAAAACAAGAGAAAAATGGCAGTGCCCCTGGCAGTCTGAGGAAGGAGGCACGTGGGGCCCCCTGTTCCTTCCCCATGGCCACAGCCGCTGGCTACCCCCAAGTGGGACTCGGGACCGAGCAGAACAAGACGCCCAGTGAGGAGAAGCAGTCCCCTGGGAGAAACCTTGTGAGCCACCCACTGTGAGACGGGCCTGTCCCCAAATGTCACCTCCCCCGGCCCCTGCCATTTGGCCTGAACGGAGTGAGGCTTGAACTCCCACAAGTAGAGTTTCACAAACACACACGCCTCCCCTGGGACTCCTGGTGAGCCCTGCTCCGGGCAGCAGTGCCCAGTGCCCACCTCCCTAGTCTTTCCAGGGTGTGGTGAGGAGGGGAAGGCAGCGGGGTGGCGGTAGAGAAAGGAGACTCTGGGCTGTACCAGGAGCTGGAGCCGGAGTGGAGGGCGGGGGCACAAGGAGTGCCCATGACCCTGGGTTAGCTGGAGGGACCGTGAGCGTCCAGTGCGGACTTAGTCCAGGGAAGGGCCTGAGAGCCCACCACACCCTTTGCCTCCTTCCTTTCCTTCTCCTGCTGCTACTTGTGGTCCCCTGCTTTCAGCTCCAGGTGACCCGGCTGGTACAGAAGGAGAACTGTGACAGGGGCCTGGGGCCCTGGCCACTGGGCACTGGGATTGCAGTGGGTGTGTCTGTACATCTTCAATCACATGTCATTTGTGTTTGTGTGGATTCTCTTGCAAATTGCTTGCACACCATTGTGGTGATTGGCATGACTTTGCATCCTCAGAGACCCACCGTCTGCCCCCCGCCCCCAGCATGCTCCACATCTGGCGAGCGCCGTCCTGTCCTGTGCCAACCCTGTGCTGGGAATGACACTTTAGCACCAAGCAAGCATTGCTTCCCGGCTCAGCTTCAAGACCCCATGCCAAGCTCCTGGGCCTTGATCTTCTTGTGGTGTCTACCTCCCCCTGTGCCCCAAGGTCTCTGTGTAATTCACAGGTAAGGCTGTCCCACTGGCACGACCGCAGGAGGTGGGTACGGGAATCCAGGGGCCCAGCTGGGGGTCTTCTCATTGCAACTGGTCTAAGGAGCCGCTTACCAGGGGCTTTCTGTCTGTAAAAATCCTCCCTGGTTAAATGAATGAATGAATGGGCCCAAGCCCGTTTGCACCCCACTGCCTCCTCACCCCACCCCACTTCGCTGGTCAGCTCTGAGGTCTGGATGAAACCCTGTCTTGTAAAACTCAGATACTTTGCCAACCCAAAGGAGAGTGATAATGGTATTGGAATAAGCAATCTAATACACTTCTCATCTCCGTGGAAAGCACCTTGGAGGGAAGGTGATGCTTCCGTCAGCCCCTGCCTACTCCCCGAGGCTCCCTGATCCCACACGGCAGAGGGCGTGGTTCCTTCTCATCACCAGAGCTGCCTTTCTCAAGGGCACCTTCACCTCGCTCTCGATCTCGGCTCTCGGGAGCTCAGTGGATTAGGTTCTAGCCTTGATGGTGAGATTGTACACCTGCTCTTCTCGAAGATAAATGATGTCATCTCATTAGAAAAACAACCTCTGAACAGTGTTGCTTTCCTATTTCCTGTTAAGATACTGCCCACACGGCCAACGGGGCTATTTTTGAAAAGATTGTTCTTGGGGGCATTGGCATTTAACAGAGCCTGGGTTCGAGTCCCTGCTCCAGCACCTGATTCCAGCTTCCTGGTGAATCAAATCCAGGGAGGTAGCAGTTATGGTCAATTAGCTGGGTTCAGGCCGCCCACATGGGAGACCCAGATCGAATTCCTGGCTTGGCTTTGGCCAGCTCAGCCCCAGCCACTGTGGGCTTCTGGGGAGTGAAGCAGCTGATGGGAGTTCTCTCTCTCTTTCGTTTTTTCTCAAGTATAAATAAATATTTTAAAACAGACTGTATTTGAGTCTGTGGGGCAGGATTCATTGGGGCGTGCACAAGTGCTAGTCACCAGGACAGATAATAGAATGGGTGAGTGAAAGAAGAACTTTCTAAACTAATCTTCGGGACGATTCTGAGAAGCTGCGCCCTGGGGATGGCTGCGGTGAACGTGAGGGGCCTTCTCCAGTCTGCTCATTTCTGCCTCTCTGCGGCGGCCCAGACACCCCATCCTAGAGACACTTCCCGCTATGCGCTAGACCGCCGTGTGGGCGAGAGATGCCCATCAGAACTGAGAGTCCCAGGGACACAGAGGCCACGGCACCCCAGGCAGGCTGCTCAGTGCTGAGGGAGACAGGGGGAGCCGAGCCAGACATGGCGTCTGTCCCGGACAAGTCACCCCGTCACCGGAAATGTGGGGACATGGAGCGGACCCCAGCGCCGGGGGAGGGGCTCCGTGAGCTGTGGCGGAGTGGGGGGTGTCGCTGAATGGGAGGGTAGGAGCAAAGAGCAGGTCTGGGCTGGCAGATACCTGCCGTCCTACACCTGCTGCTTCCTTCTCACCCGTGCGACACCAAGAGTGCCTGAGAGGTTACAGCTCACGGTCGAAACGTTGGGCAATGTGCTGGCACAATAGCTGCCTGTCAGCAACGCTCGGCGCGTCGTCGCGTCCCTCTGGGTCAGCCCCAGGCAGCCGGGTCCCAAGCTGGGCCGCTGGTATATGGAATCCACACAGCAGTACAGCTCACACGGCGCCGACTCTGAACAAGCATCCCTCTGGGTACAGCCCAAAGCCCTGCACTCCGAGAGCCTCAGAGAGCCAATCTCCATACTTGGGGCCCCTTCCTGGAGCAAAGCCTGCAGCATGGGGCCTGGCCTGGCCGCCCAGGGAGAGGGAGAGGAGAGGCTTTTACTGGGTGTGGAGCAGTAGCGCCTAGCAAGGACATGTAGGCTACATGTCCACCTGCCTCCCGGTGGCCGTGACCACCCTCGGAAGGCACACACGAGGGAGGGGACAGCCACATCCCCGGTAGAGCAGGGCTTGAGGTGGCTCCTCCCTCCTCACTGGCGAGAAGCAAATGCAGGTCACTGGTGTGATTACGACTCCATGCTTCCTAAACGAACACTAATGCAACAATGGTTTCCCAGTGACGGCCTGGAAATAAACTGTGGGTAAATAACATCTGCTCGAAGCTTGGACACCAGTTTCCTTTGGTTTGTGTTTTTAAATGCTTTGACAATGTGGGTTGTTTTTTTTTTTTTTTTTTTTTTTTTTTTTGAGAAAAGAAAAAGTAAATAAAGGCTGGCGATGGAGCGAGATCTGCAGCCAAGCTGTTCTCCAAGCCCACCGTCACCCGGGGCACCCAGTTGGTGACGAGGGACAGAAATTCGATACGGAAATCAGATGCAGTGCAAAGGCACCCTACCCCTGCATTCACGGTGAAGAAAACAGATTTTGTGATGGGGTGTTCGTTGCCTTCCTTCTGTGGGAACATGTAAATGAGGATTTTTTTTTTTTCCACGACGGCTTGTACTTTGTACCCATTGGAGACAACTGTGCTTGCTCGCTGCCCGGGGGAGGCTGCTGCTACTGCTGGTGCTGCTGCTTTCTCCCAGCGATCGTGACGCATCCCCTAGCAACAGGCAGCCGCAGAGAGCGCTGGGAGGCACCACACGCGCAGGGGCAGGGACAGGGGCAGGGCTGGCCAGGGCCGGGGCCAAGGCAGCAGCAGAGGGAGGACCAGGGCAGAGCGCATCGCCTCCCTGCCCTCTTGTCCGTGCCTGTGGCCCGAGGCAGGTGGGGAGGAGACCCCCGACGACGTGGGAAGTCCCTGGGATCGGCCGACGTAGAAGACGGCACATTCGGTTGGGCAGTCTGGCGTGGACATTCTGGACGAGTGCCACCGAAGTGCTTTGGAGTCACCCTGGATGTGTCCTTCTCAACACCAGTCCAGGAGGCAAACCGGCTCATCAGCGGTCCCTGGGACTTCTCCAACCCTCAGCTTCGGGTTCGAGGGAGCTGGCAGAACAGGGCTGCTCAGCAGGCAGAGCCTAGAATCGGAGCTCCCCAGGGCTTTCGGGAGAACAAAATCTCTTCATTCCCCACCCCTACCCTGAAGAGCGGCTTTCCTGGTATTCACACACTGGTTTTTGCAACTTTTCAGACGAATGCCGCAGGGCAGGCACATGGAAGAGAGCTGTCCTGGATAAAGGAAGTATGGGTGCTTTTGAGTTTACAACATTAATGAAAGTTGCTATTTCCCACTAGAAAGACAGGTGCAGGGCAGGTAATAGCGCCAAATCATTCTGGCCCCCTGGCCCCCAGTCGTGTTTGCTTTTCTGGCTGTTCTGACTGGGCTGGAACTTCCTCTGGCCTGGCTCTCCTGGGAGTCGATGGGAACGTGTTGAGATAGGGTTCTAGGGCATTTTCTTAAGAAAAAAAAAAAAAAGAAACAGAATATGAGTGAAAACATAAGAGCCGTGTTTGGGGAGAAGGCCCTCGTTAATGAAACTATGGGAAATAACTCATGAGTCCTGTTCTTTTATGAAACCGTCGTGACACCGACACAGCAGGCTGCACACAGACTCCGCTGAGCATCCTGGGAGCGGGGTGAGTCAGGGCAGAGGCTCCAAGGACCAGAGTTCCTACCCGAGTGCACACGGTGCTGTCACCACGTTCACGTTCAAGACCCTGTCCCTTGCTGGGTGCTAGGGCTCTGTGCTCCCATGCATGGGGTTCTGTGGCTCAGGGGTGCTGGCGGCTGCCCCGTGGTCACGTTGCTCAGGTCTCTTCCGCCTTGTTCTAAATTTATGGTAGGGTTTCGTTTTCATTCCCAACAAACTGAGCCAGCTGGAAGGTGACATTTGGAAAAGTGTCAAGGAGTGAATAACACAGTCACCCAGCCTTATGCTTGGGGCATTAGATTCACCAATCCACCTCCTGGTAACACTTCTAGCTAGTTAACCACTCCTCGGTTGCTAAACAGATGGAGAAAACGGTATGGGCTGTGCTCCTGGCCAGAGACCCCTGAAAGCAGGTGTTTATCCGGGATCTTTTGCTGTTAACTTTGGTGGAACTTCCGCGGGGACAGCTTGACGCGAGGCACAGTGTTTGGTGTCGCTCTGGGCTTCCCTTGGTGGCAACCATTTTTTAAGTGTTCACTGGAGGAAAGCCCGTGTTGTCAGAAGGCTCTTTTCAAGATAAGTCACCGTGCAGTCCAGGGCCGGAGGCGTGGGGACACTTCTCTATTTCAGCAACTACCCCGGGATCCATAACTGTCCCGTGCCCTCGGCTCACGGCTGTCGCCCTCCTCATGAGGATGTGGGAAAGTGGGCTTCTCTGCCCGCCGTCACCCGCGGCCCCACTTTCTTCTCAACAGCTCACAGGTAAGGGAGTGAGAGGACATGGAGGGGGCTGGCGTGCAGTAAATACAAGTTCATTCTGGGCAGATTTGGTGGCTGGAGATCAGCAAACCAAGCTCTGCCCGCGAGAGCGCTGAACGCGTCCATTGAGGGTGTAGGCTGCCGCTACAGCTGACAACCCCGCCGTCCCTAAATGTCAAAGCCACCCCAGAGCACAGATGACATGGGACCTAATGATCCAACTCCCTTTAAAATACACTGCATGTAAATACATTTTTGTGAAACCACAAGCTGTTTCTCTCAGTTTTGTTTTCAGCTGGCTTTGATAAAGAGATGGGTTAGCTTCCTCCAGCTAATTAAACAGCTTTCAAGCCTACATCAATGAAAGGTTTTTAGGGGATTCTCAGAATTATAATCCGCTCGTCATGTTCCCGGGTGTCCACAGTACCGTCCCGCCGTGCTAGGACACCCTGTCAGAGCACAAATGTTGAGCCCTAACACAAGTTTATGAGCAAAGCCATTCCTGCTCTCCGAGAGACAGGGATGTGTCTTTGTCATTCCCTCCAGCACCACTGTGGGTTGGATTCATAGCGCAAGACATGCACCTCACTTAGAGAAATGAGTACTCAACATTATCCAGTGTATTTTTCACATAGCTAATGTTATAGCTGGAAACTGATTTTATTTTACTTATTTATTTTTCCTGTGGCAAACAGAAAACGAAATGTGAGAGACCCTAGCTTCCAGGGCAAGAATTCTGAGTTTCTGAGTTTTTCTTACCCTTGTCTGTTTGGCATTTCTCTCTCTCTCTCTCTCTTTTCAGTTGCAGTTATTTCTAGCTTATGGAAAATTATTCCTTGCTTTCAAAAAGAGAAACTTGATTTTTAAAATTTTACACTTGAGCCAGCCCTAACCCCTAAAGCTAGGTTGCTTTCACAAAATCGTTGTAATGTGGTAACCCTGTTGCACACGACAGCCTGGCTTCCAGGAAGAAGGTAAAATGGGAGTAAAGTCAGTTTGGTCTAGGAATGTCTCTAACTGCAACAATGATTTTTAAAAATCTTGGTGTTCACAAATGTATGTTGTGAAAAACAGGAAGAATCAATTAGCTAGGTTGCTTGTGAAGTAGTTGTGCCTAAAGCATTCCTTTCTGGTCTAGGAGAGTTCACATTTTGATTTCTGTGATTGAAAATAAAACGTCTGCTGCTCTTGTTGCTGTTGTTAATGCTTGCACGGTTGGTTCACTGAGGGCTTCCGCGCTGCACCACTGAGCTACTGAGAAATTCCCGGGTTATCACAGAGACACTTGAGGCTGAACTTGAGTTTGTCCCCTGAGCACGGCCTTTTCTGTTGTGGTGAACAGGGTTCAAATGACAACGATTCTGAAGAAAGTGCCTGGGGACCGTGGCGTGCTTCACTCTTTCCAGATGAGTAAGGTCACCATCACGTCCCAGGTCGTACGTCGGGGCAAGGGACTCCGTGTGGTTTAAAAAAGAGAGGCAAGAATTAGTTCAGGACAGCCTTTTTCTGATTGTGAACCCGAGGTGGTGCTGGGGGCAGCTGGGGGCAGGGATGCAGCAGTGAGATTCTGCTCCCCCCCTCCCCAAAAAAATATCACACATTAAAGTGAGCCCTGGAGTCTTCTCTGTCATTTTTGATGGTGGTGCTTTCTTTGTGTGTTTGCTTTCCAAAGCTGTTGTCTTATATAACTCAGGCTGCCTGCTTTCAAGAATATCAGAACAGCCCCACAGTCTCGAAAGCACTGGAACATTCGACAGTGAAGTGTAAATTCTGAATCCCACGTTGCAGGGAGAGGGGGGGAACACCAGGTCAGGGTGTCTCGAAGGGAAGATGTTAGTACATTAATATTCAGCTCCCTTGCTGTCTGCCAGCAGCAGTGCCCACCTGCCCGTGAGATCTTTCACACCAACCACAAGTGTGTCTTTCTGCGTCAGTGACTTAAAATGCTGCCTGTGGAATTTTCTGGAAGGTTCTGTTGTTCGTTCTTGCTCCTTTTTTAACTACTCCTGTGTTGGCTGGGGCTTTATGAAGAACTCCACGTTGAACAGAAATGCTGCCTTCTTTCTCTCTGACGGTGTTTCCTTTCTTTACTACTTTGAGAATTTCCAATTGTGACTAGATTCTAAGAATACACATTGGTGCAAAGAACGTCGTGTGGGGAAAGCTAAGTAATTTGTAAATGGTTTGAAATCAAGGAAATGCTCTCCTGACTCAGGAGGTGTTTTTCTTCCCAAGCATTCTTCAGTTTAATCAGCTAAAGCACCGTGTGGGATTTCTTTCTGAGGGAGTTGTCAAAGGCAGCTCAATTTTTCTAACTACAAATAGCAAGGAGGAATACTCCAAGTGTCGCCTGAAAATGTCTAGAACTGTCCGCAGAATGTTCTGAACAATTGTCCCCTTGATGGAGAATTGTTTGGGCTTTTTAGAAACTCATTAATTTGATTGTAAGCTCCTCAGTGTTATCAGGAAAAAGAGCTTTAGAAAATGGTTTCAGAATGTGTCATTTTCTCCTTGGTTTAATCTGAGACAGTGTGTGGGCATGCTGGTATTTTAAAAGGCTAAAAATGTTGTACCTATTGCTGTACCTTCAACTCGGAGGGAAGATTACCCACGGAGAAGAACCTTCTTCTGGGTTCTCCCTCTGAAATACTGCTTTTCTTCCGAGGAGTAATTCTTGAATTTTTAAGAGAGGATTTCTCATTTTTTTTTTCACTTTTAATTTGTTGTTGTCATGAAGCAAAAACCAATTTTAGCAAGCCAGGTCAGCTCTCCGTCATTTTGATCCTACGATTGAATGGTTTGTAAAATAAAACCCTGTGTTTTTGTCGTAACCAGTTTCATTATTTTTTTGTGAAATGATTTGCGGTGTAAGACTGCCATTTGGTTTCAGTATTAATATATGACACGAACTACGTGGGTGTCATTTATTTTCAGTAGCAAATAACTGTTTAACCGATTATTTTATCTTAGAATAATCCAATAGACTGCTTTGGAGTCATGGGCAGCATCTTCAAACAATACTGGCTGTGTGTTGCAGTAAAAGTACAATTCCAGGCTGGGTCGTGTACAGCCAGTTTCCTGGTGACAGGGAGGTCAGAGACAGAGGATGCCATGCATTGGACTTCAAGATCCAAAAGTCAGTCAATCATTAATTTTTCTTTTTCCAGCAAAGTCTGATTAGGCTGTTTCATAATTTGAATTTACTAGAATTCTGGTTTTTCGATTCTTTTGTGTTTTTTTTTTTTTTTTTTGCATTTTACCCTAAAAAGGAATTAATTGGGTACAAAGAAGTAACTTTTCTGTTTGTATTGTGGCTTATTGATTTTTTCATAAGCTGTATTTGGTAGCTAAAATGTTGAAAGCAGTTCGGGAACAAAATGTCTGCCTAAACCATGACAAAATTGGCCACAATTTGCCGATCGGGCTGATAACAGAAGCCAGCAACACCAAATAGGTAGAAAAACAGTTTGTTCGGTGATGTGAGACCACTGAAGGTCTCTTTTGCATGTTATTTTTTTCATTCTGATGTTTATGTTGTGATGGAAATACATGAAGAGAAGATCAGCTCACCCCGTGTTCTTGATTAACCATTTCATCTTTGGACTTCTTTTAAAACTTCATAGAACAAGCTGCTCCCTGGGCACCTGAGAGACATTTGAGTGAAAAGCCAGCTGTGCACCTGAGTCTCACGTCCCACCCTGGCTGCCCGGGCTCACACGCACCTCAGAGCTCACCTCGAGTCTTTTAGGGAAGCATTTAAATTCCATTCCCTTCCTCGGGTCTTCCACACTGAATTCTACCAGTGTTCTTACACTTTGACAAGGCTAAATCAAGAGGTGTAGTTTGCAGTTTCAGAAATTAAAAACAAAAACAAAGAAAAAAACCACTTTTGGACCTGAGCATATGGTTAACAAAAATTTCAAGAACTAAAAGCACACGTGTTGTCTTCTAAGACTAAACAGTCGTGTTTTACATGAGACAATATTTGTTTCAAATGATGGAACGTCCGAGAACAGTATCTTCACCCTCAGTTCTGTTGTTTTGACTTCTCGTGCTGTGTGTGTGGGTGTGTGTGGTGGTCTTATTTTTTTTTTTTCTTGTCTTAAAAATCACACACTCCAGGACAATAATTAGGATGGGGGTGATGTTTCTACTTATCTAATCTTTGTTTTCACAAATAAATACAAATAACTCAAACTGAAACTCGATGGCTTTGGTGATAATAAATTAGCAGCCACGGGGAAATTTTCTTCATTTTAATGTTCTTTCACAACCCACATTCAGTTTCGGTAGGAAAATTATTAACCTTTTCAGCAGCATGCTAAAACATGGGTTCACCATGGACTCCTCAGTATGATTTGCAGGTTTTGGTTCTATTTTGAGATTTGGGTGTACAGGGTTTTCTTTTCTTTTCTTTTCTTTTCTCTCCTTCTTCTTTCTTCCCCGTCGCTTTCTTTGACAGCCATGGCCAGGCCAGCAGTGCTGTAACTGGCGTCACTCCCACGGGTGCACGTTCCCCGGTGTTCGTGTTTATATTTTCTGGGGGGAACACGGGAGTCCTGTTTGCTCTTCTGCTGATGGGGGCCGTGAAGCAGGAAATGTTCTCCAGTCTCAGGAATTTTTCTCCTGTGGAGGCAGTGAGCTCTCCACCCCGATTTGTAAAAATCCAGTCGAGCCGCATTTGCCACCGGCAGACAGCTCTGTGTCAGGCATTCGTTAACCTTGACTCCCAGCTGCCTTGGGTGGCCTCATGTCAGTGTCCCTCAGACCCAAGCAAGGAGGGCCTGCTGGAGCTCGTCCCCCACCCCTCAAAGAGCTGCACGGCTCGGGCTTGCGAGGGAGGCCTGGGACGCTGGCAGCAACGCTGATGGCTGTGCCGCAGGCAGGCCTATGGGGGAGAGGCAGCCGTGACCTTATAGCTATTGCTACGTCACCTGAAACACACAAGAGGGAAGGACCTGGGGCTGGAGAGGCCGGGGCGGGGCGGATCCCGGAGGATGGCAGTTTCCATTGGAGGTATCCTCTTCTGCACCTGCACGGAATGCCCTGGTAGCGGGACGTGCACCCACCCTGTGTGTGACAAGCTTTGCCTCGAGTTCTCACGGCCGGTGTCCTTGCTCAGCCGCTCCCATCACCAGCCTGCACCCTGTCTCCCCATCACCAGCCTGCACCCTGTCTCCCTGGTCAACCCCCGGCCTGCACCGATGATCGTGGACACTGAGGAAAACACACCTTCTGGGCAACAGACGTGTGCACTTCCAGGGCCACAGCCTGAGCAGTTTTTTTTTTTTTCTTTTTCTTCTTCTTCTCATACTTCCTGTATGAGGTTAGTTTTTTAAAATGATAAACAAACTTTTTTTTTCACCTTTTTTTGGCCTGGTTGTCTTTGCCTCCTACCTGTCCTGTTGTGAGCGTGTTGTTGGAGCTGTGCACCTGTGTACTGATGGCAGGGTGAGCAGAGCTCAGGGGTGGGTGGGCTTGGTACCCACCTCTCCACCCCAGGGTGGCAGTGAGGGAAATGGAACTGGTGAAAACAGTTCTTTTAAAAATTCATTTATTTACTTATTTTCATTTATTTGAAAGGCAGACACACACACACAGATGGGGAGAGAGAGAGAGAGAGATCTTCCATCTACTCGTTCTCCTCTCAAATGCCTGCAACAGACAGGGCTGGGCCAGGCCTTAGCCAGGAAGCTGGAACTCAGCCCAGGTCTCCCACCTGGGTGACAGGGACCCAAGAACTTGCGCCACCACCGGTTGCCTTGCAGGATGAGCACTAGCAGGCAGCTAGACTCAGAAGCAGAGCCAGGACTCCAAGGCAGGTCCTCTGGGATGGGATGTGGGCCTCCCATGTGTTGTCTTCACAGGCTGCAACAAATGCCTGTCCCTGATGAAAACATTTCTATTTCCTTATTTGAGAGAAAGGCCAGTAGAAGTCATGGCTCAAGGCACCTCAGCCGGCCGAGTGTTCAGTCCCAGTGAGCCAAGCAGAGGCAGGCAAGCATGGCGGGGGGAGCTGGCCAGCAGGGACTCTGGTGACTAGGGAGAGGTCATGGCGCAGGTGCTGTATCCCACAGCGCTCAGCCCCTGTGGGGCAGACGAGCAGGGCCTGGACAAGGAGGTTGAGAAATGAGTGGGGCCAACGTTTCTCCCTCCCCTGGTCTTTCCAAGAATTGCTTTAAGATCCAAAGGGCTCCCGAGCAGCTGGCTCTTTCCTCCCACCGTGGGGTCTTGGAGGCTGCCGTGTGGAAGAAGCATGGACAGAGTTGCCAACACTGTGGACAGCAGTGGCCAGCCAACCATGGTCGCCATGACGGGTAGGGAGGGACGGAGGCCAGGGCCCCTGTCCAAGAGTGTCACTAGGAGCAGTGAGGGGTCCTGCAGGCATCCACATCACATGGGGGCTGTGAAAACACCCCCGAGCCCCAGCCCCAGAGCCTCCAACTCACAGTAGTGGCCGAGGTAAGGGTGTGGCTGATGGGTCAGAAAGACATCTAGCAGGGGCCGGCCCTTGTGTGGCTGACCCTGGTCTATTTCGCCTTTAGTGCAAACCGAGGGAGCGCTTACGGGTGCCTCTCTGGACCAAAAGGTGGGAAAATTCTGCAAGATCCTTGGGGGAACTGGGTGTTGAATCATCTCTGGGCTCCTGGTCATCCCGGAAGCTGGGGATACTGGGTTGGAACCTGGGTGCCGCCGTTCACCTGCTCCTTGTTGAGGTCTCGGTCAGCTCGGGTCCTGCGTGGCCGCGTGAGAGGATCCCAGTGGCAGCGACCAGACAAGGCTGGGGCAATGCTTAGCTGAAAGCACACAGCCGGGGCCCTGTGTGGCAGGCGGGGCGTGCCCAGGGGATCCGGGTTTGTCCAGTGCAGCCCTGGCATGGACGCACACTCTGCGGATGGGGCAGTGAGAGGCCTGACACACAGACACAGTCTTTGAGACCCGCGTGTTGGTCTGTGTTAATGCGCGGAACAATTTGCAGAAACTGCTTCTTAGGGGAGGCCCCGTGAGCGGCTCCTGAATCTGCTCAGAGACAGGCGGCCACGGCTCTGCAGATGGGAGCCTATGTCAGAGACGAGAGCTGGCAGGGGCCCGGGGAGGGGGGGCGGGCTCTCAGGTGTCCACACCTCACTCCCCTGCCCTGGCATCTCCAGCAACACAAAAGGCCAGGGATCTACACGATGAAGCCAGCTCACGTGTCGCCAGAATGAGTCTGTGTTGAGCAGTGATGTAGTAAGAGGAATAGAACCCATGGCCCTGAGAGCAGGACTCCTTGGCATTTCTGAGTGGGCCCCTCCTTGGCAACTATTTGGTGATTGTAAGAAGTCGACTTCCAAAGCCGTGGGGATCCGATGGGCAGCGAGGCCCCCTCTCAGCGCCTTCCTGTGTTGGCACAGCCCTCCGTGCTGCCAGGGCGGCGGGGCGAGCTCCCGTGCGGTGTAGCACATGGGGGATGCAGGTCCTCCTCTGGCCTCTCCCAGGGCCTGGATGTCACATTTGTCTTCTTTACGCCCCTCTGCTTGGGTACTTCCTGCCCAGTGAGTGGCAGCTTGGATGGATTGACTGGAGGAGCCGAACAGCCTGCCTGCTGAGCCCCGCTTTCTGGGGAGGGGTCGGGGAGGGGTCTGACCACTCCCCTGTGCAGGGGCTGTGCAGGCAGCTTCTCTGTGGCTGTCATCAGACAAGGAGTGTGATGCGAGAGCGAGTCAGGGGGCGTGCAGAAGACGGGCTGGGCTGCATTTCAGGCCTCTACTGTGTTCAGTGTGACCTGGGGAGAGTGTGGTGTAGCCACAGGGCCCCTGGGTCTGGGGCCTGAGGCAGCAACAGTGGTGCGGTTCAGCCACGCCGGGTAAGGCTGGCCCTCCGGGTGACCAAAAGCCCATTTAAAAGACACTGGTGCTCTGGCCCCACTCCCAGCAGATGTGGGTACTTCCAAAGGTTCATGGAAAATGAAATCAGAAAATGGCTGTGTTTTGGTTCCCTCCTGCTAAGAAAAAATGGAAATCCAGGCATAAGCAGCATCTTCAAAAAGTTCATGAAAAATATCTATTATGAAAAAACTGCATGGATTTCAAAGTTTTGGACATCAAACTAGACATAGCTTTTGATTCTTGTTTTGCATTTTCAGAAATACCATGTGGAAAGCCACGTGGGTGGGGGGCTCAGAAACAGGGGCAAGCGGTTTACAGCTCCTGGATGGGCTATGTGGGCTTGTCCAGAGATAACCAGGTGTCCAGGCTAACACAGAGGCCCAGGAGGTTAACTGATCGTGCAAAAGCTCCCGGACTGCCTAGCTCAGGCCTCGCAGTGCGGAGCAAAAATCACATCTCCTGAGCTTTGGCCGCTGGCCTCCAGGGACCGAGTGGGAGAGGCCCACGTCCTCGTCCCAGCTGTGTCCCTTCCGGTGTGACCTCAAATAGGTTGCTCACTTCCTCCTTCTGTGTTCCTTGCTTTCTCCTCCCGTCAAACACGGGGTTGATCAGATGATTGCGGAGGTCCCGCCACCCCTCTCTGCGATGCCCGGCCAAGTGCACACTGGTGGGTGGTCCAGGTGCGCCTGGACTGTTACAGCGTGGTTGCCTCCCACTCAGGGTGGGGGTGCTGGCGAGGAGCGTGGCTAGGAAGCTACCTCTCTCCCTCAGCGCTGACACTGAAGGAACCCGGCTTCCCTTGTACCCATGTTGGCCACTGGTGTGTGACTTAGTTCCTGTTTCTCTTGGCCCACCCAGGAAGGCACTGCGTATGAAATCCTGGGCCCAGGTGCCGGAGGGGAAGCCATGTTAGAAAATGCTAGCTCACAGGACACCACGCAGGAAGCTGGTTTTCCCAGCAGATCCATCCGAGCAATGTTTCTCCCGGACTCCGGGGATGTCACAGAGCTGGGTTTGTAGGCTCCCAGGGAACTTGGCTTCTCATTGCCCCTAGCACATGATACCTTTAGGAAAAAAAAAATAATAATAAAGGCTGCAGGAGTTTGTCCCCTCCACTAATGCATGTGTTCAAGACGTAGGGGAAAGATACTGGGCGGGGTTTCAATAAAGAGAATGTGGCAGTCGCCACAGCCAGGACCTCGAGGGCTGTGAGCCCACGAGGAGCTCTGCTCTCCATGGACTGGGCGGGCTGCCCTCAGCAGGCTTTCCTAACGCCACTCAGTGGAACCCAGCTGGCCCAGCCCAGGGAGCACGAGGGGTTCTGCCCTAGATAGGTTGGGGAAGCACCCAACACACGCGAAGTCAAGCAGCCCTCTCTGCCCCCTCGCTTCTCACCTTTGGATGCTGCTGTGCGCTGAGAGCAGTCTGGAGGGAAAGGATGGAACTTTTCCAAAATCACACATCCTGCCCCCCGCTCGTTTCACACGAACAAAAGGCAACGGGGAGGGGCAGGCTCTGCTGGTTTTCACGGGGCACCCAGGGTTGCCTCGGAAGGGACAGGAACATACCAAGGAAGCTCAGAGTGGAACCAGGTGGAGCCCAACCTTTCTCAGCCCTCAGCAGATCCTGGTCAGAGAATATGGCCGATTTGGCTTCCCTCCCCTGGGAGCCTTGTTTCCAGCCCTCTCTCCTGGACACCTGCTGGCTTTGTGGGGCTCCCCAGGATGGACCCGGGGAGCTGCCGCCCTCTGTGTTCCTGAGGCTCCCCAGCTCTGTCTGTCTTTGGGAGGATGCGTTCATTTGTTTGGAGAGCTGAGAACTACCTTCTGTAAGCAGGGTGCTGCTTGGAAGGCAGAACACAGCGGGCTCGCCAGCAAAGCAGTTATCAGAATCACAGTCAACTTGAGGCTGGGGTCAGCCCTGGGCTTGACCGGAGACACGCTTCTCCCCTTTCCCTCGGCCTCACCGAGGCTGCTCCGACAAGCTCTTCTCCTCATTGCTTGATGTAGCCGAGAGAGGCTCCTCTCCTGGGGGGCTCTTGTCTCCTGAGCTGGGAGGCAGGAGGCTAGGGACCTCCTGAGGCTGCAATTGCATGGTCACCTCTCATCAGACGACCTTGGCCCTTAGAGAGAGGAGGTGAGGGCATCACTTTGGTCCTCCAGGAAGTGCTTGTGTGACCCTAATGCCAACAGAAGCTCCACAGAGGAACCAAGAAGGCAGAGCAGACTTCAACTTTTCAATATGCGTGTAGGATGGCCCCAAGTGAAGCAGCGAGGACATTGGCCTTTTCTGTCTCTTCTGAATAATTTTTAAATGGATCCCTGCACCACTGTCACCGCCTGCAGGCTCCATGGGTGATCCCTGCTTGAACAGATGCTGATTGATTTGATCCCCCGGCTTGCAGTGGCATTTACGATCTGTCTTTCCCTTTTCGGTTTCCACGTACTGCAGTGACAGTCGCTCAGTGCGGTTGGCAGTGACCTGTGTTTTTCATGCATGTTTTTGTTTCAGAATAACTGGGAGATGAAACAGGAAGCCCTATGACACACTTGATCGAAAATGACAGACACAGGAAAATCAGGACTCAGCCCCCTCCAGTACCTCCACCTGCTGCCTGCTCATGACGGCCAGAGTGTATGTAGCTGAGGGTTTTCCTGGGCGGGATTCTAACTACCTTGGACTCCAGGGCCTCTGCATTCGTTGAGAATGTGTCTGCAATGCTTTGCTCATGGGCTGTTCTATTTTTTTTAAAGATTTATTTATTTATTTGAAAGGCAGAGTTACAGAGAGGCAGAGGTAGAGAGAGAGAGAGAGGTCTTCCATCCAATGATTCACTCCCCAGAGGGCTGCAATGGTCGGAGCTGCACCGATCCAAAGCCAGGAGCCAGGAGCTTCCTCTGAATCTCCCACATGGATGCAGGGGCCCAGGGACTTGGGCCATCTTCCACTGCTTTTCCAGGCCATAGCAGAGAGCTGGATCAGAATTGGAGCAGGCAGGACTCGAACCGGCGCCCATGTGGAATGTTGGCACTGCAAACGGCAGCCTTACCTGCTACGCCCCAGCGCCAGCCCCTCACAGGCTGTTCTGCTCGGTTTTCTGTTTATTTGGCCAGGCTCTGTGTGTCTTGATTCCTTTTCTATCAAAAGCAAAACTAAGCTGAACAGAGTCATTTGTGTATTAGCTATCTAAAACACTAATTGAAAGATTCCAGATAGCGTTTGAGATTCATTTCTATAAGGCCGCAAGTGAACCCTATTACAGTCACACAAATCAGCGTGGTGTTTGAAAGTGGGTTGAACTTAAATCTCATTGCTCAGCCCTGCTTGCCTGGTTTCTTCCTAGACCTCCCTAGATCTCCTCTCGGGAGTCTGGGCTGGCAAACTGATGTTCAAGAACAGCACTGGGAGTCACGCCCACCCAGATCATAGTCCACAGACTGTGACCCCAAGATCGCCCGCAAACTTGAGCTTTAAATGGAAGACCTCTGCCTTCCCTGCTACCTCCCTCCCTGCACCCACCCGTCACCCTCTGACTTATTCATTCCACGAAGGAGCCTGCTGCATGCCGGGTGCTAGAGACGAAGCAGAGGTGACCCCGCCCATGCCTCCCCAGCACCTCGTGCCCCCGTGTGAGTGGGCTTTGCTCCAGAAGCGCTGGGGAAGCAGGTGTTTGGTGCAGTGACTAGGATGCTGCTAGGATGAGACGCTCACATCCCGTATCACAGTGCCTGGGTTTGCAGCCCAGCTCTGCTTCTCATTCCCACTTCCTGCGAATGCTCGCCCTCGGAGGAAGCAGCGGGTGGCTCAAGTAAGTGGGCTGCTGCCGCCCATCTGGGAGACCTGGATCGAGTTCCAGTTTCCTGACTTTGAGCTGGTGCGGGCTTTGTTGTTGTCAGCGTTTGAGGAATGAAGCCATGAATGGGAGAGTTCTCTCTCTTTTTCTCTGCCTGAGAGAGAGAGAGAGAGAGAGAGAGAGAGACGGAGGAAGGGGGAATGAGAATCAGAGAATGCTGTATTGCTCACCATGGATGAACAGAACCATCTCATTTCTTTTAAATTTCCTAAATCCACCCTTCAAATCTGCAACCTTGGAATTGGCTTCTGAACATTTTTTTAAAAATATTTATTTATTTATTTGAAAGGCAGAGTTACAGAGAGGCAGAGGCAATGAGAGAGAGAGAGAGAGAGAGAGAGAGAGAGGTCTTCCATCCACTGGTTCACTCTCCAATTGGCTGCAACAGCCAGAGCTGCGCCAATCCGAAGCCAGGAGCCAGGAGCTTCTTCTGGGTCTTCCACGTGGGTGCAGGGGCCCAAGGACTTGGGCCATTTTCTGCTGCTTTCCCAGGGCATATCAGGGAGCTGGACTGGAAGAGGAGCAGCCAGGACTCGAACTGGCACCCATATGGGATGCCAGCGTCACAGGCAGCGGCTTTACCCATCATGCCACAATGCCGGCACCTAGATGTGGTCTATCTTATTCCCAGTCTGCCTACAGCATCTGACTGTGGGTTCAACAGCTGTGTGGAGCGCTCCGTCATCCCGCTGCTCCTCGGCCGCCTGGGAGCTGAGCACCGCTGGTGGATGACGAGGCTGTGACTCCGGCTCTGTGGCCGGGAGGTGGAGCAGCCAGGGAGGACGCAGGCTGTCCTCTGAGACACAGCCCTGCAGAAAAGGCTGCTGGTGAACTGTGCCCTCTGCAGATGCAGCGTCTTATCAGAACCCCAGCTTATCTTGCTGGTAGCCGGCCTCAAGTTAAAGTCCCTTTGCTCCATCCCTAGATGTGTGCTCAGCGGGGCATATCTGGCTGCTGCTTTCTCCAGCACAGCTCTGACAAGACCCAGTGGGCTGAGTGCAAAGAGCCCACCCCACCCTGATGCCCTGAGCCGCTTTCTTTTCCTGTCTCTGCTGGCCCTAGCCGGGTTCTACCTGAGAGGGAGGCGGTGCAGGAGGGCCGGTGTGTGTGTGTGTGGGTGTGTGTGTGTGTGTGTCAAGGACAAAGCCCTGGAGAGTACCAAGGAGCTCCGGCCCAATCATGGGGTGCGGATGTGCCCCGGGGGTGGCTCACACAGGGCTAAGCAGCCACCCCCGCCCTGGCACAAGGGACTCCCACTAGGGAGCAATCTCCCCTAAACTAGTCACTGCTCCCTTGGGTTCTGGAGCGAATGAAACTGTGTCTTCTGCCCATGTCCCCATCCTACCTGCTCGGATTACTTGAGGCCTCAAACAGATGGACATCTCAGATTCAGGGCCAACCAGAAAGAGCCCACATGGTGTTTTTAGGACAACCACCAAGATGATGAAAGAAAGAGCCAAGGGGCACCAACCACACACTCACCAACAGTTAGGACAATAGTTTCTTGAATTACTCAGGAATTAAAAAATCCAGGCACCCAGGGCCTACCTGGGTTAATCACATCAGAATTGGAGTGTGTAGGGGTGGGAGTGGGGCAGACACGAGTATTTTTTTTTTTTTTTTTTGACAGGCAGAGTGGACAGTGAGAGAGAGAGACAGAGAGAAAGGTCTTGCTTTGCCGTTGGTTCACCCTACAATGGCCGCCGCGGCTGGCGCGCTGCAGCTGGCGCACCATGCCTATCCGAAGGCAGGAGCCAGGTACTTATCCTGGTCTCCCATAGGGTGCAGGGCCCAAGCACTTGGGCCATCCTTCACTGCCTTCCCGGGCCACAGCAGAGATCTGGCCTGGAAGAGGGGCAACCGGGACAGAATCCGGCGCCCCGACCGGGACTAGAACCCCGTGTGCCGGCGCTTCAGGCGGGGGATTAGCCTATTGAGCCACGGCGCCAGCCAGACACGAGTATTTTTAAAAACTCCCCAGGTAGTTCCAATGCAGACAAGGTAGAGAAACATTGGTTTAAGGCTGCACTGTGGAATATGGTAGCCATTAGCCATTCACATCTATTGAACACTTGAAATGTGGCCTCTGCAGCTGAGGCATGGATTTAATGTGCGCATTTTATTTAATGTGAATGTAGATATCCACACGTGACGGTGGATCCCTATCGGAGAGTGCCGAGCAAATGGATTATCACAGGGAGTTCTCCTGAACACATGGTCTGGGGGATCCTCAGTGCTCAGCCACCAAGGGAATCTGTGGAATCCAAGGGCAGTCTGCGGTGATTCTGTCTGTGCCCCTGACGAAGGCCCGCCCCCTGTCCTGGCCTGTGAGGTCCTTGTCACCTGTGTTCTGAGCTAGCGTGACGGGCTTTCCAAGCATTGCCCTGGGTGATAGGAAAGGGTCATCAGTGTCTGCAGAAGTCGGAGACCTGCACCTCCGTCCTCCAGTGTCCACCTGGTGGTCTCCTCGGGTGTTCGTGATCCTTCTGAATTGCCACTGACTTGCTGTCATCCAACAGCTTAGGAGGGTGGGAAAGAACTCTGGGAAAAGCAGGACCCCAGGAGCGCCAGCCCTGGGGGCTCAGAGACGAGGCTCAGCAGCCTCCCCCGGGCTTGGGGCGAGAGATGGAGAAACAGAAGCCAAAGCTGAATCATTTTCTGCTTATCACTCAGAGGCTGTCAGGTTTTCTTTTTTTGTCGGAGGGAAAGCACCTTCCGACAAATATGAAGACTATTTTGAATTTCAGAGCTTTCCCTTTTTCAGGGCACGTTATCATCTCTGACTTATTTTGTCCTCACAACAAGGCCCCAAGGGAGGGATCTTTAGCGCCTATCTAGCACCCAAGGAAAAAGCTCAATAGTACAGCAAGAGCTTAAAATCAAAGGTCTTGTTTTTGCTTCCCTGGCATAACTGGTGGTGCAGCTCACATCAAATGGACACAGCTTGTGTACTCCTAGAGTGGGATGTGTTTGTCCTTTTTTTACTTAAAAACGTTTACTTATTTATGTACCGGAAAGTTAAAGAGATAGAGAGGGATGATCGATAAATAGATAGATGAGAGGTCAATTGATCTTCCATCCACTGGTACATGCCCCAAATATCTATAACAGCCAGACCTGGACAAGGCTGAAGCTGCAAGCGTGGGGCCCAGTCGGGGTCCCTAATGTGTGTGCAGAGACCCAATCACTTGACCTCTATCACCTGCTATCTTCCAGGGTGCGCATTAGCAGGAAGCTAGAATCAGGAGCGGAGCCAGGCCCTCCAAAACAGGATGTAGGCAGCCCAGCCAGCATTTTAATGGCTAGGCCAAGTGCCACCCTGAGTGAGCGGTGTTTTTTACAGAAGGACTTCACATGTGTTCTATCCTGCTTCATCCCCGCTTTCTAACCCTATTTCTTCTTCAGAGCTTTGTTGGTTGCTTGATTATCGTCTTGCAAGTTCATTGTGTTTGGTTTTTTTTTTTTTTTTTTTTTTTTTTTTTTTTTTTTTTTTTTTTTGAGATACAGAAAGGCAAAGAGAAACAGCCCTCACCTGCTTGTTTATTCCCTAAATCTTCGCAATCCCCAGGGCTGGGCCAGGTGTTGAGAACTCCATCCAGGTCTCCCACGTGACCCACAGGATCCCAACTGCTTGAGACGTTGCTGCTGCCTCTTAGGCTCTGCCGAGGGAGGGGCATGGAGTCAGGAGCTGGAGGGAAACCCAGGCCATCTAATACAGGCCGGGGGCATCTCAGCCACCAGTGTCCACACCCACTCCCGCAGGGTATCTCTGAGGGGACAGAACGCAGGACAGAGGCCTGTGGCTCTCCACGGGAGACATCCCTGCTGGCTTCCGAAGGACATCCTGGTGCGGAACCAGCCACAGGTGGACACTGTCCCTTGAAGATCAGCTTTCTCGTGTGTAGACGTGCGGAGAGGCATTCTGCAGCAGCCTTGCCAGTGGGCGGGAGCACTGGGGCCGAGTTCTCCTGGGAGGCCCGTCGCCAGCGGCAGCAGTGGGCGTGGGGGTGGGCAGCACTGCCGAGCTGACCTCCGGGGCTGGTTGTGCTATCAATCACGAGCCCTCCTGGTCATGCCATCACCTGGCCCCTGTTTGTCTCTTACATACATAGGATCTGATGAGAGGTTTGCAAGTGCTTTGCTGAAAGCAAGATGCACTTTCTGGGGCATTCCCCTAATCGGCTGTGCTGGTGAGGCTCGTCAAAACAGGAAATGAGGTTAGCATGGAATGACTTTCTCTAGAGAACTGGTGCTGCCTGTAGAGACCACCACTTTCTTCCCAAACGCTTGTGAGCCTGCTTTCACGCCTCCTCTGGGTGTTCCTGGAAGCTGGCCAGAATCTGCCCCGCTGTAGTTTCTAGAACCCATTCCTCTTTAGGACATGCAGGGGATGTCACTGGCTCCCAGCCTTCCAGACCCTCTCCCTTTCAAACCACTCTCACTAAGTTGGTCTGAAGATAGATCTGCAAAGATCTCAACAAACACAGCAAAAAACATAACTTGAGCTGAGAGCGCCTGTGCAAATGCCCAGGGTGCAGGGGTCACCTGCATGAACTCCCTGTGGCTCCTGCTCACGTGTCCTTGGTCTATCAGAGATGCCAGATGGAGAAAATTAATCCAGTGGAGACGGAAATTCAGTAGGAGCACTCCTCTCTCCTCCCCTGCTCCACCGTGTGCCCATCTGGCTCTGAAACACCGTGTGCGCCGGGCTTCGTTGACGCGAATCCCCGTGTCGGGTTTTCTGACTCAGTTTTCAAAAGCAGTGAGGGTTTCACTAGGCAAGCTGCATCATGCTGCTCTTGGCTGAGGCTTTCTGGCCAATGGCTCTGCTTGAAGTTTCCAGATTTCAATGCCTGTCGTACTAACACTAAAGCACTTTCTGAGTCTCGTTTGCTTGTGCGCTGTAGAAGAGAGTCCACGGCAGAGAACGGCTGGCCTTGGCGAGCAGGTGCCTCGGGAGGACTGTGGTCCCCAAGTTCTAGACTTGGATTTCATTTCGCAGGTCTGCCTGCCCACGCAATTATGCTTGTGTGTTTGAATGCACAGAGCAGCTTTTTTTCTCATGTGGCTTAGCAGGACCTCAGAAGTTCTCTTGAATTCCCGTGGCGGAGGTGGATACGATTCTGGCACTGTTCCCTTCAGTCCCGGTGGACTCGCCTTGCTCTGCCCAGGTCTGGAGGCTTTGTGTTTTCAGTGCTGACTGCCTAAGTGAGTGGATACATAAATGTGCACCTGTATAATAATGCCAGCTGTCATCTGAAGCCCTGGTGGGCCCTGAATGCAGTTATGAGATTTACAATGGGATTTCTAGTCCTTGTAACAGGCCCCAGAGGTGAGATTGTTCTCTTGGGTTTGGTTAAGAAAATAGGGGATGGGGCTGTAGTGTAGCAGGTAGAGCTGCCACCTGCAGCGCCGGCATCCCATATGGGCGCTGGTTCAAGACCCGGCTGCTCCACTTCTGATCCAGTTCTCTGCTATGGCCTGGGAAAGCAGTCTAAGATGACCCAGGTACTTGGGCCCCTGCACCCGTGTGGAAGACCCAGAAGAATCTCCTGGCTCCTGCCTTTGGATCAGTCCAGCTTTGGCCATTTTGGCCTTTTGGGGAGTGAACAAGTGGATGGAAGATCTCTCTCTATCTCTCTGCCTCTGCCTCTCTGTAACTCTGCCTTTCAAATCAATAATCTTTTTAAAAAAGAAAGAAACCAGAGTTTGAGCTGGAGTAATCAATCTTCTCCATATCAAAAACCTGCTGATAGGGCCAGCATTGCTTGCAGCACCAGCATT